>NW_027223754.1:213827280-214292578 GCF_028538775.1 Myotis yumanensis
CTAACCCTAACCCTAGCCCAAACCCTAACCCTAACCCTAACCCTAACCCTAGCCCTAGCCCTAACCCTAACCCTAGCCCTAGCCCTAACCCTAACCCTAACACTAACCCTAACCCTAATAATAACCCTAGCCCAAACCCTAACCCTAACCCTAGCCCTAACTTAGCCCTAGGGCTAACCGTAACCCTAACCCTAACCCTAACCCTAACCCTAACTTAGCCCTAGGGCTAACCCTAACCCTAACCCTAACCCTAACCCTAACCCTAACCCTAACACTAACCATAGCCCTAACACTAACCCTAAAACTAACCCTAATCATAGCCCTAACCCTAACCCTAACCCTAACCCTAACACTAACCATAGCCCTAACACTAACCCTAACCCTAACCCTAATCATAGCCCTAATCCTAACCCTAACCCTAACCCTAACCCTAACCCTAACACTAACCATAGCCCTAACACTAACCCTAACCCTAACCCTAATCATAGCCCTAACCCAAACCCTAGCCCTAACCCTAACCCTAGCCATAGGTCAAACCCTAACCCTAGCCCTAACCCTAACCCTAACCCTAACCCTAACCCTAGCCCTAACCCTAACCCTAACCCTAACCCTAGCCCTAACCCTAACCCTAACCCTAACCCTAACCCTAACCCTAATCATAGCCCTAACCCAAACCCTAGCCCTAACCCTAACCCTAGCCATAGGTCAAACCCTAACCCTAGCCCTAACCCTAACCCTAACCCTAACCCTAACCCTAACCCTAGCCATAGGCCAAACCCTAACCCTAACCCTTCCCTAACCCTAACTCTAACCCTTCCCTAACCCTAACCTTAACCCTAACTCCCCAGAGGTGGGTGGCTTGCCTACACTGCATCCTGACAAAGTGGAAGCAGCTGCGTGTGCCCCTTTGTTGCTGTTACACTTTGGAAATGAGCTGCTTAACCACCTAATTGGGGTGGCAGTGGCTGAGGAGCCGGGTGGCCTTGGTGGGGCACCTGTGGCCTCTGGAGGTGGAGCCATCCCGGGCCCTGCTGTAAACAGCCGCCTGCGCCTCCGGGAGCGTCTGCTGCCTCGGTCCCAGGGGTGAGACCAGGGGACTCAGCCCTCCAGCTGCTGGGAGCCGACATGCACCCCTTACAGTCCTGTCCTCTGGACGGGGCGCTGCTGGCCATTCATCTCCCATGACTGGGCAGCTCTCCTCCCCCCGTGCCCTCTCGCCCTCCCCGGCCTGTCCTGCTCTCCCTGAGAGTTTTCCCGTGTCCAACGCCGCCTGGTAAGTGTGTGAGGCAGTGTTTGTCTTTCCGCACGCGGCCTGTTTCACTCGGATGTCGCCAATGGGAAGGTTTCCCTCTTTTTAAAAAAAAAAAAGTTTTTATTGATTTTAGAGAGAAGGGAAGGGAGAGGGAGAGAGGGATAGAAACACAGACGAGAGAGAAAAGCATCCGCTGTGTCTGCCTCCTGCATGGCCCCCACTGGGGAGGGAGTCCACCACCCGGGCGTGTGTCCTGACCAGAAATCAAACCGTGACCTCCTGGTTCACAGGTCGACGCTGACCAGTGACCCACCCTGGCCGGCAGCTTTCCTTCCTCTTCAGGCCGCGCAGCATTCATCTGTGCACATGGGCCACGCTCTGGTCCCTTGGCTCCTCTGCGACCCCCAGACGGTCCCTGTCCCGGGGGCTGGGAACGAGGCTTCTATGGCCACGGAGGGTGGACATCAGGCCATGGTCCAGCTTCGACAGTCACCGCGAGTTTCTGGTCAGAAAGATGGGCGCAGCCCGTGGCAGGCGGGCGGGAGGGAAGAGCACGTGCTCACATGTGAGTGGGTGGGAGGGAGGAGCACTGACCACGTGTGAGCGGGTGGGAGGGAGGAGCATGTGACCACATGTGAGCGGGCGGGAGGGAGGAACACGTGACCACATGTGAGCGGGTGGGAGGGAGGAGCACTGACCACGTGTGAGCGGGTGGGAGGGAGGAACACTGACCACGTGTGAGCGGGTGGGAGGGAGGAGCACTGACCACGTGTGAGCAGGTGGGAGGGAGGAGCATGTGACCACGTGTGAGCGGGTGGGAGGGAGGAACATGTGACCACATGTGAGCGGGCGGGAGGGAGGAGCACTGACCACGTGTGAGCGGGTGGGAGGGAGGAGCACTGACCACGTGTGAGCGGGTGGGAGGGAGGAGCACTGACCACGTGTGAGCGGGTGGGAAGGAGGAGCACTGACCACGTGTGAGCGGGCGGGAGGGAGGAGCACTGACCACGTGTGAGCAGGCGGGAGGGAGGAGCACGTGCCCACATGTGAGCGGGTGGGAGGAACACTGACCACATGTGAGCGGGTGGGAGGGAGGAGCATGTGACCACATGTGAGCGGGCGGGAGGGAGGAACACTGACCACGTGTGAGCGGGCGGGAGGGAGGAACATGTGACCACATGTGAGCGGGTGGGAGGGAGGAGCACTGACCACGTGTGAGCGGGTGGGAGGGAGGAGCATGTGACCACGTGTGAGCGGGCGGGAGGGAGGAGCACTGACCACGTGTGAGCGGGCGGGAGGGATGAACATGTGACCACATGTGAGCGGGTGGGAGGGAGGAGCACTGACCACGTGTGAGCGGGTGGGAGGGAGGAGCACTGACCACATGTGAGCGGGTGGGAGGGAGGAACATGTGACCACATGTGAGCGGGTGGGAGGGAGGAGCATGTGACCACATGTGAGCGGGTGGGAGGGAGGAACATGTGACCACATGTGAGCGGGCGGGAGGGAGGAGCACGTGCCCACATGTGAGCGGGTGGGAGGGAGGAGCACTGACCACCTGTGAGCGGGTGGGAGGGAGGAGCATGTGACCACGTGTGAGCGGGCGGGAGGGAGGAGCACTGACCATGTGTGAGCGGGTGGGAGGGAGGAACATGTGACCACGTGTGAGCGGGTGGGAGGGAGGAACATATGACCACGTGTGAGCGGGCGGGAGGGAGGAGCACTGACCACGTGTGAGCGGGTGGAAGGGAGGAACATGTGACCACGTGTGATCGGGTGGGAGGGAGGAGCATGTGACCACGTGCGAGCGGGCGGGAGGGAGGAACACTGACCACGTGTGAGCGGGCGGGAGGGAGGAACACGTGACCACATGTGAGGGGGCGGGAGGGAGGAGCACTGACCACGTGTGAGCGGGTGGGAGGGCCCGGCCTCCGTGTCACGCTCCCTTCCCTGGGAAATACATCGCTGCCTTAGATGCCTGCTCCAGGGCGCCGGGAAGGCCGCGCACCTCCTCCGGGGCCACCACTGCTCCAGGGCGCCGGGGAAGAGGCAGATGCCCCGCCTGGTAGGGGCCCGTCTGCCCGCCAGTCTGTGTGAGCGTCCAGACCCGCTGATCCCACAAACAGGTCCGCCGCAGGCTGGCAGCGTCCGCCGAGACCGCGCAGCCGATCGCTGCAGACACCCCCCAGAACAAGAGCGACCCCCACTCCCACCGGCACGTGCACCGCGGCGTGGGCTCGGCGGACGCTGATGTGCGGGCTCTTGGCTAACGGCTGCTCTCTCGTCCTGGCCGGGTTCAATCCGTCACCATGTGGCCCTGCTGGGAAAGGGGGGACAACAGAGAGCTACACCCCACAGCACAGAGACAGCAGGACGAGGTGAGGGCCCGAGGAGCCCACGCTACCCGGGGGCCAGGGAACCTGTGTGATGGGGGTGTCGGGCAGCCGGCCACGCAGCCGGCCACGCAGCCGGCCACGCTCGCGGAAGGCTGGAAGGACCGGAGCCTGACAGGCTGCACCGTCCGTTGTGGCGGCTTCCAGGCGGCCACACGCATGACCACACACGGAGGCTGGAAACACAGAAATGGATTCTTTCTCAGGCCAGCAGGTCCGAGCAGAGCTCCGAGCCCGAGCGTCCAGTGTGGGGCCGGCGTGGCCGGCGAGGGCCGGGGACCTGGCCGCGCTGTCTGGTCCGCGTTCTGACTCCGGTCGTCGGTGGGACGCAGATGGGCCGAGCCTGTCCGTGTCCCTCACGCGGAGAAATTCAGATGAAAAACGTTTCCGGCTGTTGGTGCCTCAGACACTGGAGGGCCCAGTGAGTGTCTTTGTCCCCCGAAGGTTACAGCCCCGCCCCCCCATCCCCCCAAACAGCCAAACCCGGACCCTGGCTGGGGCCGGGCTGCCCGCGAGCATCTTCCTCCCCCGGGAAAGGCGTCCACATCCAGGCTGTGTCCACCGGCCCTTCCCCAGCTCCCGCCACCTTCCCAGCAAACAGCCGGATTGACAAGCTGTTTGACTTCCTCAGGGAGCGGTTTTTCTAATTCAGACTCACTCTGTTTCCAAGCAACACTCCCCTCCCCCTTCACCTCCTTCCCCCTCCCCCTCCCCACTCTCCTCCCCTCCCTCCCTCCTCACCTCTCTCTCTCCCTCTGTCCTTCCCTCCCCTCTTCCTTCCTCACTAGTCACCAGTCCCAGAGGCTCCTGCGCTGGGCCTGGGGCTCACAGAGCCACGGAAAAGGGGTGCAGGGCCTGGGGCGGGAGGCAGCCATCTGAGCCCCACCTCAGCAGAGGTCACCTTTCCTCGCTCACGAGCCCCCCGCCCCCCCATGGGCTGGGACTGGGCGGGGTCTCGCCCCTCCAGCTGTTGTCACAGGCGGCAGATGAGGCTGCTGCACACAGGCCTACCTCTCAGGCCGCAAGCTGGGAACCAGGTCAGGGCAGGGGTGAGGGCGGGTCCTTTGGCGTCACTTTGGTCCGCAGGGGAGGGGCCGCCAGGGCCTCTCTCCTCAGGGCGCCCATCCTGTCCATCCCCGAGTCCCCTCCTGCAGGCCCAGCCCGGACACGGGCACCTGAGGGGCAGCGTCAGGTTGGGATCTGGGGACACTCAGAGGAGGCGCCGTTGGATTCCATCTTGAAAGTGTCCCCGAGGCCGCACGTCAGAGCCTCCATGGGGACAGCCGCCCCCCCAGGAGTCCCCGCCATGGGGACAGCCACCCCCTGGAGTCCCCGAGGGGCCGGCCGCCCCCGGAGCCCCGCCATGGGGACAGCCGCCCCCAGGGGCCGGCCGACCGGGCAGCGTCGCAGCCACCACTCCCCGTTCCCCGTCATCCTCCTCCTGCTCCTGCCTCCCTGTCGTTTGCTGTTTGCTGCCGTCCGTCAGCGTCACGGCTCCCGCTGCAGAGAACAGGTCCTGGGGGGCGTTTGCCGTCGCGGCCCCTTCTCCACGCTCTCCGTCAGCGGCTGCTCTTTCCTCTCCATCATGGAGCCGCGTCCTGCGCAGCCCTGTTCCCGGGCTCCTGTGTTCCCAGGAGAAGCTGCGGGAGATGGTCCCCCGGGGGCTGTGGCGGCCGGGCGGGGCTGCCCTGGGGTCCCTTCCCGCCCCCCCGGGCTCAGGGTCAGCACAGCAGGGCCTCGGTGTGGCCTCGGTCGGGGGCCGGCTCCTGGCGGCCCTTGGAGCCGAGCCGTCCGGTGACCAGCCGGCCTCACACACAGCACATGCCCGCGGCCGCCGGCCCATCTCCGGGCGCAGAGAAGACCATTCCGCCCGCTGCCCTCCCACCGCCCGCGCCTCCCCCTTCTCAGCCCAAAGCTCCAGGCTCTGGGGAGCGATCTGTGCCCCGGAATCCCAGCAGCAGGAGCTCTGAGCTCCACAAACGGGTTTTCTGGGTCATGGCTCCAAAGGGAGAGGCTCTGGCCGGAGAGGAGGGGCCGGGCCAGGCGGCTGCGGGAGAGCCGGCCTGCTCCCTGCGGGCGCGATAGGGCCATCACCGCCGCGACCTTGCTCAGCTCCCCGCCTTCCGCTGAGGACGGTGACAGCCCCCAGGGTTCCCCGTGTCAGCGGAGTTCACGCCAGGGGACACCCACGCTCAGCACCTGCTCCTCTCCGGGCTCCAGTGCAGCCGCTCCCCCTCCTCTGGGCTCAGGAGGGCGGGGGGCGGGGGGGGGACTCGGGGGGGGACACAGCCTTCTTCAGGCGGCTGCTCACCTGGGGGCGGAGGGAGGCCCGGCGGGCATCGCACCTGCTGAGCTGACTGCCCTCTGCACGTGGGGCCCTGCACCCCTCCTGGGCCCCAGCCCCCTGCAGGGTCGGTTTCAGGGAACGCCCCCTGGGAGCAGTGGGGAGCGCCCAGCAGGTTGGTCAGAGGCCTCTCAGGGTGAGACTGGCAGAGCCCGCGTCCACCTGTTTAAAGTGCCCCCCCCGGGAGAGGCTTCGCTTTAGCCACCATCCCTGCCCAGCCATCCGTCTGCTCATCCCACAGACGCCTCGCTGGCCTGAGAGGTGGGCCCAGAGCCGGGCTGGGTGCGGGCCGGCGGCTCCCTCCCCGCCATGGGGTGGGGGGCAGACAGGGCCGGCTGGGAGCCCCTGTCCTGCCCTTGCCCCCCACACAGCCCCTCAGGCAGGTGCTGGCCTCCAGAAGGTCAAGCTGGGATGGTGGGGCAGGGGGTGGATGAAAACTGAGCGGCTCTCCTGTGGGGCGCCTGCGCCCCCCCATCCACCTCACCCACCTTCACTCCTCCCCAGGGACAGCCTGAGACCCTCAGCCCCGAGGCGCGGAGTGAGGGGCCCCATTCCTTCACCCATCCCACCCCCTACCCCCACCCCCATCCCACCCCCACCTGTACCCCCTACCACAACCCCCACCCGCACCCCACCCCCACCCGCACCCCCTACCCCCACCCCACCCGCACCCTACCTCCACCCACCCCCCACCCCCACCCGCACCCCCTACCCCCACCCCACCCGCACCCTACCCCCACCCCCACCCCCACCCGCACCCCCCACCCCCCACCCCTACCCCCACCCCACCCCTCCATCCCTGTGGGTGCTGGGTGCAGGAGGGGGGAGGTGGGACGCGCAGCAGAGCAGCTGGGGGGCGTGTCAGACGGGGCGTGGGGCGGCGGGCAGTGTAGTGACCTGCGACCTCTCCCCAGTTCCCAGATTGCTGGCCTCGGGGAGGCGACACCCTCCTGCAAAGGGAAGGGTCCCCATTCCCAGCACAGGCCCCGCTGGGGGCTCCTGGCCCGGTGACCTGGCTGTGAGGGGGGAGCGAGGAGGAGAGGCCTTGGGACAGAATCCCGTCCACGGAGGCTGCCAGCGGGGCCATGTCCTTCCCAGGGCATTTAATACAGTGCCTGCTGATTCCCATGGAAACCACACTCTTTAGCCTCTGGGGGGGCGGGGGGCGCTCCATGGGCTGTTAGTCTGACTGGAGGCCGGAGGCCAAGGTCGGCTCCTCTTGGAGTTTATTTAAAGGATGAGACAGTCACTCCCGGAGCCTCGGGGCTTCGGGGCAGGAAAGGCTGGAGAGGATCTGGAGCAGAGGGGGGGGGGTGGGGGGGGTGGGGGGGGCGGCTGGGCAGGGCCGGTCTCTGTGGGCATCGGGCCGGGATGAACGAGCCTCGTGCACACGGCGGTGGCAGGCGGGCCACCCGGCAGGCACGGTGGGGGCGCCTCGATTCCACGCTTTACACCATGAAAATAAAGAGCGTTAATCCTGCAAAAACACCATAAACCACATTTAAAAGCAAACGGCACATTTTACAGGTGGAAATAAAGAGCTGGATGAACACAGGCGAAGCGAACGGGGTTCGGAGGGGCCGCGGGGGTCCCTGCGGGAGGCGCCCAGGAGCCACCCGCCCCTCCTCCTGCCCTGTCCCCCCTCCCGCCCCCCCCCTCGCCCCCCCCAGGCCCCAGCACCCAGCTGCACGGGGAGGGGGTCAGGATGGCGGCCTCTCAGGGTTCCTCAGTCACAGCCCCACCCCCTGCGGGGCCTCTGAGCACAGTTTGTGGAAACTCCTGCAAACCCCAGCGGCCGCCCTGGGCACGAGTTCATCAGCATCTCAGCGGCCACCCCTCCCCCTGGAGCTGCCCAGGTGCCCACCCAGGGCGCGGCCCCGGCACCCGCTGCGCCTCCCCAGCCTCCACGGGCCAGCTGTGGGCAGACCCAGCCCAGGGACAGGGGAGATGTGGGGATGCACAGGCCAGGGTGGGCGCCAGGGAGGGCCGGTCCCCTGGGGCCTCAGCAGCTGCCCAGGGGGTGGTTCTGAGAGGAGCCACGGGGGCAGAAGAAGCCTGAGTCCCTGAGGGAGGGAGGGAAGGAGGGAGGGAGGGCTGCTCTGGAGATCACAGACTGAGTGATGGCCAACCAGGTGTTGGGGCTGGGAGGGGAGTGTGAGGATCCTCGCTGTGCAGGGGACGCAGGGGTGCAGGGAACCTGGGGATGCAGGGGTGCAGGGGATGCAGGGGTGCAGGGGACGCAGGGATGCAGGGGTGCAGGGGACACAGGGGTGCAGGGAACCCGGGGATGCAGGGGTGCAGGGGACACAGGGGATGCAGAGGATGCAGGGGACGCAGGGGACCCAGGGATGCAGGGGATGCTGGGGTGCAGGGGACCCGGGGGTGCAGGGGATGCTGGGGTGCAGGGGACCCGGGGATGCAGGGGATACAGGAGTGCAGGGAACCCAGGGGTGCAGGGGATGCAGGGGTGCAGGGGATACAGGGGTGCAGGGAACCCGGGGATGCAGGGGGTGCAGGGGTGCAGGGAACCCGGGGATGCAGGGGACCCGGGGATGCAGGGGAGGCAGGGGACCCAGGGATGCAGGGGACGCAGGGAACCCGGGGATGCAGGGGATGCAGGGGTGCAGGGGCTGATTGACTACATCCTGTCTCTCCTGCTGGGGACAGGGTTAGATCTCCTTCTTTTTAAAAAAAGTATATTTTTACTGATTTCAGAGAGGAAGGGAGAGGGAGAGAGATACATCCATGATGAGAGAGAATCATGGACCAGCTGCCTCCTGCACGCCCCCCACTGGGGATCGAGCCCACGACCCGGGCCTGTGCCCCGACCGGAATTGAACTGTGACCTCCTGGTTCCTAGGTCAATGCTCAACCACGGAGCCCCTCGGACCGGCCGGGTGAGAGCTCCTTCTCACGGGCTCACGGCAGGTGTGGGTGCCGAGTCCAGAGCGAGTCACCGGCTCCATAAACTCCGGGCGATGGAATGACAGCACCAGGGTCCAGGGAGGAAGGACAGGATGGGGGCTGTGAGCAGGTCCCGCCCTCCAGGTCCCCCTCTCCGCTGGCCCTGCCTCAGCCCTAGCTCCTGGGCCCGGGTCCAGCCGGCTGCGCTCGGGGGGCCGTGGGCCGCATGCACACAGATCCCCTGCTTTCCTTAATAACTGGAAGTAAGAGTTGGTGTGAACGCAGTTGGCGGAGCGCTAATAATCCGATTCCTCCCGCAGGCCGGTCCTCAGGGCTCCATCCGAGAAACAAATGCTTGTCACCCTCCGGCGAGCACTTCTCAGGGACAAATAAATACTCGGAGCTAATCGAGGGCGCACCTGGCCGCTGTCTACGTGTTCTGCGCTTTGCACATCGATAACCCCATTGGAATTGGATTTATACATTCAAATTATCTTCCCAGGTCCTGCTTCCCGCGGCAGAGCCCGCGCCAGGCAGGGGGACGCCCGGCCAAGGCTGCCAGTGGCTGCCGCACGGAGCCCGCCGCAGGGAAGCGCACACGGCAGGGGGCCCGCCTGCCAGGGCCACCATGGGCCAAGGGGCTCCTGGCCGGGCTTGGCTCCTGGGTGCGTCTCCCAGAGCCAGCGGGGGCGCCACCGTCCAGGAAGCTGGAGAGGGCGAGGCGTCCAGGGCGGGGTGAGGGCTGGCTCCCTCTAGGCACGGGGTCAGGAGCACCTGCCACGGGGGAGCTGAGCTGCCCTGGAGACAGGTCCCTGCACCCCCCTCTCTCTCCCCCCTCCCTCCCTCTTCCCTCTTCTCTCTCTCCCTCTTTTTTTTTTTAATATATATTTTTATTGATGTCAGAGAGGAAGGGAGAGGAAAAGATAGAAACATCAGTGATGAGAGAGAATCATGGATCCGCTGCCTCCTGCACGCCCCCCACTGGGGATCGAGCCCGCAACCCGGTCACGTGCCCTTGACCGGAATTGAACTTGGGACGCTTCAGTCCACGGGCTGATGCTCTATCCACTGAGCCACACCAGCCAGGGCTCCTCTCTCCCTCTCTGCCCCTGTCTGTCTCTCTGGAAAACCAGTGGCAGGAGAGGTGCAAAGGCCGCTGGGAACACACAGCACGATGGGCTCCTGCTGCCGGGTGTGAGGGGAAAGGCCGGGGAAGGAGGAGCCGGCAGCCT
Organism: Myotis yumanensis; assembly: GCF_028538775.1. Taxonomy (NCBI): domain Eukaryota; kingdom Metazoa; phylum Chordata; class Mammalia; order Chiroptera; family Vespertilionidae; genus Myotis; species Myotis yumanensis. The sequence continues at coordinate 213,837,406 of NW_027223754.1, forward strand.
GACGCTGAGCGCACAGCAGGAGCCGGGGCCTGAGGCGCGGGGACAGGTGGGCGCAGGGGTGGGCCGTGCGCGGCCGGGGACCTGCCCGGGCGGAGGGCTCAGGAGGCAGGCCCCGCGCAGCTGCCCGATGGCCAAGCCCAGGGGCACCTTCTGCACAGGAGACGCAGGGTGGGCCTGCCGTGGGGGCAGCAGGGGCGTCTGAGCTGCCGGACCCTCAGCGGTGCCCCTGGGCTCCCCTCCCTCTGCACGAGTTCCAGGACCGTGGCCAGGCTGCCCGCACCTGCCTCCCCCTGCCCTCCCCCCTGCCCTCCCCCGCCCAGAGCGGAGCTGGGGGCCATCCCTCTGGGGCAGAAAACACACTGCCTGTCAGGGGTTTGCCCGGAGGGGGTGGGGGGGGTGAGGTGGGGAGCCCGCAGGCCCTGGATCTGAGCTTCCATTGTAGAGCCTCCTTCCAGACTAAACATGCAAACACACACACACACGGACACAGACACGCATGCACACACATGCACACACACACACACACATGCACACAGGGCCCTGAGGCCCTCTCCATGGCCTGGACTTCCCTGGGCCCTCTCTGTGCTGACTGAGCCGAGCCTCTGGGCGGTGGGCGCTGGGTGCTGGGCGCTGGGTGCTGGGTGCTGGGTGCTGGGTGCTGGGTGGTGGGCGAACCGTGTGGCGGCGCCTCCCTCCCAGCATCTTTCCTCCGGGCCAGGCTCCAGGCTCAGCAGGGCCGCGGGGCCCTTTAGAAGCCGGTGGCATTTTTCTTCCCGGGAACGAGGCCTGGCCGGCGGGTCTGCGGTTGCTGCCAAGGCTGTTGGCGAGGCCCGTGTGCTTCCTGGGCCACAGCTGCCCCCTGGGGTCCTGCTGGCGCACTGCTTCCCGCTGGGGCCGCGGGACCCGTGTGCAGAGCCCGGCACCTGGGGTGAGCCCCTCCCCCCTCCGTCTGCAGGGCGGGGGCGGCTCCCTGCCTCTGCCTCCGAGGACAGGGACGGGGGACCGAGTCTAAGGGATCAAAGACACAGGTGCCCCTCCAGGTCCTGGACGGTCTGACCGACGCTTCTCTGTCTCTGGATCGGCTTTTGTTCGTCAGTTTATGTTGTTCGGACCGTCAACCCCAGAGGGAAGGCAGGGGAGGGTGGGGGGAGGGGGAGAGACCAACCGAAGGACTTGTGTGCGTGCAGATAAGCCCAACCCATGGACACAGACACCAGGGGGGTGAGGGCATGAGTGGGGGGAGGTGGTAATGGGGGGATAAGGACACATGTAACACCTTAATCAATAAAGAAAAAAATTAAAAACAATTAAACACATTATTGACAATTTAAAGTAACAATCGTAGCACTGTCTCATGGGCGTATAAACTATGTAGTGATGCATTTTTAAATAATGATAACACAAAAGATGAGTAAATAAAAATATGTTATTATTAAAAAAAAGTGCAGCCGTGAGGACCAGCGAGGCCGCAGGGTCTGCGATTGCAAGAAACCGCTGGGAGTCTCGCCTCATCTCATCTCAGCCGCCCAGGGAGGAGCCACTGCCTGCTCCACAGACGCTGGGACCTGGACCCCAGACGCAGAGGCAGGTGGCTGCCAAGGCCTGGAGGAGGGGCAGGGGGGAGGCTGAGTGGGTGTGCCCCGGGGCCGCCCTGCAGCCACCACGTGGGGTCCTGCCTGCAAGAGCCGCCCGCGCGGCCCCTCTGAGCCCCCCTCCCCGCCTCCCACGGGACAGCAGCCTGGCTCAGCGCCCGCCGGGAGCCCAGGACACACAGCAGGAGGGGAGGGTGCACCAGCCCCCACCGACCACCTGCCTCTGTCCCGGCCGCTTCCCCCCAGCCCCCCGCGCCCCCTCCCTGGCGGGCCACCTGCACAAGCAGGTCTGCAGATGAACCCCATGATGAGCAAGTACCAGGCCTCAGTCCACACACAGGGCCACGGACAGAGCCTCGGGGACACCCTGAACGGGGCGGGGGCACTTGAAGAGCCGTGTGCGAGGAGACAGGAAGGTCAGCATCGCCCCGGGCTGTGGGCCCTGCTCCTGCGGCTGTGGACTGAGAGCGGACAGAGCTGTTTCTAGTTGGGTGGTTAGTTGGTTGGCTGATGGGTGGGTGGGTGGGTGGGTGGGTGGATGGGTGGGTGGATTGGTAGATGGGTGGGTGGATTGGTGGGTGGGCGGGTGGGAGGATGGGCAGGTGGGCGGGTGGGTGGGCGGGTGGGCAGGTGGGTGGGCGGGCAGGTGGGTGGGAGGATTGGTAGGTGGGTGGTTGGGCGGATGGGCGGATGGGTGGGTGGATTGGTAGGTGGATGGGTGGGTGGATTGGTAGGTGGGTGAGTGGATGGGTGGATAGGTGGGTGGGTGGGCGGGTGAGTGGGTGGATGAGGTGCTTTTATCCCTAAATGACAGCCTTTTGACCCTTATGTCCAGCAGAAGACTCCCCACACCCGAGTGGATCTGAGTTACACGCTGACAGCTTAGACATCTGACGGGCGGATCCCGTTGTCACTGCAGCTCTATTGTGCTGGTGTGAGAGGAGGAGGAGGCCTCAGCAGTGTGTGTACTTCCTGCGGCTCCACTTGGCGAGAGGGCAAGGCCCAACCTCGCTTTCCTCCCGCCCACGTCCCTCCCGCCCGCCATGGGCAGCAGGTGAGCGTCTGAGTCCAGCGCCTCCCGATGCCGTTTTCAGACCAAACAGCCCACACGCAGGCTGACGGCTTCAGCTCTTGGCCAGGGGGACGCCCCCCGAGCGCCGTGAACTCAGACCACGCTGTGGGGTGTGCGGGGCTTTGGCGGGTCACCCCAGGGACTCAGGCTCCCTCAGGACGGTCATCGCGGAGAGCCGACACCCACATGGGTCCTCCTGACCACAGTGCACGGACGGCTCTCCTCTCACGGGCTAGGCGTGCACGGCGTAGAGGCAGCGAGCTCACCAACCATGTGCACGCCCAGCAACAACCCCATTGTTTTCCCAGGGAAACAGGTCTGCAGACCAGGAACCGAATGGTCCAGAGCTGACGCCTGCCCCAGCGATCACTCACAGGCCCAGCGATTGATCACTCACAGGCCCAGCGATCGATCACTCACAGGCTCAGCGATCGATCACAGGCCCAGCGATCGATCACTCACAGGCTCAGCGATCACTCACAGGCCCAGTGATCACTCACAGGCCCAGCGATCGATCACTCACAGGCTCAGCGATCACTCACAGGCCCAGTGATCACTCACAGGCCAGGCGATCGATCACTCACAGGCTCAGCGATCGATCACTCACAGGCCCAGCGATCACTCACAGGCCCAGCGATCACTCACAAGCCCAGCGATCACTCACAGGCCCAACGATTGATCACTCACAGGCTCAGCGATCGATCACTCACAGGCTCAGCGATCACTCACAGGCCCAGCGATCACTCACAGGCCCAGCGATCGATCACTCACAGACTCAGCGATCACTCACAGGCCCAGCGATCACTCACAGGCCCAGCGATCGATCACTCACAGGCTCAGCGATCGATCACAGGCCCAGCGATCGATCACTCACAGGCTCAGCGATCACTCACAGGCCCAGTGATCACTCACAGGCCCAGCGATCGATCACTCACAGGCTCAGCGATCACTCACAGGCCCAGTGATCACTCACAGGCCAGGTGATCGATCACTCACAGGCTCAGCGATCGATCACTCACAGGCTCAGCGATCACTCACAGGACCAGTGATCACTCACAGGCCCAGCGATCGCTCACAGGCTCAGCGATCGATCACTCACAGGCTCAGCGATCACTCACAGGACCAGTGATCACTCACAGGCCCAGCGATCACTCACAGGCTCAGCGATCGATCACTCACAGGCTCAGCGATCACTCACAGGCCCAGCGATCGATCACTCACAGGCCAGGCGATCGATCACTCACAGGCTCAGCGATCACTCACAGGCCCAACGATCACTCACAGGCCCAGCGATCACTCACAGGCTCAGCGATCACTCACAGGACCAGCGATCGATCACTCACAGACTCAGCGATCACTCACAGGCCAGGCGATCGATCACTCACAGGCTCAGCGATCACTCACAGGCCCAGCGATCACTCACAGTCTCAGCGATCGATCACTCACAGGCCCAGCGATCGATCACTCACAGACTCAGCGATCACTCACAGGCTCAGCGATCGCTCACTCACAGTCTCAGCGATCAATCACTCACAGGCCCAGCGATGGATCACTCACAGGCTCAGCGATCACTCACAGGCTCAGCGATCGATCACTCACAGACTCAGCGATCACTCACAGGCCAGGCGATCGATCACTCACAGGCTCAGCGATCGATCACTCACAGGCTCAGCGATCGATCACTCACAGACTCAGCGATCGCTCACTCACAGGCTCAGCGATCGATCACTCACAGGCTCAGCGATCGATCACTCACAGGCTCAGCGATCACTCACAGGCCAGGCGATCACTCACAGGCCAGGCGATCGATCACTCACAGGCTCAGCGATCGATCACTCACAGGCCCAGCGATCACTCACAGGCCCAGCGATCGATCACTCACAGGCTCAGCGATCACTCCCAGGCCCAGTGATCACTCACAGGCCAGGCGATCGATCACTCACAGACTCAGCGATCGATCACTCACAGACTCAGCGATCACTCACAGGCTCAGCGATCGCTCACTCACAGACTCAGCGATCACTCACAGGCTCAGCGATCTATCACTCACAGGCTCAGCGATCACTCACAGGCTCAGCGATCGATCACTCACAGACTCAGCGATCACTCACAGGCCAGGCGATCACTCACAGGCCAGGCGATCGATCACTCATAGGCTCAGCGATCGATCACTCACAGGCCCAGAGATCACTCACAGGCCAGGCGATCGATCACTCACAGGCTCAGCGATCGATCACTCACAGGCTCAGCGATCACTCACAGTCTCAGCGATCGATCACTCACAGGCCAGGCGATCGATCACTCACAGGCCCAGCGATCACTCACAGGCCCAGCGATTGATCACTCACAGGCTCAGCGATCACTCACAGGCCCAGTGATCACTCACAGGCCAGGCGATCGATCACTCACAGGCTCAGCGATCGATCACTCACAGGCTCGGCGATCGATCACTCACAGGCTCAGCGATCACTCACAGGCCAGGCGATCACTCACAGGCCAGGCGATCGATCACTCACAGGCTCAGCGATCGATCACTCACAGGCCCAGCGATCACTCACAGGCCCAGCGATCGATCACTCACAGGCTCAGCGATCACTCCCAGGCCCAGTGATCACTCACAGGCCAGGCGATCGATCACTCACAGACTCAGCGATCGATCACTCACAGACTCAGCGATCACTCACAGGCTCAGCGATCGCTCACTCACAGACTCAGCGATCACTCACAGGCTCAGCGATCTATCACTCACAGGCTCAGCGATCACTCACAGGCTCAGCGATCGATCACTCACAGACTCAGCGATCACTCACAGGCCAGGCGATCACTCACAGGCCAGGCGATCGATCACTCATAGGCTCAGCGATCGATCACTCACAGGCCCAGAGATCACTCACAGGCCAGGCGATCGATCACTCACAGGCTCAGCGATCGATCACTCACAGGCTCAGCGATCACTCACAGTCTCAGCGATCGATCACTCACAGGCCAGGCGATCGATCACTCACAGGCCCAGCGATCACTCACAGGCCCAGCGATCGATCACTCACAGGCTCAGCGATCACTCACAGGCCCAGTGATCACTCACAGGCCAGGCGATCGATCACTCACAGGCTCAGCGATCGATCACTCACAGGCTCGGCGATCGATCACTCACAGGCTCAGCAATCACTCACAGGCCCAGCGATCACTCACAGGCCCAGCGATCGATCACTCACAGACTCAGCGATCACTCACAGGCCCAGCGATCACTCACAGGCCCAGTGATCACTCACAGGCCAGGTGATCGATCACTCACAGGCTCAGCGATCGATCACTCACAGGCTCAGCGATCACTCACAGGCTCAGCGATCGATCACTCACAGTCTCAGCGATCGATCACTCACAGACTCAGCGATCACTCACAGGCTCAGCGATCGCTCACTCACAGTCTCAGCGATCGATCACTCACAGGCCCAGCGATCGATCACTCACAGACTCAGCGATCACTCACAGGCTCAGCGATCGCTCACTCACAGGCTCAGCGATCGATCACTCACAGGCTCAGCGATCACTCACAGGCTCAGCGATCGATCACTCACAGACTCAGCGATCACTCACAGGCCAGGCGATCGATCACTCACAGGCTCAGCGATCGATCACTCACAGGCTCTGCGATCGATCACTCACAGACTCAGCAATCACTCACAGGCCAGGCGATCACTCACAGGCCAGGCGATCGATCACTCATAGGCTCAGCGATCGATCACTCACAGGCCCAGAGATCACTCACAGGCCAGGCGATCCATCACTCACAGGCTCAGCGATCGATCACTCACAGGCCAGGCGATCACTCACCGGCCAGGCGATCGATCACTCATAGGCTCAGCGATCACTCACAGGCTCAGCGATCACTCACAGGCTCAGCGATCGATCACTCATAGGCCCAGCGATCACTCACAGGCCAGGCGATCGATCACAGGCCAGGCGATCGATCACTCACAGGCCCACCGATCGATCACTCACAGGCCCAGCAATCGATCACTCACAGGCCCAGTGATCGATCACTCACAGGCCCAGTGATCGATCACTCCCAGGCCCAGCGATCACTCACAGGCTCAGCGATTGATCACTCACAGGCCCAGCGATCGATCACTCACAGGCCCAGTGATCGATCACTCACAGGCCCAGCGATCACTCACAGGCTCAGCGATCGATCACTCACAGGCCCAGCGATTGATCACTCACAGGCCTAGCAGTTGATCACTCACAGGCCCGGCGCCCCGCGGCCCCCTAGCCCTGAAGACGGGCACAAACAGGACGCGCTCACAGGGGATAGACAGGAGCGTCCCAAGGCTGCAGCTGCGTGGGCGCGGCCGTGACATTCGCTGGGCGGCCGAAGTGGCGTGTTTGACAAGCACCCTCCTGGGGCCCAGGAGCCAGGCCTCCGGTTTCCGGGAGATGCCATCTGGCTCTGGCGCGACGTTTAAACCCCTGGTGGCCAGTGGCCAACACCACGCGGCCTTGGCCCCGCCGGCGCAGCATGGGCGAGTGTGTGTTCCTGTGCGTGTGCGTGTTCCTGTGCGTGTGCATGTATGTGTGCGTCCGTGTGCGTGTGCGGGAGCTGGTCCTGGCGCCCGGTGTCCCGAGCCTGCCCCTCCCGCACGCGGAGTGGGCGTGCGAGGCCCCATGATTATTCATGCTCCACACTCAGTGAGCCCGGCAGCCGTGGGAGGCCCCGTGCAGAAGTAAAACTCAACCCGGGAGTCTTTTTAAAGATTCCTCTCCCAGCGGGAGACTCTGGAGAAAAAGCAAACCCATTTAACTGATTACTCACATTGATGATCCGTCCAGAGGCGCCGCCGCGCGCCTGGAACTGGCACGGGACCCACTGTGCCAACGGGGCTGGCTGTGCCAACGGGGCCGGCTGTGCCGAGGGGACGGGGCCGGAACCAGGTGGGACTCTGCCTGCGGGAGTCCCTGGCGAGGGACTCACAGCCACGCTCACAATGCGCCCAGGCGGGGGGCAGAGCAGACCCTGGGCTGTGGGGCCAGAACAGCCCTGCCCACAGGCACCGCCGTCCCCTGGCACCAGAACTCCCTGACCTGGCTCGGAACCCTGACCCTGAGCGGCCGGTGCGGCCGGGCCAGCCCACGTCCTTCCCCACGGAGGGACCAGGTGAGCTCGGGCGTCTCCATCCTTAGGGGCTGCGGGCGTCTGACCGGGTGAAGGACAGGGAAGGGCTGTGGGAGGGCCGCCCGCCCCCCTCAGGGCGCTGGACAGAGGGTCCCCCAGGGCCCGGTCCACACGGGGGTGCTGCCCAGAGGGGCTGAGTCAGGGAAATGAGGTTCCCCAGCCACTGGGAGTTCCTCACAAAATGGTGTGCTTTTAAAAACATATATTTTTATTGATGTCAGAGAGGAAGGGAGAGGGAGAGAGAGAGAGAAACATCCATGATGAGAGAGAATCCTGGACCGGCTGCCTCCTGCACGCCCCCCACTGGGGATGGAGCCTGCAACCCGGGCCTGTGCCCTGACCGGGAATCGAACCGTGACCTCCTGGTTCCTAGGTTGATGCTCAACCCCTGAGCCACGCGGCCGGGCCACAACTGATCTTCGATCTTCGTTTGAGAAAATTCCCAGAAGCAGCAGCCCAGGCCCCGGGGAGGACGGGCAGGATGGCTCTCGCAGGAAAGCAGGCGGGGGAGGAAGGAAGAGGGATGGCGTCCTTCGTCACTAAATGCATCCCATTCATCACACGCCACCTCGGGAACAGCAGGCCCGGCAGGTCCCAGAACCCACTGGGAGGCTGAGCGGGGAAACGGGTGAGGACCATTTACAGAACGCAGGGCGGGGCGGGGTGGGGTTGGCGGCCGGAGAGGGCCCTGCCGCCGGCAGGTGGGAGGGACCTTGGGCGTGAGCCTCAGGAGGGAGCAGGAGGGACTGCACCAGAGGCACCCCCAGGGGCAGGGCGCTGCACCTCCTTCTGCCCCGCCCCCTCTCCTGCCAGGACTGTCCGTGGCTGCGTCCACTGGGGGTGCTGCCCAGGGGCCCGGCTTCCTGGGACACAGGGCAGGCGTGGGATGGCGGGATGCAGAGGGGCCGGGGCCCTCGCACCTGGAGAAACGTCCAAAATGCACGACACTCAGGGGCACTGGTCCCGGCAGATGCCAGCAGGCCCCGGCCCCTCCGGCCTCGGGGTGACCATGGGCCCGTGTGTCTCCTTCTGGGCTCCCCACCCAGGAGCCTCGCAGAGTCTGTGGACCAGTGACCCCTAGGGTGAGGGAGCATGACCTGCTCACCCAGGGGGGGCAGCTGGGGAGGAGAGAGGGGCAGCTGGGGAGGGGGAGGGAGGGGCAGCTGGGGAGGGTGAGGGAGGGGCAGCTGGGGAGGGTGAGGGAGGGGCAGCTGGGGAGGGTGAGGGAGGGGCAGCTGGGGAGGGGGAGGGAGGGGCAGCTGGAGAGGAGAGAGGGGCAGCTGGGAGAGTGAGGGAGGGGCAGCTGGGGAGGGTGAGGGAGGGGTAACTGGGGAGGGGGAGGGAGGGGCAGTTGGGGAGGGGGAGGGAGGGGCAGTTGGGGAGGGGGAGGGAGGACAGGGGAGAGGGGGGCTGCCCATCGTCCCCGCCCCCGCACAGGCGAGAGGTCCCCGAGACGAGGAAGGGGTGCAGCAGGGGTGAGGGGGATCTCAGGATGGGGCTCTGCCTCCTGCCACAGGGGCTCACAGCGTCTGTGGGGCCCAGCCCCCCAACTGATGTCCCGAGACCGACTGCTGCCTCCGCGGCCCCTGCTGCCTCCGCGGTGGGTCAGGCTGCGCTCCCACCTCCCGCCTCCCCGACGTGAGTGAGAGAGTTTGACACACGCGTTGTCGGCCGCACCCTCCCGCCTCCGCCGATGAAGCCTGAGGCCGAGCCGCTCTGGGTGCGTGGCCTCCCGTCACCTCGGGGCCTCGAGGTTTCACTAAAAGGCAGCTGGCAGCCCTGACTATTCGCTGGGCCTCCGGCCCGAATGTCCGTCTTGTGGTCCCGCCTCCTCTCAGACTCCTCACCGCCAGCTGCCCCTCCGTCCTCCGGGTGTCACCGAGCCCGTCCCTCCCTCCAGCCACAGGCTCCGCGGCTCCGCGTGGCTCCCGTGGCGACCACAGGAGGGACTCGGGCGGGGCAGGAGCTCACCCGGAGCCAGACAGGCCCGGCTCGGACCTGCGGCGCCTGGGCCCAGCCCACGCGGCCTGGGACGGCGGGAGCACATGTGAGGGACACGGGCAGCACACGTGAGGGACACGGGCAGCACATGTGAGGGATGGTGAGCAGTACATGTGAGGGACGGCGGGCAGCACATGTGAGGGACACGGGCAGCACACGTGAGGGATGGTGGGCAGCACATGTGAGGGACGGCGGGCAGCACATGTGAGGGACGGCGGGCAGCACACGTGAGGGACGGCGGGAGCACATGTGAGGGACGGCGGAAGCACATGTGAGGGATGGTGAGCAGTACACGTGAGGGACGGCGGGAGCACATGTGAGGGACGGCGGAAGCACATGTGAGGGATGGTGAGCAGTACACGTGAGGGACGGCGGGAGCACATGTGAGGGAAGTCACTGATGGCCTCCCAGCTGATAGAAATCAAGGCGGCCACCCCGGGGCTCTGTGAACGTGTCCCTTCCTGCTGCCCCTGGGTCCTCAGGCCCGAGGGGACCCCGTTCAGGGCAGCTCTCGTGGCCAGGAAGGATGGGGAGGGGGCGTGGCCCTGTCAGGGCGGCTGAGGACCTTGGGGGGAGCTTGGGGGGACGGCGGCCGGCTCCACAGCTGAGAACCCCGTGACCGGACAGACCGTGCGGACAGCGGCTCGTCCATACGCTGCCTCCAGTCGGCATCGCCTGCTGCCATCAGTCCCGCCGCCCACACCTTACCAGCGGTTCTCAACCTGTGGGTCGCGACCCCTTTTGGGGTCGACCGACCCTTTCACAGGGGTCACCTAAGACCATCGGAAAACACATATATCATTACATATTGTTTTTGGGATGAATCACGTTGCTTTAATATGTTCAATTTGTAACCATGAAAATACCTCCTGCATATCAGGTATTTACATGACGACTCATAACAGCAGCGACATTGCAGTTATGAAGTAGCAACGACATAATTTTATGGTTGGGGGTCAGCACACCATGAGGAGCTGTATGAAAGGGTCGCGGCGTCAGGAAGGTTGAGAACCACGGCCTTAGACGAGCTCGGATTCATGGTGAGCTGTTTCCCTGGGATAAGCCGAGGGCTTCTGTGTGGGGCCTCTGAGCCGGCCGCCAGAACTTCCTAGAATAAAGCTCAGAGTGGAGAGACCCTGGGACATGCCAAACCTCCAGGCAGCCAGGCCCCCAGGACACTATGGCGACATTCCTGAGCTCTGGCTGCTCCCCTCCCTTCTCCCCCCCTCCCCCTCCCCCTCCCCCTCGTTATGGGGGAAGTGAGCCGCCCCTCTCCCCCCCAGACAGAGCAGGCGCGTGGCGGGCACTGAGCAGCCTTCACAGGGCGGGAGCGCAGCGCCGGGGCGTGATGCACGGGCTGTTGACATGGCTGTTCCTGGGAACCCTGACCCCAAATGCAGCCTCACTGGTGCAGCTCGTCCCATCGTCCCGTCCGGGGCTCGTGGGGACGGTGCCGGGCGCCTGGGGCCCCCAGACCTGGGCTCCGGCTCCCACTGGGGCCCCGGTGTCCCTTCTCCTGCCGCGAGCTCCACATCTGGACAGCGCCCCCTTCCTCTCCGCCCTGGCCCTGTCCCTCCTCCCGGCCCCATCCAGGTGGCCAGCACCCCGTGGGCGGGCAGGGGAGGAGGCGACGGGCTGGATTAGAGGGAGCAGCCCCGGCGATGAGCTGCCACCGCCCCCACCCGCACCCGCGCGGCTTCCTTGGTCGGCGCGGGGAACGCTGCCCCCAGCCATTCCACCCAATTATTCAAATCCCAGCCTCTCCGCTTGCCCTGCAGATTGGACAGGATTGGACATTTATTAGCTAACGGAATGACGGTAATAAGATAGCAAGTCCAAGGAGCAGAAAATTAAATGTTCTTGAGTTTTCTTATTGAAATTTCCCTTCCACGGCTTTTATTGGAGGCGACAGCGTCAGAATTTCAAAGACGCATTTTAAGAGACTTCTTCATGGGGTTACCCTGCGGACGCTGAAGGCATGGCCACCAGCAGCCAGCGAGCCGTCAGGGGGCCGCCCCGATGGGCCGGGCAGGAGCCCCGCTGGCAGCCGCCTGGCGCCGCGCTCAGCGCCCCCCTCCCGCCCCGGGGATTCTGAGCAAACACCAGTGCGCCCGGCTGATGGCTCTGCGGATGCGGACATTGCGTTTTATTAGCAGAGTTCACTGTGTTTTCGCTGAATTTTGATTACTATTATCATAAGGAGATGCACTGTTTCCTACGCCAGGCAGGCCTGCTGGTGGGGGGTGGGGGGGCGCACCCCGCTCAGGCCGCCGCCCCAGGAATCAAGGCTGTTCTCAGGCCGATGCTGTCCGAGGCGGACGCGGCGAAGCCCTTGGGGCCATGGTGGGCCGATGGAAGGAGCCGCCAGGAGCAGGTGTCCCCCCCACCCCCCACCCTGGGCGGACAGGGCCCCAGGGCGAGCGCAGGGACTGGGCCCCACCAGGGCGTCTCCGGGGGGCCCGCGCCCTTCCCCACCCCCCACCCCGGGCGGACGGGGCCCCAGGGCGAGCGCAGGGACTGGGCCCCACCAGGGCGTCTCCCGGGGCCCGCGCCCTTCCCCACCCCGGGGAGGCTGAGCACCTGCCCTGCCGACCGCGTGGGCACCATCGAGGGTCAGGGTCACCGCACGCCGTGCGCCCAGGTCTCCGCGCGTCTAGGCGGTGTGGGCCCCGGGAAGGAAGAGACCCGCCTGGAAGGGCTCCCGGCGGCTCCTGGGCTCGAATTTTAAAGACAGAGCCTCGCCCCGCCGGCCAGGCTGGTTGGGGTGTTGTCCCGGCACCAAAAGGGCTGCGGGTCCAATTCCGGGTCAGGACACAACCTAGGTTCGGGGTCAACCCAAGGTCAGGGCGTGCCTAGGAGGGAACCATCGAGGTTCCTCTCACATTAGTGTTTCTCTCTCAAAAATAGATGGATGGATAGATGGATAGATAAATAAATAAATGAATAAATAAATAAATAAACAAACAAATAAACAAACTCAGAGCCCGGCAGCCATGTCTGCATCCGGCCTCCCAGGCAAACTGCCCTTCAAGGAGCAGCCGGCTGAGCCGCCCGCCCGCACCCAGAGCCGCCCGCCCGCACCCAGAGCCGCCCGCCCGCACCGAGCCCAGCCCCCAGCCGGCACTGGGTTCCTGCAGCGGAGCGGCCTTTAGAGCAGGTCCTGGAATCCTGTGTCCACCAATAGGACTGAGGCTTCCCCATCCAATCAGAGCTGTGCAGCTGTATCCCCCATCACACCTTCCCCATCCAATCAGAGCTGTGCAGCTATATCCCCCCGCCCCCCAAATATCAGCATCTTCATTGACCAATCAGAGCAGCTCCATTCTGACCAACGAGGAAAGTGTCCTCTGGACCAATCAGACAGCAAGTATTTGGAGCCTTCATTTGCATGAGGACCGACCAATCAGGGACCAGGGGCGGGGACGTCTGTGCACTCAGCCAGCTCCCCTGGGGCTCGGGAGGTGCATTTCCCTTCTCACCCAAGCGGGACTCGTGTCTCCCAGCTGAGCTGCAACACCCCCGCTCTGCTGGCCGGAGGGGCCTGGCCCAGGGCTGCCCGGGGGGCTCGGGGCTGGGCTCTGCCATGGCGCTGTCACCTCGGAGCTGTTTGCACCGAATGAAGTTTCCTCTTCCACCCCTATTGCCCCCCCAGACTGGGGACTCTGGCTGACGTTGAATTAGAGCCACAACCACCGGGTGCGGTTCACACAGTGAGGACAGGGACAGGCCAGTGCCACTGAGAGAAGGGTCCAGTCCCCCTAGAAATGAGGGGGGTGACCTCGTCCCCTGACCCGGGGCCACGGGGAGAGCAGGAGACAGAACAGAACAAGGGGAAGCCGGGGCCCAGCCTTCACGGGGTCCCCACAGGAGGAAGGGGCGAGGCATGGCTGGTCTGGACAACCGGGCAGTGGGCACAGGGTGGTCCCTCGTCGCGCGGTGTGGCCTGGGTGATGCGGGGCAGCGGGACGGGCAGGTGTGAGAGCCAGATGAGTGGGGAGTGGGGACTCAATGGCAGGTTTGCCTGCGGAGGACACGCTAGCCAGTCCAGCAGGGGCAGTCTCTCCCCAGCCAGCAAGGCCCCCCCGAGGTCAGACCATCATAAAACGCAGACAATAAGGGACGTGATAGTGCACGCCACGCCCTCCTGGCTCCACGGCAGGGAGGACCTGTGTGCTCCTTTAAGGGAAGACTCCACCAGAGCCCGGGGCACGGGACCGACTTGGGAACGGACACACGTCTGCAGGCAGCACGGAGGGGGGGCCGGGGCGACCGTCGTGGAGTTTCTGGGCCTGAAGTGTCCCTGGCCAAGCAGAGAGGTGATGGCCGGGTGGGGAGTGAGGGACGGGTGTCTCTGGGCAGCAGGACAGGTGCCAGGAGGGCCCATGGTGTCAGGCTCCCCGCTTGCCAGTGTCTGCGGGGCCCCTGTGCTGAGCTCGGCGCCGGGCATGGGGTCAGGGTCCAGCGGATGCTCAGGATCCTGCTCGGTGGCCTGGCCGTCCACCAGGAGAGACGGACACACAGACACACGTTGTCGCACGTGGTTGTGTCTCGGTGGGGAGCTCTCCTCGCCCCACGGTGGCTGGTGGGAGTGGGCTTCTTTGGTGCCCTGAGAGAAGGAACTTTCCGAGACTCGCCAGGAGGATGAGGTGCTGTAGAAGCTTCGTTTCTGTGGAATCGCACCCCCGAGTCCCCAGGTGGCATGTCCCCTGGCCCCCCCATGGAGGGAGTGCAGCGGGGGCTCCCGCAGAGCTAGGGTGGGAGCCGTGGCACAGGTTTCTGCTCCACGTGGGGACACAGTCCAGTCCGACATCGGGCGGGGCCATCAGTCCACTGTGCGTGGGGTGCGTGGAGGGGATGTGGCGGGAGCAAAGCCAAGGGAACCAGGTGTTTTCCCAAGTTCCAGGGGCTTCCAGTGGCCCCGCCCCCGCCCCTCCCCTCTCAATGCCTTCTGTTCCCAGGCGTGACTGACAGGTCCCTTCCCAGGTCACCCAGCTTCACTCCCTGTGTGCCTGGTCCCTTCCCCAGTGTCTGCAGGGAGCGGGCCTGGGAGTGACACTCAGCTTCCTGGTGCAGCTGCCCAGACGCCCGTGGGGCCGGCCTTCTGTTTGCTTCCTTCCTGTGATTAACAACCAGCTGATTAGAAGGTGCAACCAGGACCCTGCGCACAGCCGTCTCGGCTGCGAGTGGGCCCGGTGGCTCTGCCCCTTGCAGACCCCACATCTCCCCTGAGGACGAGGCTTCCTCGAGGGGAAGGCATCACACAGAGTCTGGGAGCACAGACCCCCCCCCCCCCCCCCCGACAGACCCGGGTAAACTTCCCCAGGAGAGAAGCCCTGAGAGGGGACGACCCCTGCGGCTCTGAGCCCACGGGGGCCACGTGTGTGCAGGGAGCCGGTTACCCCGACTCCAGGCCAACAAGGTGAGACGGGCGATCACACCGAGAGCCTGGCGCACCCCGAAAGGACAGGCCTCCCCCGCTCTCCAGGCTGTTCCGGAAAAGACCGCGAGCCACGGCAGGGAGGGGAGGGAGGGGGAGGGCGCAGTGCCCTAACCGGAGGCCACAGAAAGCTAAGGGCCCGAGATGCCCGGAGACCAGCGGCCGCTGCTGCAGCCGCCTCCACCTGACGCTCGTTCCTGCATTCTGTCGACGCCTGTGAAATCCGAGCGCGCTGGGGCCGGGAAGAGCCATTCCGCTCCGTGCAGCACGAGAGACGTCTGCAGATTGGACACTGCGTTCCTCCCTCTAAAAAATAATTTCCCTCCACCGCACGCCCAGGCGACGTCCCACCGGGGCCCCGCTGCGCGGGAAGTGCTGAGTGCGAGCGGGGAGGCAGATGGGCCATGATCCCCTGGCCTCCGAGGTGCTCTCCGGAAAATGCAATCAGCTCCTCGGCAACTTGCTAATCGCGTGGTTATTAAACAGGCGGTGCCACCCTTCCCGGGGAGCAAGCAAATGTGCCAGCGTCGGCACCACACGGGGAGCGGGAGACGATCCAGACGGTTCCCGTGGCTCATACACGCCACTTTGCATTTCTCCAGGGCTCTAGCTCCTCTCTGGGTCCCAGGGCTCGAATGTGGAGGCTCCTCTGCCACAGTCCGCCCCGCCCGCTCACCCCTGTGCACCCTCTCCGGGCAGGGCCGGCCTTGGAGCTCGGGGACCAGGGACGCGCGCAGACCGGCCCTCCAGCTGCCTCGGCCTCTGTCGTGGAGGATAGTCGGCTCTGACCGGACGCTGCTCAGATGCCCACCCGCCAACCTCCAAAGCAGGACACGAAAGGGCCAAGTGGTTTCAAGGAACTTCGCTGCCTCCCAGAAAGAAAGCGCCAAGATGCTTCCAGGAACACAGACTCCCCAGCACCGAGCGAGATAAACAGCCCGAGTGCTTGGCATCCAGCCAGAAAAGTTACCAGGCGTGCAAAGAAGTCGGGAAATATGACCCCAGATGAAGACATAATCAATTGAAGCGAACTCCTAACCGACACAGATAATGGGATGAGCAGAGAAGGACATTAAAGCAGTTATTATGACTGCGTTCCATATGTTCAAGAAGTTACTTCCATATGTTCATTAAAGATGGAAAACAAAGTGGCCCAAATTGAACATCTAGAAATGAAACCACCAAGCGTGAGATGAAAAATACACTGGATGCGATCAAAGGCAGAAGGAAAGATGAGTAAATGTGATGACATGGCAGTAGAAAGTATCTATAATAATAAAAGCGTAATATGCTAATTAGACCGGGCATCCTTCCGGGCGTCACTCCGGATGACCTTCTGGATGAAGCCAGGGCTGCGAGGGAAGCCCGGGTCCCAGGTGCCAGAGGGAAGCCGGTGCCGGCAGCTGGGGGAAGGAAGGCCTACGCTTGCATGAATTTCATGCATCGGGCCTCTAGTCCAAAATAAAACAGAAAATATTTTTAGGAAATGAACAGGGCATCCGCGAACTACAAGACAGCTTCAACCAGCCTAGTCAATGTGTCATTTGGGTCCCTGAAGAAGACGACGGTGAGGAAAGGGGAGGGGGGGGGGAAAGATATTTGAGTTATTCCAAATTGATAACTACAAACTCACAGATCCAAGGAGCTCAATGAACCCCCAGCAGAGAAGGATGAAGAAAACAACGCAAAGGCACACCATGACCAGTTTGCTCAAAACCATCAATAAATAGAAAGTCTTAAAAGTATTCAGAGACAAAGGGCACGTTAAATGCAAAGAAACAAAGACACGTACATGAGAGAAAATTTCTCCTCACAAAAGGTACAAGCAAGAAATTTCACATGAAAAATGATGCACGAAATAGATACTCATCTCCTTCCTCCAAAAAAAAGAAAAAATGGTGTAAGAAGATGGAGAGGTAACATTTTTAACCTCCTGAACGAAGAACGCTGTGAACCCAGAATTCTGTGCCCACCTAGTGTGGCATCAATAGAAGAATTTCTGGTCCCACCACTCCCATCTGACATTTTACTTGAGATACTCGCCAGCGAAATAAGACAAGTTAAAAAACAAAAGGCATCCCAGATTAGAAAGAAGATGTGAACTATCTTCATTCACAGACATTCTTGTCTCTGTAGAAACTGGATGAATATACAAGGAAAGCTAGTAGAATTAATAAGCGAGCTTAGCAAGGTTACAAGGTTACAGATTAACACACAAAAGTCAATTCTATATGCATAGATTAGTAACAATCACATTTTGAAATTTTAGAAAATAATAACATTTACAATAGCATACCAATTTGAAACACTTTGGGATAAATCTGACAAAAGATGGGATATATATTTAAACTGAAAACTAAAATTATTGCCAAGAGAAATTAAAGGAGATAAATACATAGGGATATAATATGTTCCTTCATTGAAAGACTCAATCTTGTTAAGATACTAATCTTCACATTGATCTATAGATTTAATACACTACCAGTAAAAAATCAAAACAAACCAGGGTTCTTTTTGTAGATGTAGCCAAACTGACCTAAAATTTTTATGGAAACACAAAGGACCTAGAATAACTAAACAACTTTGCAAAACAAGAACAAAAGTAGGACAGACGAGTAGAATTTCCTGATTTCGAGACTTATGACAAAGCTGAACCAGTCAAGACAACAGCAACTTAGACACACAGTCAACGCAGCAGAATGGAGAGTCTAGAACAGCCGTGGGCAAAGTATGGCCCGCGGGCCGGATCCGGCCCGTTTGAAATGAATAAAACTAAAAAAAAAAAAAAGACCGTACCCTTTTATGTAATGATGTTTACTTTGAATTTATATTAGTTCACACAAACACTCCATCCATGCTTTGGTTCCGGCCTCCGGTCCAGTTTAAGAACCCATTGTGGCCCTCGAGTCAAAAAGTTTGCCCACCCCTGGTCTAGAAGCACAGCCACACCCATGTGTGCAACCGGTTTTCTGTAAAGATGTGAAGGCGGTTATTCCAGTGCAGAAGGAATAACCTTTCCACAAACGGTGCTAGAAAAAAATTGGCTACACGCGTGCAAAAAATGTACGTCAGCTCATACCATAGGCAAAGATGAACGCAATGTACAACTATCCTATATAATAAAAGGCTAATATGCAAATAGACTGAACAGAGGAACGATCGGTCGCTATGATGCGCACTGACCACCAGGGGGCAGACGCTCAATGCCGGAGCTGCCCCCTAGTGCTCAGTGGGCTCCCACAAGGAGAGCGCCGCTCAGCCACAAGCAGGGCTCACGGCTGGCGAGCGCAGCTGTGGTGGCGGGAGCCTCTCCCGCCTCCGTGGCAGCACTAAGGATGTCCGACATCCCCGAGGGCTCCCGGACTGCTAACGGGCGCAGGCCGGGCTGAGGGACACCCCCGTCCCCACCAGTGCACAAGTGTCGTGCACCGGGCCTCTAGTTAACTACAGAGCTTCCAGCAGGAAGACACCTGTGAGGCTTGGGCAGGCCAGGCTTGCTCAGGTACGACATCAAACGCACATGCTGAACAAGAAAAAGTAAAATTTCTGCTTCTGGAGAAACACTCCTACGTGCATGAAAAGGCAAGTCACAGCCTCGAGGGAAATATTTGCAAACCCTCGACTGGACAAAGACGTGTATCCAGAACGGGCCTCTCAAACCCAGGGGACCGAACGCCTAACAAAGCGAACGTGTCAACCACAGGCACCTCACGGGGAGACGGAGAGGTGGCACCGCGCCCGCGAGGACACCCGGCCTCACGGCGTCGGGGGCACGCGGAGTGAGCGGCACCGTGAGGCCACCCAGACCCTGCCGTGGGCAGCTTCACACGACCACCGTCCGGTGCTGAGCTGCGGTGGAGCAGGAGGAACGTCGGAGCCTGGGACCGAAACCATGGCGACAGCACGGCGGTTTCCGAACATACTGACCGCCCGATCCTGTCAGCCCACTCCTAGGGATTTGCCCTAAAGATAGCGCAAGCCTGTGCCCACGCAAAGACGTGACGTGGGTGTCACAGCACCTTACTTTGTGACATCCGATTATGCTTCCATCAGGCGGCTGAAGGAGACACAGAGGCCGGCTTGGAGGGCTCCCCCTGACCACACGGGGACCGTGTCCGCGTCAAAGTGGGTCCGTGGTGACACCTCCAAGTGGCACTGGGCCCGCGGAGCCCGTGTCATCAGCATATGCCAAGCATCTGTCAGGATCCATTACCCTGATATTAATTAATTAGCTACTCAATAACGAGCAGGCTGGGTTCCTTCTTATGGAAGGACGCCGGGTGGTCAATGTGGGAAGAACGACCCGATTGGAACATGGCCATTTATCCACCCACGGAGTCATAGGTCGTTCAAGCAAGAACTAGCTGGGTGTACCCACACCCAGGGGGCAAGTGTCTAGCACAGCCTCCGAGTGCCGCCCCACGGAACACTGGTAAATTATAAAAACACCCAAAAATAAAACAGGCACCTTATAGAGCAGCGGTTCTCAACCTGTGGGTCGCGGCCCCTTTGGGGGTCGAATGACTCTTTCACAGGGGTCGCCTAAGACCATCAGAAAACACATAGATAATTACATATTGTTTTTGTGATTAATCACTATGCTTTAATTATGTTCAATCTGTAACAATGAAATTGGGGGTCACCACAACATGAGGAACTGTGTTAAAGGGTCGCGGCATGAGGAAGGTTGAGAACCACTGGTCTAGAGAGAGACCTAGTGGACATCGTCTTAATCAGATAACGGTGACAGGTTACGTTTTTCTAAGCTGCCTGAACAGTATCTCCGGGTTCCATGCTGTTCTTATGTAGTCTTGACCCTCCTCCGTTACGTGCAAGGTTTGAACATGGGCTGGTCTCTGTGACGACCTTGAACGGGTGGAAGTGGCGCCTGAAGGTCATAAGCACATCCCGCATGGCCACCTGGCTTCCTTAGAGCAGCCCCCTGGGGACGTCAGCCACCGGGCCAGGAGGCCACCAGCCCCGGGACAGCCAGCTGCCCCATGTGACGTGGTCCTAAGACCACAGGAAGCGGGAGAGAGAGGTCAGCCACCCGCTCGGGCCACCGAGAGACCCCGCATCGGGGCTCCCCTCTGAGCCTTTCCTGAACCCCTGACTCAGCCACCAGCGGGACCCCAGCCTGGCTGTGTCACCTGCTGACATCGCTGATCACGTGACACCCGGCGGGCTGGCGGGAGGAGCACACGCCGTCCCAGAGCCGCATCGTGGCCAGAGAACATGACCTGCGCCCACGTGAGAGGGAGTGCCAGACCCTCCCGGACACACAGGCCTCCTCCACGGCGCTGCCTGCAGCCGGCGCAGGACCAAGGCCCCGCAGTCCAGGCGGGACCCAGGGACGCCCCAGAGACGGACTCAGGAGACAGGGCAAGAGGCGGCCACGGCCCTGGGGCGGCTCTCGGGCCACGAAGGACATCACGGGGACAGCGGGTGAAACTCGAACGGGGTCTCCAAGTGACGTGTGACCATTTTGGCCACATTTTGTGTGTGAGTTTGACACTGTTTCAAAATACAAGGAAGAAGGGGGAGAAGGGAAAGGAAAGAAGTCGCCTCACTTGTGCTGCATCCGGGAAGAGGGCGTGGGTGTGCTCCAGGCCCAGCGAGGGTGGGTTCTACATCCGTCAGCCTCTGTCCCCCGCCCCGGGGTCGCCAGGCAACCAGGCTCCACGTAGACACCTGGACCACGAGCCCCGCTACAGCCCCACAAGGAAGCGGACTCCCCCAGGTCACAGGTGAGTAATGGGGAGGAAGGCGTTGGGGGAAGGCGCCCCGGAGGCATCGCTGAGCACACGGTTGTTAATAATGCAGAATCGAGTCTTTTACCCCGAGTGAGAGGTAGCTGTGGCCGGTGGGGAAGGACATTATGCAAATGCAGACAGGAGCAGCTTTTTAAAAATGCACATATTTAACGAAAAGCATCCAGAGTTCTCAGCCATCGGTTTCCTTATAAAAATATTCCCAAGGAGGCCTCCTTTCCAACCGCAGCCACGGTAGAGAGAGCTGACGATTTGGCCTCCAAAGAGCCAGGGCGCCAGCTCCTTACCTGCTGCAGGGCACCGAGGACGAGGCTAAGGTCTCCGAGGCCCAGCGCCACCTCCGTTTCTCGTGTTTGTAAAACCCTTCTCAGGCCTGACTGATGCTCTGGAACCCCAGGTGGCCCGGAAGCCAGAGGCGGCGGGAGGCGCTGTCCAGGACGCGCGGTGCTGAGGGCGCTGCTGCCCGCGCCTGGCACTCGGGCGCCCTCCCTGCGCCTGTCGCCGGGACCCACCTGTCCCATCCTTCCTGTGGGTGGCAGCGCGGCTCATCTGCAGCCATGGCAACCGCACGCGGAAAAGCAATTAGCGCACAGGTGTGTGCTTCAGACTCCGCGCTTGTAACGGCGGCAGCAATTAGTCCACATAATGAACTAATTGCTCCTGGAATTCGGAGTTCTCGTGGATCCCGGGAACGCCCCGGCACGGAGCAGAATTTCACTCCTAAGTGCCAATAATTAAATCAGCTCCAATTTCACCGCAATTAGCTCCGGCGCAGCTATCATAGTGGATCAGGAAATTGCCTTGTGGCGTGGTTTGTTTTTCTCTCTCCCTCCCTCCTACCTGCGGGTTTAAAAAGTGAAGTGAAGCGAGGACGTACGAAGGCAAGTGTTTCTTTCCACGGGAGCATGTCTCGCCCGCGTCTGTAGCCACCGATCTGTTTTGGAAAGGCGAACGCCGATTTTAAAATGACGCTGTGCCTCTGACGAACCGGTAAACGTGTCGTACGTGTATCATCTAATTTAATTCCTAGGACGGCCCCAATCGATATTATCTGACATCTGCTGAGGCCGAAACCCGGCCCCAAAGAGGAAGGCACAAGTGAACAAAGAAACAGCCACTGGACACAAACACGTGAACATGTTCCTCGGTCACAGCTGTGACAGCCCCGGAGGGAAGCGTTTCCTGCCAGTCCCACACGGGGGACCAGGAGGCCAGAGAGGCCAGGAAACCCACCGAGGCGCGTCCGCACTCCGTGGTGAATCTGGGATTTGGGGGCACAAATAGGCCTGGCTCCAGAGCCCGGAATCTTCCCTGGATACTCGTGCCAACCCGGCTGCCCCGCGGCTGACGCGTCTGAACACACACTGGGAGGACTCAGACTGGTCCCCCCGACTCAGCGCCCATGGCTTCCCGGCTCCCCATCCTCTCACCCGGGAAACAAACACCCCCCCGCCCCCCGCCCCGGCTGCTGGCCCGTAGGTGAGGCCGTGGCCTGTCCTCCTCCATGAAAGGCCCGTTCTGAATGCCATGCGTCAGTCACCGCCTCCCACCCTCCTGCTGAAGCCACCGCCTCCCCCCCCCTCAGTCCTGAAGACCCTGGGTCCTGTCCCCCTGTCCCCGCGGCCGAGGCCCGGTGACATTTCGTGGTTCAGGCGTAACCACGGCCCTCGGTGTGCCCTCAGCTCTGCCCACTCTCTGTCGCCGAATGAATCCTGGGGCCAAACCGCATCTGTGATTCTACCCAACCGTCCCCGCGCTCACGTTCCCGCCTGCCCGGAACGGCGTGGCCGCAGGACAGGGACGGCCCTGCGCACGGGTCTCCCTTGAAGTTCTGTTTAAAAAAATAATTTTCAAATCGATTTCAGAGAGGAAGGGAGAGCGAGAGGGAGAGAGAGAAACACCAATGAAGAGAGAGAAACATCGGTTGGCTGCTCCCTGCACGCCCCCCACTGGGGACTGAGCCCACAGCCCGGGCCTGTGCCCCGACCGGGAATGGAACCCTGACCTCCTGGTTCACACATCGACGCTCACCACTGAGCCACGCTGGCTGGGCTCCCTTTAAGCTCTGACCCCGAACTGTCAGTGAGCGGCTAATGCTGCCCAGAAATGTCTCCACCCTCCCCCCCCCCCCCCCCCGTGTCCAGTGCGTTCTCTCTGCTCGTTCCCTGACAATGTTCTCATTACCTCCTCTCCCGGCCTTTCAGCGCCTCCGCCCACCCTCCCTCTCGTCCCTCCGTCCCTCCGTCTGTCCGTCTGTCCGTCTGGTGGCCTGGCTTCCACTTGCTCTGAGAGCCCAGAGGCACAGAGCACCACCTCCCCCTCCGACCCGCCTGTGCCCGGGGAGCGCTGTCCCTGGGGCATGTGCTCCGTGCTCCTGGCGATGGTGACGCCCCCGTCCCCCCCTCCCCCCACCACGGGGACCCGGCTCTCCTACGTCTCGGACCCGCGCTCGCCATCCCTATGTCCTTCTGGTCACCAGCCCGTCTGAGCCGGACCAGCACGGGAGGAGCGAGAGCAGCAGCCAGGCGAGAGCTGACCAGGCGCTGGCTCCGGCTCCGGCTCTGGCGCGGGGCAGGGATCCGAGGGGGCAGCGCGGGCCATGGCGGCGCTGTCACCACAGGCTTCCCCCCACTCTCCCCACAGAGGCTGCCCGGAGCCACGCAGGCACCTCGCACCCGCGCCCCGAGTCCCACCATGGCCGCCCCCAGGCAACACGCGTGCGCATCGGCCAGGACAGTGGTCGGCAAACTCATTAGTCAACAGAGCCCAATATCAACAGTACAACGATTGAAATTTCTTTTCAGAGCCAAATTTTTTAAACGTAAACTATATAGGTAGGTACATTGTTATTAACTTAATTAGGGGACTCCTAAGGCTTAGGAAGAGCCACACTCAAGGGGCCAAAGAGCCGCCTGTGGCTCGTGAGCCGCAGTTTGCCGACCACGGGGCCAGGAGAGCGATGAAGCGACATTCTGAATAACAGCTGTAACTTTACATTCCTTATCCCACTGGCCGGTCACAGCGTGCCTTCGGGGCGGGTACGGCCTCATTCCCACCGAGGGACCAGGGGTCCGCCCAGGTCACTGGTCAGCATTCAAAGGCTGGGATGGGCACCCAGGTGCTGACCCCCAACCAGCCGGGGGAGGGGGCAGGGGGCTGCCGGCTGCTCCATCAGGAAGAAACACACTCCCACCTGCGATGCCGGCTCTGCCCCGCACCCCGACCCCCTGCCCACCCCCCACCAGAGTCGCTACAGCCTGGGCAGCCGCTGCGGCCAGCGGAGCGGGTCCCGCGCTCGCACCAGTGACCCTGGAGAGGGAGAGAGAGACAGATGCGGCTCGCCTGCTCGGGCCGGGCCATCCTTCCTTCTCTCCCGGCCTCGCACGCCCCAGGAGGACGCTAAAAGCCGCACTGCCTCCTAACCCCCCCCATGGCGCTCCGAGCTCACCTTGTTATTTAAACTCCAATAAAAGGTAAAATAAAAAACCTTAATGGCCTAAAACTTGCTTTTCTGAACCACCTAAGAGGAGGTTTGACTCATAAACGTGAGAGAGAAGCAGGCTTCCGTGTCTGAGGTTATGAAACAAATAAATATCTTCGCAGGCCCCACGCTCGCTGTGGCGGGGAGCAGCGGGCCAGAGGCCGTGCCTGGCGGCCTGGGCGGGGCCTGCTCCGGGACTCCCCAGCACCCCCCGGCTTCCCTGCCGGATCTCAGGGAAGAGGAAGGTGTGGGGGGAGGGACCCCCTAGCAGCCGCCCTCTGAGCAGGGCCAGCCATTCTCCCCGAGGTGAGCAGGCCTGGGCGCCCTGCCTGTCACCCGGCAGCTGGAGCAGGGCCCCTCCCCCCAGAACCCACAGGTGAGGACGCACAGCCACGACCGAGTGGGGACAGCGTGTCCGGGGCCAGAGAAAGATGCTCCATCCAACAGGGCATTCACGGAGGGCTTCCCGGAGGAGGCCAGAACCACTCTCAAACCGGGACTAGGAGCCTGGCAGGCGTGGCTCGGCGACTGAACATCGACCCACGAGCCAGGAGGTGAAGGTTCAATTCCCGGTCAGGGCAACTGCCTGGGTTGTGGGCTCCATCCCCAGTAGGGGGCGTGCAGGAGGCAGCTGATCCATGGTTCTCTCCCGTCATTGATGTTTCTCTCTCTCTCTGAAATCAATATCCTATATAATATGCAAATCGACCAAGCGGCAGAACAACAGGTCACCATGACACGCACTGACCACCAGGGGGCAGACGCTCAATGCAGGATGCTCACAGCTGGCGAGTGCTCCCTCCCTCTCCCGCCTCTGCGGCAGCGCTAAGGACCCCTCGGGGGATGTTTGACTGCCGGCTTAGGCCCAGGTTGCTAGAGGGCGCAAGCTGGGCTGAGGGGACCCTCCTCCTCCCCCCGCACCCGCCCCAGTGCATGAATGTCTTGAACCGGGCCTCTAGTATAAATATATTTGAAAAATGTTTTAAAAAAGAGTGCATAGGATTTTGCCAGGTAAAGGGAAGAGAATCCCAGAGCCAGAGTTGGAGCGAGATTGGGAGGAGCGGCTGCAGGGACCCGCCCTCTGCGCTCTGTGCATCTGCAGTCCCCCCGGGTCTGGGCCTGTAGGTCTGACAGCGGATGGCACGGGGACGAGGCTGGGCGGCACATGGGGGTGTCTCACGTGGGAGCACCACACAGCCCGGACCTCTGGGGCGACCCCTCCATGTCACAGTGGCCTGGACAGACCTCAGAGGAGAATGGAGACCCGTCTTGGCTTAAATCTGTGCTGCCGGATGGAGAGTAAACACCTCGATGGGGCTGCTTCTGCAGCACAGACACGAGCTAGTCCTCACATTCGGGGACCTGTGTTCCAACCAATCACAGCTGGACTACAAAACAGGCGAGGGGAGGTCCGATAGAAAGAAGGTGTTAAAAGCAGCGCGAGAGGAAGTGGATGCCGCCGACAACGTGGCCACAACGCGACGGCGGGTTTCTCGGCAGCAGAGCGGACGCCGGAATCAGGGCACCCCGTCCTGCGGGTGCTCCCCGGGAATAAAAGAGCCAAGACTCAGAAAGCTGTCTGTGAAGAGCCAAGGCAGACCAGGGCGGGCGTTCTCGGGTCTAAAATAACCAGATAGCCCTGGCCGGTCTGGCTCAGTGGCTAGAGCGTCGGCCTGCGGACTGAAGGGTTCTGGGTTCGATTCCAGTCAGGGCATATGCCCGGGTTGTGGGCTCGATCTCTGGTGGGGGGTGTGCAGGAGGCAGCTGATCCATGATTCTCTTTCATCATTGATGTTTCTCTCTCTCTCTCTCTCTCTCTCTCCCTCCCTCCCTCCCTCCAAAGCAGCCACGGGGAAAAGTGGAACGAGTAAAACACACTCAAGCAACGCACAGAAAGAAACAGTGAGAGGCAAACAGAGAGGAGAAATAAATAAAGGGCAAATGGACCAGGTGGTCAGCCTGGATGTACAGATGATGACAGATCGACAGACTCCGTGCCATGGACGGGAATCTGTGTGCACCTCCAGAACGCAGGAAGGAGGGGGGAATATATACCAGCCAAAGAGGAATCCAAAGACACCTGGAACATAGGATGCGTGTACAAGTATCTCACTCTCATCGACGTTTCTCTCTCTCAACCCCCTCCCTTTCCCCAAAAATCAATATTTTAAAAATCAAAACATATTTTTAAAGAGTTAAAATAGAAACAGTAAAAATATTAGAAAGACTGCATACATTTTTTTTTAAATCTAGTAAAAGCACACCTTTAATCACAAAAAAGAGAGAAAGATTATAACGGAAATAAGAAATGACAAACCAATGAAACTGCAGACTCTGTAGGGCCCAGGTAAACCGGTGCATAAAAAGGAAATTTATAGCCTTAATTCACGTGTTAGATAATAAGAAGGTTGGAAGTTAGAAACAGACAAGAGATTACATCCCAGAAAATAGAAGGAAGGGAATTATTTTTGATGAGATACCAGTGAATAGAAAGCCAATAAAGAACAGGACAAAGCCCCAGCAGGAAAAGAGGGTGAGGGGTGACCCGGGGGCAGGAGGTGGGGTGTGGTCCGGGCAGAGGGCGGGCCTGTGGGAGGACAGGAGGCAGGGCACCTGCTCGGAACGTCTTCCCTTCTCAGCGAGGCCTCCTGGGCAACACTATTAGAAAGGGCCCCCCCACGTCCTGGACCCCCCTTCATTAGCGCCTCAGATACAGCGCTTCTGTCCACGGCTGCGTCTCCAAGACCTGGGAAGGGCGCGGCACCTGTAGACGGTGCTCAATGGAGAATGTGAGAGGAGTCCAGCCACATGCTCAGGGCTTGAGCGCCGACCTACGAACCAGGAGGTCACGGTTTGATTCCCGGTCAGGGCACATGCCCGGGTTTTAGGCTCCATCCCCAGTGGGGGGCGTGCAGGAGGCAGCCGATCCATGATTCTCTCTCACCATTGCTGTTTCTCTCTTCTTCTCCCTTCCTCCCTGAAAACAATAAAAGCATATTTTTTTCAAAAAAATAAAAAACCAGTAAGATGCCCAGCATGGCTCCAGTGAACACCTGTGTGAATGGCCACACCCCGAGCCCCTGCCCACGGCCCTCGCCGTCGCCCCGAGGGAACCTCAGCGCCCTCGGACGGGTCCCGGCACCGGCGCCCTCTGTCCCCTCGCCCTGTGGTGGGGACCGGGTGGCGCCCCGAGATGCTGTAGGAACGTTTCCACTTCTCCCCCGAAGACCCCCCCGCAGAGCGCCGGCTGCCCCCAGGGCTGGACGGGACGCACGGACGAGGTCGGCCTGTTTCGCATCCTCCTCTGTCTGTTTGAATTACTGTTGAATTCTTACAGGGCTCCTTGGCCATTAATTACAATTAACTCCAGCGGCTGTTACGCTCCGAGCACTCGAGATCCGCTCCCTCAAGCCCCATCCATCCGCATAACGGACGCTGCCACGCTTCACCGGGAACTGAACCGGGGCGGGGGAGGCGGCCATGGGAGCTTCACCGGGGCCGGGGTGGAGGAGTCAGGCCGGGCACAGGCGCTATTGACGTGCGGGGTCGCCACAGGAACGCGAGCTTCTCACGGAGAAGCGTTCACACCGCCTCCGGGGACAGAAGGAAGCCGGACCTTCTGTCCGGCCGAGTGCAGGGCCGTGGGGCCCAGGGTCGGGGCCGGGAGTGTGTGCCCCAGGAGCCTCATGACACGGGCTGTGACCCATGACCGTCCGCCTCGGGCCACCTGACCAGCCGCGACGGGAGACCCAGCGTGGTCCACGCGGGAGCTGTCTGTGCGGCCGGGGCCTGGTTCGTCCGTCGCAGATGTGTCCGCGCCCTGGGTGGTGTGTGAGATTGTGTGTGTGAGTGCGTATGTGCATGTGTCTGCGTGTGTGCTGTGTGCACACGTGTGGGCATCTTGTGCATGTGCACATGTACACACATGTCAGTGCACCACAGGCACACATGTCTGTCTATGTGCGTGCAAATAGGTGTATGTATGCATGTGTGTGCATATGCATGTGTGTACATGACTGTGTATTTGTGCTCGTGTGTGTATGATTATGAATATATGCATGTGAGTGTGCCTGTGTGTGCATTGTGCATGTGAGTGTGCCTGTGTGTGCATGTGTGTGTCCATGTGTGTGCATTGTATGTGTGTGTGACTCTGTGGGTTGGCAAGGCAGTGTGAGGAAACCCGTTGAAGAAGATTTCTAAGCATCGTGTCACCTGGTGGCCCCGTAATTACAGTCCCGGCCAAGTTCACTGTGGGAGCAAAGCTTATCTCCGGGCGGTGACTGTCTGAGCTGCTGAGGGAGCAGGGCCCGGGGTTGACTCACTCCCTGCCGTGCCGTCCCAGCTGCCCAGGATCTGGGGCAGGTGGGGAGCTCGGTGGGGAGCTTGGTGGAAAGCTCGGTCCCCGTCACCACACGCAGGGGCACCCCAGGTCCCGCTTCTCCCTCGGGACACAGTCACCTGTCCCTAAGCCTTCAGGTGCCCGAGTGCCCCTCCCTGCGCAGCTCTCCAGGGGGCGCTGGGGCAGTGGCCTGTCCTCCTGGAACCGGAAGGGCTTTCCGACCAGCACGCGCCCTGGAGAAGGGGTGACGCGGAGACGGGGCCCCGGGCAGAGCAGGGGCTGGCGGTGCACCTGCCGCTCGCTGCCCCGGGCCTCACCTGGGAGCTGGGCAGCCGCCTGCCAGGGGAGCGGGTGTGAGATGATGCCCGGGAGCCGCTGGCTGGTGCGGGGCACACACCGGGCGCTCGGGCACACGCTGGAGCCGCCCGAGAACCTGTGGGTGTGTGTGCCCCCTGGGAGCCCGTGAGTGTGGGCAGCGGCACACACACACCCCCTCCCCCGTTCCCGCCACAGGTTAGCACGGATGCCGCGCAGATCTGCCCCTGCCCTCACTGCCCACCGCTGCAGACAGACACACGTCCACCATCGCACGTGCTGGGGCCGGAGTGGGAAACGGTCTCAGGGCTGAGCTCCAGGGGCCGCACTGCCTGGGCTGCAGGAGGCCCCGGGGACCCCTCCCGCCTTTCCCAGCTTCTAGCGGCACCCGTGCCTGGCCCCTGGCCCCCATTCCACAGCCGCAGGGGCGGCCCTGCTCGCACCGCTCTCTGACCCCCACCCTCCCGCCTGCGTTTTCTCTTCTAATTTTTTTAAGGAAAGATTTGTGTGTGTTTCTTTAAAGATTTATATATATATTGGTATTTTATTGATTTTACCGAGAGCAAGGGAGAGGGATAGAGTGTTAGAAACATCGATGGGAGGGAACATGGATCAGCTGCCTCCTGAGCGCCCCCTGCTGGGGGTGAGCCTGCAAGCAAGGTACATGCTCTTGACCGGAATCGAACCCGGGACCCTGCAGTCTGAGCCGACGCTCTATCCACTGAGCCACACCGGCCAGGGCTGCCTCCTCCTTTTAGGGACCATGTGGTCACACTGGACCCCCGCCCACGACAACCCAGGCCCATGGCCCATGGAGGGCGGGCTGACCAGTAAGGACCCACAGGGCAGGAGAAGGGGCAACCCCGCCCACCCTCGGCACCCCCACCGCTGGGCACACGGGGTCATCCTTCCACCAGCTGAGGAGGCTCAGAGAGGTTAAGTCACCGTCCACGGTCACACAGCAGCCAGGCACAGACGGGGTTCCCACGAGGGCTGCCCGCTCCGGCCTGAGACCTGCCGGCGAGGCAAGCTGCTGGGGTTGGTCCAGGGCCGCAAGGCCTTCGCACTAGGGCAGTGATGGCGAACCTATGACACGCGTGTCAGAGGTGACGCGTGAACTCATTTTTTTGGTTGATTTTTCTTTGTTAAATGGCATTTAAATATATAAAATAAATATCAAAAACAGAAGTCTTTGTTTTACTATGGTTGCTAATATCAAAAAATGTCTATATGTGACACGGCACCAGAGTTA
The DNA here is from genome assembly GCF_028538775.1 of Myotis yumanensis. Taxonomy (NCBI): domain Eukaryota; kingdom Metazoa; phylum Chordata; class Mammalia; order Chiroptera; family Vespertilionidae; genus Myotis; species Myotis yumanensis. The sequence goes on from NW_027223754.1 coordinate 213,867,839, forward strand.
AGTTAGGGTTTTTCAAAATGCTGACACGCCGAGCTCAGAAGATTCACCGTCACTGCTCTAGGGACTGCCTCCCAGCACAGACGCTCAGACAGAACCGATGCTCGGAGCGAGCCCCCGGGCCCTGGTCCCCGTCAGCTGGTTCCCAGGGTCTGTGAGAACCGGAGGCCCAGCACTCAGGAGCGCTGAAGGGGCAGTGGGGCTGGGAGGTGGCTAACACCTTCACGCAGACACAGGGGCAGCCGAGCCCGGGCTGTGGGCGGGGAGAGCCCGCGAGAAAGGCCTGGCTCCCAGGCTGGTCCTGCTTCGCCCGAGGTGCCCAGAGCCCCCGGGACTCAGTGTCAGGCCCGGCTCCGTCTCCCGGGGGATATTTTGGACACTGAAATCCCAGCTACACCCCTATGTCCCCACCAGAGCCACCAGCACCCACTTCTGAAAGCACTCGCTGTCTGTCTCCAATCACAGGGCCACCACCTGACAGCTGGGCACGGGCTGGCTCCCCTCTCCCTCCCTGGCTCCCCCTCTCCCTCCCTGGCTCCCCCTCTCCCTCCCTGGCTCCCCCTCTCCCTCCCTGGCTCCCCTCTCCTTCCCTGGCTCCCCCCTCTCTCTCCCTGGCTGCCCCTCCCTCCCTGGCTCCCCCTCTCCCTCCCTGGCTCCCCCTCTCCCTCCCTGGCTCCCCCTCTCCCTCCCTGGCTCCCCCTCTCCCTCCCTGGCTCCCCTCTCCCTCCCTGGCTCCCCCTCTCTCTCCCTGGCTCCCCCTCTCTCTCCCTGGCTCCCCCCTCTCTCTTCCTGGCTGCCTCTCCCTCCCTGGCTCCCCCAATCCCTCCCTGCCTCCCCTGCCCCTCAGGGTCACTCCCCAGCTCGGAGCGCCCCCTGAGGATCCGGTCAAGCACCTCCTGTCTTTCCGGTCGGTGCCCAGGACTGCGCAGGGTGGGCAGGAGCCAGCTCCGCCCTGGTGTACCCTGCCAGCCGGCCAGGCAAGCCCCTCCCTCGAGGGCCCAGTGAGAAGGCGGGAGGAGGCAGAGGCGGACGTGCTGGCTGCTGCGGCTCCTCACCAGGGCCCAGGAGCCGATGTGAGGTGTGTGCTGAGTCCCGCCTGTGCAGCCACCTGTGCTCCACCAGGCAGCCCCCGGCCACGCCGCCCCTCCACCTGGGAGCATTCCAGCGTCTGCACCAGCAGGGGGCGCTGTGAGCACCCCTCACCCACCAGAGCCGCGGGCTCAGGTGAGACCACACTAACTCCCATTTGAAAACGCGTTTGTCACGATGTCACAATGAACACGGTCCCTTCTTCGTTTCTGATGGAATGTGTGCTGAACGCCCGGATTTGATTAATCAGTCTGTCTGGTGTTCGTTTTCTTTCTTTCTTTCTTTCTTTCTTTCTTTCTTTCTTTCTTTCTTTCTTTCTTTCTTCTCTCTCTCTCTCTCTCTCTCTCTTTCTTTCTTTCTTTTTAAAATATATTTTTATGGATGTCACAGAGGAAGGGAGAGGGAGAGAGAGAGAAACATCAATGATGAGAGAGAATCATGGATCAGCTGCCTCCTGCACACCCCCTGCTGGGGATTGAGCCCACAACCCGCGCCTGTGCCCTTGGCTGGAATCGAACCTGGGACCCCTCAGTCTGCAGGCTGATGCTCTGTCCACTGAGCCACACTGGCCAGGGCTGCCTGGTGCTCTTTCTTGTCCCATGAAAACTGTGGTGGTTTAGCTGCAGCTCCAGTGCCCTGCAGTCAGAGTGCCGTGTGCTCGGCGACCTGCGCAGCTGGCCCCTGAATGCTAACACAGGGCGCGCCCAGGGGTTGCCACTGAATGAGACTGGTGGTGTTTATTGCTTATCGAGGAAGTCCTGGGGGAAACGGACCGTTTTGATTTACTATGAGCGTCCGGAGGCCAGTTCCGCACGCGGCCCAGGGAGCGAGCCCCTCCCTGGGAGATGCCAGCTTGCGCAGCTCCCGGCTCAGCGCAGAGCGTCTGGCAGGGCGCGGGGAGCTGGCCGGGCCCCGGAGAAGGGTTCACACCACAGAAACCGGCAGACCCTGCGCATCAGGCTCCCCCCGAGAGCTGTCACTAAGTGCTTAGCAGCACAGCCTGGGGGCCCCAGACGGAGGGGGCTGGGACACGGCCTGGCTCTGAGGGGGAGCCCGAGGGACCTGGTCAGCGCTTCCCGATGGAGTCGTCCGCTCAGTCTTCAGACTGGCAGGTGCCCCGGGTGCAGAGTGCAGGCACGGCTGTGCGTCGCGTTGGGTGTGAACGCGCCCCTTTGTGGACGGGAGACCTGAGGCTCCGTTGGGGCTGAGCCGCGCGGGATGGAGGGGTGCACAGACCAGAGCTCGGCCCCCCTGCCTGCCCCGTCTGCCTCTTCCACTCGCCAAGGCGCCCCCCACCCGCCTGGGCCCACAAGGTGCCCGGTGTGCCTGGGCCTCCGCCGCACAGGCCAGCGGCTTAGCGGAGCTTCCGGCCCCGACACGTGTTTTCCACAAGAACGACCAGAACCAAACCAAACAGACGCACACCGGCAGCCCCAAGGGAACCGGCTGTGAACCCCCAGAGAGCAGTTTACAGGCGGGAAACGCGGCTGGGACTCCCCACCGTTCGCAGGAGCCGCGGAGCTGGGCCCCCAGGTCCTGATGGGGAACACGTGGGAACAACCCGCCACAATGAGGAGACGAGACAACTTTACAAACTCAGGTTTCACGTCTCCTGTCGGGCGCGTTGCCCATGGCCGCGGCGTGTCTCCCAGGCCCTCCCATGAAGGCACGTCCCTCCCTCCTGCGATTCTTCACGCTTTTCCCTTTTCCTTCACGCAGAGCAGTCGCTCCCGAGTAATGAGCTTCGTCACAGTGCGCCCTCGAAGGTCCGGGTCCGTAAGAGCGATCTGCTCCCAGGAAGCAGGCCCGGCGGGCATCTGTGTGGGACAGGCGGCCGTGTCCACCGCTCCCCCCGCGGCAGCACCGGGAGTCGGCTCCGGGCTCAGGGCTCCGGGTCCGGACCCGCCCCGAGAGGAGCGAGGCGCTGTAACGCCCGGCGTCGTTAAGGAAGGAAGTGCGCGCCCGGCCAGTGAGAAGCGCCAGCTATCGCGCTCAGCGGCTTCATTTGGTTCCAACCGCCCCCGATGTGGAAACAGAGACCCTTCATCACTGTTTCACGGGGAAACGGGCCCGGGAGGCGAGCCAGGCACCCAGGACCACAGCCCCCGGCAGAGCCGCCCTGACCTGGTCTGTCCGACTCCGCGCAGGTGGGTGTGAGGTGAGGGGACTGGTGCCGGCAGCTCGGGGTCCCCAGGGCCCTCACACTCACTCCGCAAGGGGGCGGGCCCTCTCCCCACAGAACACGGTCACTTCCTGTCAACACCCACGAGACCGAGTCAAACTCAGGGGCATTTTCTTGGCTCATCCTCCCCCGAGGATATTCTTTTCATTGGTTTTGAGCGAGAGTGGCCGGGAGGGAGGGGGAGGGGCAGAGAGAAACGTTGGTGTGAGAGAGACACATCGGTTGGTTGCTTCCCGTGTGCTCCCCAACCGGCAGCAGGATCGAGCCTGCAACCGAGGTTCATGCCCTTGACCAGAATCGAACCCGTGACCCTTCATCCCACAGGTGCCGGGGCGACCAGCAGACCCTGAGCGACGGATGAACGGTGGCTCTGACATGTTTCTGTGGAAGAGAGGCTAAGGGGCTGCCTGGCTTGAGAAACCAAACAGCCCCGCTCGCCTGCCTCCGCAGGCTTTCGTTGTAACAGCAGCTGGAACTAAAATGAACATCTGGACACGGTCAGCAGGGCCAGCGTCCTTGAGAAGACACTGCGTCTGCGAGGTCGTGTCTGAAACTAGACACCCGGGGGCTCGGACTTGTTAGGAAAAGGCAAGGCAGGGGCTGCCGCCTTCGGCCAGGTCCCCCTAGTGGAACAGGGTTACTGACCCACTGTGACATCACAGAGCAGGACGGGCTGACCCACTGTGACGTCACAGAGCAGGACGGGCTGACCCACTGTGACGTCACAGAGCAGGACGGGCTGACCCACTGTGACGTCACAGAGCAGGACGGGCTGACCCACTGTGACGTCACAGAGCAGGACGGGCTGACCCACTGTGACGTCACAGAGCAGGGCGGGCTGACCCACTGTGACGTCACAGAGCAGGACGGGCTGACCCACTGTGACGTCACAGAGCAGGACGGGCTGACCCACTGTGATGTCACAGAGCAGGACGGGCTGACCTACTGTGACATCGGAGCAAAGACAGATGCGCCCCTATGTTGGTTGCAGCATTATTCACGGAGGCCAACATGGAGACAACCAGAGTGCCCTGCGATAGAGGACTGGACGCAGAAGATATAGGACAATGCACAAGGCAACGCTCCTCAGCCGTAAGGAAGGATGAAAAGGCACCATTGGCAACAGCATGGACAGACCTTGAGAACATTATGCAAGTGACCTAAGTCAGTCAGACAAAGCTAAGCAGCATGAGTCCACTCATGTGTGGGACATGAACTGGACCCTAGGAACACACAGAGGTGGGGGGTGGGGGGAAAGGGGGTCCTGCCGTGTGGTGATGGGAGAAGATCTGACTGGGTGGTGGGCACACGGTGCAACACACAGAGCTTGTCGCACAGAAACCCACCCCTGAAACCTGTGTTCGTGTTGGCCAATGTCACCCCGATAAAATGTAATAATAATAGAAAAAGAAGCGCACACAGCCATCAGCATCAGGGTTTCTTCTAGGACAAGCGGGTCAAACTCGCGGCCCACGGGTGGCAGGCCTCGTTTATTTGGCCCGTGTTAGCCTTTGAGTTTGACATGCTGGTCCCGGGACAAAAGGCATCAGGCAGAACAGAAGGCCCTCAGCGAGAGAGGGTGTGGCCCGCGGGGACGTCGGCAAGTGTGGGGTTAGCGCCATCATGTCAAGTTCACGGAGCAGAGCCCCAGAGGAGAGCAGGAGCGGGTCCCCGAGGGCCGGGGTGCCGGCACATCTCTCAGGCCACGGGGGCCACGGCGGGCACGGGTCCCAGCACAGAGGCTGGAGAGCAGCGTGAACGTGGCCCCCAGGCTCAGGGGAGCCAGAGGCATGTTGGGAACAGGCATGCTGACTGCCGGCCACGCAGCGTAGGGCAAACCCAGGTCCGGAAGAGAGCGCTCAGTGGGTTACATCCAACGTTACCCTGATCTTCACGGCCAGACATAGGCACCAACGAAATCCATGGACTTTTAGGGAGAGTGGAAGAGAGAGGGAGAGACTGAGAGAAACATCGATGTGAGAGAAACACATCGATTGGTTGCCTCCTGCAGGAGCCCCGACCAGGCCCCGGCCAGGGAGGAGCCTGCAACCGAGGTGTATACCCTTGATCGGAATCGAACCCAGGACCCATCAGTACACAGACCGACGATGCTCTATCCACTGAGCAAAACTGGCCAGGGATGTACAAACTAAATCAAGGACGAACTACAAACTGCAGAAAGCATTTGCAACTTGTTCTAATTATTTCTTAAAAAGAATTCTCAGGTTGATCAGACCAATAACACAACAGGAAAAGAATCCAGGGGTCTGTGCCCACTCACAGAAAAGGAAACAGCATGGATGCCAAGCATATGAACATGGTCAGCCTTGCGCACACACACGCGTTTCTGAAATCAAAGCCACATGAGCGACCATCTCAGTTCAGGGCCATCCTCCCGGTTTGACGTTATCAGGTCTGACACGGTGTTGACACGCACTGTGGTGAGCAGATGGCCGTGGGCGCGCAGGAAGTGCCGCGGGTACTGGTCGGGTTTGGCCGGAAAACGGAAAACACGGCAGGTACTCAGGCAGGAGCAGCTGCTGGAAGAGCAGGCCAGGGCGGCCTCTGGGCCGCAGGAACCCGCGGGGAGCAGGAGCTGCGGGACCCCCTGTGGGTCCCAGCCGTGTACCACGGGGTTTGCAGGAGGCGGTCCTGAGCCACGCGGACCTCACCCACGTCTCCCATCGCCACATGTCACCTCCTCCTGCCTCTGACCTCCTGCAGCGACCCTCGTTGGCAGAAACTAAATAAGCCCCTGCCGGCAAGGGATCTGGGGGCCTCCAACCCTGGGCTCTGAGCCTGCGGTTCGGAGGGACAGGAGGAAGGAGAAGGAAGAATGACGAGGAGAGGACAGATCGTCCAGGAAGGTGGGTAATGGTGCCAGCTCCCTGGGTCACAACCCGTCAGAGTTGCCCTCCGACCCAGGATGGCACCAGCAGGCGTGTAGCCGGCGGGCATTTAGCGCGCGTGCCAGCTGACACAGGCAGTGGGATTGCCTTCAGGATTTCATCCTGCCTGTGCTAAGTAGGGAAATGCCACAGGAGCCATCCACACGGGCTGCTAGGTCAGCGACAGTGCATTTACACCGTGAATAGAACACGAGGCAACCACTGAAAACAGCGAGGCCGCCTCCGTGAGAGCCGTGGTCCCATTTCCAAGATCCACTGTCAGGTGAGCGCAGCCAGATGCTGCTTGCAGTGTGCTGCCACGTGTGTGAAAAGCACTCAGTGTGTAAAAAATTAAAGTAACCCTGTGTGAATAAGCTGGTTTGTGCATGGATCTCCTTTACAAGATTCTCAGGAAATAGCAAGTAGTGACATCTGGAGAGAGAACTGGGGACAGGGCTGCTCAGGAGGGTCACCCTACTCTCTCTATGCACTGTTGGCTTTCCCGTGTGTGGCCTAGTCACAAAGAATGAACTGTACCAGTTGAGGTTGAATCAGAGAAATAGAACCAATACACACCCAATACATACAGAGATGGAGAAGAGGATATGATGGCAATGGTGATGGAGGAGGAGGAGGATGGGGAGGGGGAGGAGGAGGTGGAGATGGATGGAGATGGAGGAGAATGAGATGAAGATGGAGAAGGAGAAGGAGATGCAGAAGGGGATGGAGGTGGAGATGGAGGTGGAGGTGGAGATGGAGAAGGAGAAGGAGAAGGAGGAGGAGGAGAAGGAGGAGGAGGAGATGGGGATGGAGAAGGAGGAGGAGAAGGAGGAGGAAGAGGAGGAGGAGGAGGGGGAGGAGGAGGAGAAGGAGGAGGAGGAGAAGGAGGAGGAGGAGATGGGGATGGAGAAGGAGGAGGAGAAGGAGGAGGAAGAGGAGGAGGAGGAGGGGGAGGAGGAGGAGGAGGAGGAGGAGGAGGAGGAGGAGACTCGGGTCCCTGTCTGAGCCTGAGTCTGAGCTTCATGCTCCAGCCGGTGGGACAGAACCTGGCCCGGGTCCCGGCGGGCACATGGGTGGTGTCTCCCGTCCAGCAGCGGCCTGGCTCTCAGTGAGTGACGGGCAGGAGGCAGGCACCTCTGGTTCGGCCACAATCACCCCCGTCAACATCCCCTTCACCCCCTGGAGACGGACCCGACCCTCCTGCCCACACGCCTGCGCTGTTAGGGAAGAAGCAGAGACCGTGTGGTCACCCTCAGTGTGAACATCAAGGACGCACCCGGGGCCTCCGCCTGGAAACGGGTCCAGGGCCAGGGCGCCCGGCTCAGCGACTCCCTCACCGGCCTCCAACAGCCCCGGGGCCCCGGGAGCCAGACCCACCGGGTGCTGAGCGTGGGGCTCAGAACCGCCTGCTCCACGCAGAGCGCGTGGGAACCGCCCAGGAGGGAGCCCGCTTGGGGGCGGCTCAGAGGCGGCGGGTGGCGTCCGTCCCCACTCCCACCCCTTCCTGGGCCCACCCGGCCTGGCACCCACGGCCCTGGGACGGGCTGGGACGGGCTGGGAGGGGGAAGTAGGGGTGGCCCTGGGAGGGGCTGGGAGGGGGAAGTAGGGGTGGCCCTGGGACGGGCTGGGACGGGGAAGTAGGGGTGGCCCTGGGAGGGGCTGGGAGGGGGAAGTAGGGGTGGCCCTGGGAGGGGCTGGGATGGGGAAATAGGGGTGCTGGTCTGCCCGCTGCTGCTGGCGGCTTTTCTAACATCGAAGAGCTTGTCCCGTGAGGCGAGGGCACGCGCAGTGGCACTCAGTGAAGCCTTGCTTTCGGCTCTCACCTTGAAAACCTTTTCATTATCAGACTGAACGTGGGTTTGTTGAAACAAAATTGATACTGTCTCCCTCCCGGGACTTCTCACTAAACCAGCCAATAACGGCTCCCGCGGCGACAGCACCATCAACGGCCCAGCAGCGCAGGCGGCTCACGGAGCCTCTGGGAACAGGGCCATGCGAGGAGGCTGAGGGACGCGGCCAAGGTCCCGGCCGGGCGCCTGGGGGTCAGGGCCCCCACGGGGAGCAGACTGGGGTCAGCCACCCCCATCAAGGCGCCCTCCTCCTGGTGTTTGGGGAGGAGGAGGGGGGACAGGAGAGGAGGACGAGGGAACCCAGGGGAAGTGTCAGCACAGGAGGCGGGGGGGGGGGGCAATGAACTCCTCCCAGCGCCCCTGCACCCTGGCTGGGTCTGTGCCACAGAGGCCATGGCTGCCACCAGCTGCGGGTCCCACGTCACTCATGGGGGTGCGAATATCTTATGTCACACACACCACTCACACCATACATATACCGTACACACCATACACACCACACACACCACATACATGTCACACACACCACTCACACCATACATATACCATACACACCATACACACCACACACACCATATACATGTCACACACCCCACTCACACCACCACATACATCATACACACACCATACACACCACACATACACATCACACACACACACCATATACACACCACACACATACCATACATGCACCATACACACACACACACACACCATATACCACTCACACCACACACACACCACATGCACCACACATACCATACACACCACACACATACACATCACACACACATACACACACCACACATGCACACACACACCTCACACGCACATACACACCTCACACACAGCCACACACACAGGGTGTGGAGAGGGTTGTAGGCGCGATCCCAAGTAGTGGGCGTGCAGGAGGCGGCTGGTGGATATTTCTCTCATTGATGTTCCTCTCCCTTCCTCTCTCTCTCTCTCAAATCAGTAAAAACAGATTTAAAAATAGTCCATCGGACCCTGAACAGATGCTTAGCGTCCTGTCACCAGGGAGACAGGAGTGAAAACCACGTGAGATGCCGCCCGGCCGGGCAATCAGGCCCCGGGGAGCGTGGCTCTCACGCGCTGGGAGCAGCACAGGCGCTGAGGTCGCCTGGAAACTTCTCAGCGAGCCAGACCCCCCGGGCGCAGCCCTCTCACTCTGAGCACTTCCCAGGGGAAGAACACGCTGCTGGGACTTGGACACACGTGTTCGCCGCTTCGTTCACGGAGCCGTCACTGAAACAGCCCAAAGCCCAGCGCGGTGACGGTGACGGTGACGGTGACGGGTGTGTTCAGCCTGCGGGAGGCCGCCCTGCGACACCCGGACCCGGTGCCCAGAGCAGCGCGGTGGCCTCCGAGCGGCTTGTGGTGAGGGGCCCAGACGCCCAGGGAGAACGCGGACACAGAGCCGGAGACAGTCAACCTGAGCGACAGGGACGGGACCCACAGCCGCTGCCTCGGCGGCAGCCACGGAGCCTCACCCGGGGGCTCCCGATGGAGGCCTTGTCACATGAGCGTGTGGCCATGTCACACTCATCGAACGAGACTCTAAGTCCTCCGTCATTCAAATGACACCTCCACGAGGAAACCTCCGGAAAAAATATCCAACAGCCTCAACACAGAAAGGCCGCAGCCAGCCAGCCACCCGGGCGCACGGTCTCCCCGGGAAGCGATGAGTTGCAATTTGGGGAAAACGCAATTCGCGTTGATGGAGGACACGCCGTCATGCTCACGTGGCCCCCTTCCCCCCCATGCACACTCAGTCTGTGCAATAGCCCTCGGAACCCCCACAGACTGTCGGTGGCGTGTGGTGTGCTGGCCTCACACGTATGTGGGATGCAAAGGGCGAGAATCGCCAAGGGTGGCCGGCGGGCCTGGGGCACCGGAGGGCGTCCGCTCCCCCAGGCACAGGGCTTGTCACAAAGCCCCGGGAATGAGCCACACGGGCCAGGGAGGTGGACACGGAGTGGGACGAAGTCGGCTCCGAAGGAGGAGGGACATGGCGCTGGGGCCGCTGGTTCCCAGGCAGGAGGAGCCACCCCGGACACAGGCAGGGACTCCGCGCAGCCTGGGGTCCGCGGCGAGCCCCTCCTCAGCTCTCAGAGGACGCGCTGGGGCCTCCTGGGCTCCGGGAGGGGAGTGGTTTCTGACCAGGACGCAGAATGCCTTCACCAGAACGGAAACGTTACGTTTGGCCACATAACAAGGCCGTGTGTTCATTCATTTGAAAAAGAGTGAAAAGCGAGCGGAGGCGGAACAGGGTGGCCACACGCGGAGCCGACGCGCCTCCGCCGAGAGCCGCCCCCTGAGCGCCGGCCGGCCCACGGTGTCGGCTGGGACACGGGCCGGCGCTGCAAGGAGCCGTCGCGGAAGCAGACGGGCTGGTCAGCCAGCGTGGCCAGCGGGGCCCCGGGGTCAGGAGGGAAATGCACATCGAGGGCCTCGGGGAGAAAGCCCCGCAAACCCACCCCACGCGGGAAGGCAGAGCCGGGCACGGGCATCCAAACAACCGGGGTGGGGTGGGGGGGGCGTTGAACTTTCTCAGGGGCTCAGAGGCACTTCCCCGTGACCGAGGACGCCCCCCAGCCACACGCAGCAGAAGGTGCGGACCTGCCGGGACCGGAGGCTCCTCACTGGGGATGGCGGTGGCTCCGGACCCAGTGAGTCCCAGCAGCACAGAGAGGCGCCCTCTGTGCTTCACTGGAAGGACAGGCAGACCCGCGACGCCGGCCTCTGTGCCCGGACGCCTGCGGCCTCTCTGAGGACAGGAAGCGGCGGAATGAGGCCCGACACTGAGTGCATTGACGTCAGGGTCCAGGTGACCTTCGGGGCAGGCTTGGCCGTGGGGAGGTCAGTTGGGGGCCTGACTGGCTGGGAGGAGGGAAAGGAGATGAGTCAGAGCCACTTTAGGTTCCGGGGACGGCTTCCTGGGACTCGGTGGCCGTGCAGCCCGTGGAACCAGCGGGAGACGGAGATGCAGGAGGCGGCAGGGGAGCCCTGGGGGTGGGGGGTGGAAGGCTGCACAGGGAGGGGTGGGCCTCGCCCCCAGGCAGCTCGCCCCACAGAATGTGGGGGCAGGACAGGGAGAGGGGGAGATACAGGAAGGGAGGGGGCCTTCCTGGCTGCCCCCTCCTTTCTCAGGAAGGAAGACGCAGGGTTGGGGCTCCATGGCGCCAGCCTTCCGGAACCCCCTCGGCTTCCCTACCCCTGGGCCGGGCCCAAAGCGCCGGCAGGTCCCCCCCACCCGCCTGCTGAGGGTCTCCCCCAGCAGCCACCTGCCCGAGGTGTCGACGAGGCCGGGCCGCCCCCTGAACTGCAGGTAAGGTTCCCAAAGGAAATGCCTGCTGCCCGGCTGGCGTGGCTCAATGGTTGAGCACCGACCTATGACCCAGGAGGTCACGGTTTGATTCCCGGTCGGGACACATGTGCAGGTTGTGGGCTCCATCCCCAGTGTGGAGCGTGCAGGAGGCAGCCGATCCATGATTCTCTCTCATCACTGATGTTTCTCTCCCTCTCCCTTCCCCTCTGAAATCAACAAAAATATATATTTTTTAAAAAGAAAAATGCTTGAAAGAACATCCTCGTGCTGCAGACAATAGAACCCCGACCCCCAAGCCAACCGCCGAGCGCTGTTCTCCTCGGGGCCAGCGGTCGGGTCCAGATCATAGGGGAACGCGGTCCAGCTCCCCGGGAGGAAAGCGCTGTTTCTAAAGCCCCGCAGCCGCGGCCCCACGTGGGAAATGCGCCGCGGGGCTGAAACGATGAGCCAGGCGCTCGGTCACCCAGCCCTGCTCCGCGCTCCACGTGGGGACGGGGCCCCGTGCCGGAGGCTCCGCCTGGAGCGGGCTAGAGCGGGCCGGGTCCCGGCTCTGCAGATCGTGCGGCGGAGCCCCGGCTCCAGACGCGGCACCGTCACCGGCATCACGGGCACTGTGAGCGCCAAGACGGACGCGCTTGTAAACTGCGAGAAGCACGTGGAAATGTGGTAACGTTTCAAGACAAAGAGTATTGATTTGAAGCAAAACCGTCAACCGTGGGCACGTGAACGGCCACGCCCCCGCGGCGCTCGGCGGGGGACCGTTCCAGCCCCGAGGAAGAAGGATGGCGGCTCCGGGAGGAACATCTGTGATGCTGGGAAAATGTCATCGTTATTTTGAAATATTTGATATAAAAAGTTCAATTAGATTCAAAATCCATTTGCATTATCACAAAAAAGCTGACATTATATTTGTCAGCGGGAGGAGAGGGGTTCGGTGAGAGGCCGCTGATCCGGGCCGGTAGCGGTGACTGAGGACCCGTGGCAGCTCCGCCGTGGCTGGCGTCCTCGTGGGCAGTGGCCTGAGGCTGGTTCGCGTGTCAACCTGGTGTTAAGGTGACCGCGTGGCCGGCTCTGGCTGCTTGTGAATTTCTAAAAGGGTTTTGTTTAGAAGCTTCCCATACACTCAGTATCCAGCGTTTCCGAATGCTTTCATGTCCTCGTGGATTCACACACGTGAGGCCATCTGACGTGGTCAACCCCCACGTGGACGACGCTGAGCCCCGCCGTCTGTCCCAGTGGGGGCGCAGGTGTGGCGTGTTGCTCAGAAAGGTGGGCCCCAGACACAGAGGGCCGGGAGGGGGACCCCTCCCCCCACGGGCCAGCGCCTGGGCCTCCCCAAGCCTCGGTCTCCTCGTCTGTAAAACGGGCAGATGACCAAGAGGTTTGTCAACACTCAACAGCGAACCCTGTCCTGACCCGGGAGGGGTCCCCGGAGGCCCCGACGATGAGAACAGTAACCGTCACCTCCGCGGGGCCTCACTGTGCGCTGAGAGCCCACGGCGCCTGGTCGGGTGGCTCCGTGGTTAGGGCGTCGTCCTGATAGGTCAAGGTTGGAGGTTCCATCCCCAGTCAGGGCCCAAACAAGAAGCCACCAAAGATGCACGAATAAGTGGAACAACAAATGGGTGTTTCTCTTCCTTCCTCTCTCAGATCAATAAACAAATTAAAACAAAGCACTGCTCCCACGTCCCCTCGCAGCAGCTGGAGGAGGGGGCATAATGCGGCCCCACTTTTCCGATGAGGAAATGGAGGCACAGAGAGATCAGTCACTTGCCCAAAGCCACACAGCGAAGGCTGGGCCCCTCCCCGGCCGGCGCCCACCGGCCATGCTGCCCACCCGCTTGGCACAGTTTTTATGGCAAAAATTGAAGACAACAACTTTATGATCAGCGAAAGCAAAGATGTTTCTCATTTAAGTAAACTCCTGTGGAGCCCAGGGCTCTGGGGGCTGCTGGCCGCTGGCTGAGCCCCTCCTGCCATTCCCCCCCCCTGGGGGGCAAGGCCAGGGAAAAGTGACCCCGAGGCGGCTCAGGGCACTGCCAGCGCCTCCCAGGGCAGGAGATGGCGCTGGGCGCACAGAGGCAAGAATGGCTTTGGGTCCCCGCCCCAGGGCACAGGGTGGAAGCAGGCGGTGGACGGCATCTATCAATGTCACAGGCATGTGTGACCATGTCCAGACTGTTCCGGAATGTTCCAGAATGTTCTGGAGTGTTCCAAAGTGCTCTGGCGACAGAACCAGCAAGGATGATGACAACCCAAGGCCAGAGAGAACACAGACGGGGTGAGGCCCCGAGCGAGCACTGCCCCCGAGAGGTCGGGGGAACCAGCCCTTGGCCTCTCTTCTAAGCACCGACCTGGAGGAAGGATTTGGGAGCCATGGGTCGTCCCACGTGGTCTCTGGGCCACAGAGACCCAAGCAGCAGAGGGACCCCTCTATGTGAGCCAGCACCCCGGCCCCTTCCGTCCACCCGGAACCCCCTCCCCACCCTGCGTGTCCCAGAGGGGCTGCCAGGGGACCGGGGGCCTGGGGGGCTGCTCCCTGAGCCCATTTCCAGGGCAACGCTGCGGGAAAATGGACTGCGCACCACGAACCAGCACAAAGCCCCTCCCTCATCTCCAGGAGCCTGGCGGGCGGCCGTGGTTGACAGGATTGGTCTTGGTCCATTTGCTTTCCCTGCACCTTCCCAGCCAATCCCAGCCTCCCCGCCCCCCCCCATTCAACACTCACCCCCACCCCCCACCGCGGCAGAGCACGGCCCGTAATTAACTCCCAAACCTCCCGTGGAAGCCAGTCTCCGCCGATTCTCGTCAAACTCCTTTAATTACGACCAGCGATTGGCCTGCTCAGACACTCAGCTGAGATGGAGGCGGCTGCTCCCGCCACCCAGGGTGCAAGGGAAGCCTTAACGAGCCGTGGGTTTCACAGACACGAACTTGACACAGCGCACGGGCACTCGCCTGGCAGCGTGGTTCAGTGGCTAGGGCGCCCGCCCACGCACCAAAGGGTCGCGGGTTTGATTCTGGCCAAGGGCACATATCTGGGTTGCAGGTTGGATCCCCAGCCCTGGTCGGGACCCGTGTAGGAAGCAACCAGTCGGTGTGTGTGTCTCTCTCTCTCCCTCCCTCCCTTCCTCTCTCCTACCCACCCTCCCTCCCTTCCTCTCTAAAAATCAATGGAAACAATATTCTCAGGTGAGGATTAACAAACAAACAAACAAACAAACACACCTGTACTTAGAGGCTGGAGAGTCCCACCTCCTCCAAGAAGCCCTCCGTGACTAGCCACACCCACCTGACGCCTCCTCTGGGCTTCAAGACAGCCTACAGCCTGAAGCCCTGGCCCAATGTCCTCCCCGCCCCCATGCCAACACCCCTGGCCATGTGGCCTGGCAACTGGCGTGGGCCAAAGACGTGTGACGTCAGCAACAGTGACATCGGCCCACGGTGACCCTGGCCTCGGGGACTAAAGGCCTCCGCGTCCTGCCAGCTGCCACGGGGTGAGTGTGTCCACTCGGACCAGCCTGCTGGTGACGAGAGAGCAGGCAAGGCAGGAGCAAGCTGTCCAGACCTCGGCTGGCCCGCCCGCTGACCCCATGCAGGAGGGTCCTCCGTGCGAAGGCTGTGCGGGCACGGAGGTGGCACACCGCCCGGGGTGGCGGATGAGGGCCCAGACTCAGAGGCCCCATCCCACCCACCCTCTAGGCTTCGGTCTCCGTCGGTCCCTCCAAATTCACCGGTTTCTAAATTTTGGGCCCAAAAAAGTGAGTGCCCAAGACTGTCCTTGCAGCCACGGACTGGGTTTGGGGAGATGGGGCCTCGGCCATCGCCCGCTCTGCCC
Organism: Myotis yumanensis; assembly: GCF_028538775.1. Taxonomy (NCBI): domain Eukaryota; kingdom Metazoa; phylum Chordata; class Mammalia; order Chiroptera; family Vespertilionidae; genus Myotis; species Myotis yumanensis. Next base: position 213,883,032 of record NW_027223754.1, read on the forward strand.
AGGGTGCGGCCCTGGATGCTGGGAGCTGGCAGACACCCCCCACCCCACCCCACCCACCCCATCCCTGCCAGGTAATTAGTCCGTGACCCGCGCTCTGCTTTTTGAAATTCGTCCTGAACTCGCGAGCCCACTGGGCTTCCTTTCAAACGCCCGTGCTTTCATCTTCTGAGCGGCCTTCATCCATTCTCACCCGGAGCCGAGCGCCGCCTCTGTGCCCAGGGCCTCCGCGCTCAGCCCTGCAAATTGATCCGCACCTCCTCCTGCCTGGCATTTGCACAGCGGGCGCCGGGCTGTCTGCGCCGCCTGCTCCCTTCCCTTCCACCTGCCGCGATGAGCTCTGCCAGGAGGGAGGGGAGAGGTCGGCGGCCAGCGTGGGCGCGAGGCCTGGGGAGGCCGCCGGTTAATTGGCTACAGATGAGCCGCCTATGTTTTGATTTAATTCCAACGGAAGCATCTGAGGAGGCATCGGCACGAACCACCTGCCTCTTGCTGCATCCCAGCTCGCTCCCCCCCGCCAGAGGAGGGGCAGGCAGCGGCAGAGGGGGCAGGGCAGAGGCGACCTGGCAGATTCTGGGGGTCTCGGTGCAGCCCCGGCTCCGGGCTCCAGGGAAACTGAGGCCCAGAGAGAGGATGCGTTGGTCCGGATCTCACCTTGTCCCAGCCGGCGCAGGGCGGCCCGGTCCCAGCCACACCCGCTCCTCGCCCTGTGCTCTTACCTTGGTCTGCACCTCCCTGCCCAGGAGGAGGGAAGGCCGAACAGACGGGAAGTGGGGGGCAGACACAGCAGCTCTGAGCCCAGCTCAGCTCCGGGCCCAGTCCTTGCTCAGGAGACGGCCATCCTCTCTGGACATTTCTGGAGGACGGGGCTCAGAACTCCCACCTGGGGCCGGGCCTGTCACTCGTGCTCTCAGGAGGCGGCCTGAGAAGTGGCCCGGAGCCCGAGGCCCGGCCTCAGGGGCCCCGGGGCTGAGCCCTGACCTCCCAGGGCCCGTCGGCGGGACCGGCACGCACACCTGTGCTCAGTCTCCGGCCTGAGTGGGCGCCACTGATGGTGCCGGAGGGTGAGGACCCGCCTCCTCGCTCCGCCCTCACGGGGCAGCGAGATCTCGCTCATGTCCCATCTTATGGGCATCATCCCGCCAGGAGGGCACCACCCTCGTGACCTCCTCACCCCCCACGGGCCCCACCCCTACCCCAGTGATCACCAACCTTTGGGACCCCTCGGAGCCGCCGTGGTCCGCAGCCCACCGGTGGGCGACCGCTGCCCTGCACCATCCCGTGGCCGAGGCTCGGACACAGAACGTGAGGGGTCACACACAGGGGTCACGGCAGTGACTGAGACGCAGGCTCGTTGTCACACAGCCCCGTCCTTGGGCCTCTCCTGGGCCTGGCCACGGCGACAGCCACGCAGGGCCTGTCACGCCATCCCAGCTTCAGGGTGCTGGGGTGGGGGGGTTGCCCCCAGGGCGAGGGGATTCTGGGGCGGGGTCAGCTCCCTCCTTGGCCCACCCTCCCTCCCAGCCTTCCCCCTGTAACTCATGCTTCTCCAGCTCCTGGGTCCAGATGGGAACGTGGGCGCCTTCTCTCCTGCGGACCCACGGGGGGCGGGGGGGCGGGGGATCTGAGCACCAGAAATGGACGCAGATGTAAGTGAAGAGAAAATGCATGCAGGCCCGGAGACCCAGGGCTGAGCGAGGCTGCAGGGGTGGGTGGGGCCGCGGGCTCCGGGGACGAGGGGCTGGGCAGCCGGGCCGCCCAACGCTGGCATTAGACTGAGACGCGCCCGCCACGCCCAGCCCATCCCGGCAGCGCCCCGGCCCCGGGCACTGGACACTCAGCAGGAAATGAATGAGGACAAAGCCCGCTGTCTCCTCCACGCCGGCTCCCGACCACTTACCAGCGGTTCTCAACCTGCTGGCCCTTTACATACAGTTCCTCATGTTGTGGTGACCCAACCATAACATTATTTCCGTTGCTACTTCATAACTGTCATGTTGCTGCTGTTATGAATCGTCATGTAAATATCTGATCTGCAGGATGGTCTTAGGCGACCCCTGTGAAAGGGCCGTTCGACCGCCAAAGGGGTCGCGACCCACAGGTTGAGAACCGCTGACTTAGACCAAGCATGTCAGACTCACAGGCTGACAGGGGCCAAATAAGCAAGGTTTAGATGGATGTGGGCCGCAAGGAAACACAAGCTTCAATTGTCATAGAAACGTAGGTGTATTTAGAAAAGTATAGCAGGAACTCGAACAAGAGCAATGGAACATTCATGTTTTCTTACAAACCGTGATATTGGCTGCGCCGCAAAAATATTCTCCGTGGGCCGCATGCGCCCTCAGGCCAGTCTGACCTGCCTGACTTAGACGCCAGGTGCTGGGGGCGGCTCTGGGGGGCTGAGCTGGGGGCGCCGCATCCACGGGGCTGTCCTCACTGGAGTCTGACTCCCCGCGGGGATCTCCTCACATCGCCGCTGCGCCTGCCTGGGGCTCCAGCCTCCCTTACCCAGAAGCCTCATCCCGGCCACAGCACACACCTCGGAGACACCCCATCCCGGCCACAGCACGCCCCGGAGACGCCCCCATCCCGGCCACAGCACACATCCCGGAGACACCCCCATCCCGGCCACAGCACGCCCCGGAGACGCCTCCATCCCGGCCACAGCACGCGCCCCGGAGACGCCCCCATCCCGGCCACAGCACACACCCCGGAGACGCCCCCATCCCGGCCACAGCACGCCCCGGAGACGCCCCCATCCCGGCCACAGCACACACCCCGGAGACACCCCCATCCCGGCCACAGCACGCCCCGGAGACGCCTCCATCCCGGCCACAGCACGCGCCCCGGAGACGCCCCCATCCCGGCCACAGCACACACCTCGGAGACGCCCTCATCCCGACCACAGCACACACCCCGGAGACGCCCCCATCCCGGCCACAGCACACACCCCGGAGACGCCCCCATCCCGACCACAGCACACACCCCGGAGACGCCCCCACCCCGGCCACAGCACGCGCCCCGGAGACGCCCCCATCCCGGCCACAGCACACACCCCGAAGACGCCCCCATCCCGGCCACAGCACGCGCCCCGGAGACGCCCCCATCCCGGCCACAGCACGCGCCCCGGAGACGCCCCCATCCCGGCCACAGCACGCCCTGGAGACGCTGCTCTAATTGCCGGCAGCGATTACTCCCAGTTTCAGGCCAACAGCGGGCTAAGTGACGTCCCCGAAGCCCATTTCCTGCCTGGCTGGGTACGGCATGTTCTCTCCGTGTAAGCAGAATAAACAGGTTCGCATTCATCGGGCTGTTCTATTTGCTGTCCACTAAGCCTCTGGCTCAGGGGTTCATGCCGCGGAGATTTATGGGGCGTCCTTACCCTGCAGCCTCCGATGATGGTAATAGATGGTTAGTTGTGCCCATAAATCCCTCCAGCGCTGGAGACAAATATCTTCTTCCCAAGAGTTCTCCACTTGGGGGGCGGAGGGGACGCGGGCTGGACCGGCTCCACGTGACAGGCAGGTTCACTCCTGGGGGTCTGGCCGTGTCCCCACCTCTGCGTCTTGGTATCTGGGTGACACAGGGTCAATGGGGTGGGGGGGGGGGGCACGCAACAGGTCCCAGGGTGAGCGGGAGCAGCTCTGGGGCCGGAGCAGCAGGTGGCCGCTGGCCCCCCATCTTGGCCCAGCCCCGCCTCCTTCACCCGAGACTCACAGAAGAGCATCTGGATGACCCAGAACCACCCCTTTGGTCAGGAAGGTGCACAGTGTCCAGACCGGGCTTTGCTGGGAAGAAGCTCTGATAAAAACAACAACTCTCACAAATAGCGGAGTACCTGGCATCCTGTTTCCAGTCATTCTGAACCCAGACTCATGTTCTTTCCATGCATGTGCTGTGGTGGAAGGATGAGTGGGTAATGGACAGATGGGCAGAAGGACAACAGAGGGCTTGGTGGATGGAAGGATGGGTGGATGGATAGGAAGATGGATAGATGGATGGATGGACAAGAAGATGGATGGATAGGAAGATGGATGGATGGATGGATGGATGGATGGATGGATGGATGGATGGGAAGATGGATGGATAGGAAGATGGATGGATGGATGGATGGATGGGAAGATGGATGGATAGGAAGATGGATGGATGGATGGATGGATGGGAAGATGGATGGATAGGAAGATGGATGGATGGATGGATGGATGGATGGATGGGAAGATGGATGGATAGGAAGATGGATGGATGGATGGATGGGAAGATGGATAGATGGATGGATGGGAAGATGGATGGATGGATGGATAGGAAGATGGATGGATGGATGGATGGATGGATGGATGGGAAGATGGATGGATGGATGGATGGATGGATGGGAAGATGGATGGATGGATGGATAGGAAGATGGATGAGAAGGATGGATCAGTGTCTGGATGGGTGGATGAAGGTGCTTGGCCCTGGATGGACTCAACCAAGATGCCTGTTGTAGACCTGAGACCTGATGACAGTGCAATTAATGATCCAATGGAGCAGAAGTTTTTACAAAGAAGGTGCTAGAAGCCACCAGGAAATGTGGCCCCTGGGGAGGAACCTCCATCTCTGTATGCCAACTCTTATAACACACACCCACAGAAAGAGAGAGAGAGAGAGAGAGAGAGAGAGTGACAACGAACCCTGGTGACTCAGAATGTCAGCGCTGAAGGGGACCTTGAAGAAATTCAAGCCCAAGACCTTCCATTTCTGCTTAGAAAACCCAGGGCCCGAGGGGAAGGGAGGTGCCGAGGCCACACAGAGGGAGCAGAGCAGGTGCAGAGTGCCCCCCCCCTCGTCCTCCCACCTCATCGCCGCCTCCCGGAGCCTCCGCAATGGACGGGATGGAGCACGTTCCACGGCAGATGGAGGCCGCTTGCTAATACACACAAACCGCATCTGTGCCTTCCAGCCGCGACATTAAACATGGCCGCGCGACAAGCCACAACTGGGATGGGACGGGCGCAGCAGCTGCTCTCGCAGATCAACAAGCCCCTGGAGCTGAGGCAGCTGCCGCTGGACTGAGGCCAGGCCCCTGAAGCCCCTGCCTCGTGGGAGCCACACCAAGGGCAGCGCCGAGGCCAGCGAAGCGCCTCCCCACTCCGGGGAGTTCGGGCGAGATCACAGGCAGGCAGTCGTGCCCGCACTGTGCCCCGTGTGACAGAGGAGAGGGTTCCCGGGGAGGATCCCTCAGACCCCCCCACCCGTCGCCGGAACCCCGAGTCCCTCTGGCTCCAGCTCCCGCAGAGGGAAGAACACGCGGCTCTCCCGGCGGGTCCTCCTGCCCCGGGGCCGGAGCCACCTCGTCACAGTGGCAGCCAGAGGGACTGATGGGCTCTGAGGGATGAGCCAGGCCAGTGGCGGGGGCAGGGGTGGGGCAGGAGGAGGGGAGGGGCAGGGGCAGAGAGGACACAGCACCACACCCTCCAAGCGCCCTTCGCGTCCTTGCCTGTTCACGCTGCCTGTGAGAGCCACCGGCCTCTGGGGACGGCCACTCTCACAGGGGCCGGGAGGCCCCGAGGACCAACTGGGGCACTGAGACCCCACAGCAAGGGCCCGGCTCCCTGATGAGCAGGCGGCGCCCCCCCCCCCCCCCCCCCCCCCCCAGCCAGGGGCTCAGCAGGGGCCGAGGGCCCACCTGCCGGGCGCACCTGCCTGTGCTGCAGCCGCAGGACCGACCAGGAGGGCCGGCCGGGAAGGCGAGGGGACCCAGAGCCTGTCCTCTCTGCCGCTGCTCCAGGCCCTGCGACCCCTCCTCCTGCCCCTTCTCCCGCCTCCTGCTCCTCAGGGGTCAGCCGCCCGGGAAGCAGCCCACGTGCCTCCCAGACGGGCCGGCAGCCTTAGGGCGGCTCCCAGGTCCCCGCTGCGGCCCGAGGAGCCCTGGGGGGCTCGGGCCCGTGGGGACGGGAGGGGACAGGCCGGACCCTGGAAGGAACGTTGCCCCCCCTCCCTGAGGGTCACGTCCTCGCAGCCCCTCCCCCGCCCGCTTGGAGAGGCACTTACTGCTGTTTTATCAACTTTCCCTCCGCGGAGAGCGCCCGATCCGGAGCTAATGGTATTGGCATTAACCTGCTTTAACAGGCCCCGAGCCTCAATAAATCATTTTTTAGTAGCTCTTCTTATTACGGCGCCGGCTAATGCTCTCGGAGTGGCAGCCGGCCGAGAGCTGTCGCTGCCCGCTAACGCGCTGTCTCCTCAGCCTTCTCCCCTCCTGGGGGTCAGATGCACCTGAGGCGGGCTCAGGGGTGAAGGACGGTCAGGCCCCGCGGGTCCCCCACGTTGGGCCGTGGTCCCCTGCTGTCCACCAGGCTCCCTGGCCGACCCCGGCCCTCCGGCCCCGCCCCGTCCACGAACAACCGGAGTTTGAGACTCGCCTGCCACTCACCCGCTCCCGTGGGAGGCCCTGGGTGTGTGAGCAGGACGGGGAAGGGCTGCGGCCGGGTCCCCACGCCCGGCTCATGCCCAGCGGACACTGACGTCTGCTGAGCCCCGACTGACCGCAGGTGGCTCCAACAGCACAGACTCGGGCCTGAATGGGTCAGCTCTCGGCGTAAACTGGCTTTGGCCTGATTTGAAGGAAAGAGTGAGAAAAGGAAAGCCGCAGGGAGGAGCGCAGCAGAGAACACGGAGGGCGCTGGCCTGGGCCATGGGCTCCGAGAGATGCAGAGAAAGAGCCATACACGCCCAGGGCAGCTGCTGGGGCCCAGGAGGCGGGTGTGGATGAAGTGGGAGGGGCCAAGGACCCAGGGCCAGCCGGTCGCCCAGGCAGCTGAGCCAGTGAGTCACGGTTTCAGGCATCTAGAACCTTCCATGGCTGGTGGGAAGCCTGTGGGGACCCTAGGTACTCATGAGCCGCCGCCGCCAGGGGACCCCTTCCCAGTGTCCACAATGGCCATTCATTCCCGGACAGGGCTAGCAGCCCTGGCCTCCAGCGTTAAATGCAGAGGCCGAATGTGCACCATGCAGCCCCATCACCGTGATAAAACATGGTGAGCGAGCCCTGGCCCGATTGGCCCAATGGTTAGAGTGTGGTCCTGGGACCAAAGGGGCACAGGTTCAATTCCCGGCCAAGGGCACATCCCAGGCGGGGCTCCCTGCGTCGCTGTCATATCAGTGTGTTTCTCTCTCTCTCTCCCTCCCTCCTCCCCACCCTTCCACTCTGTCTGAAAATCAATGGGAAAAATATCCTCGGGTGAGGATTAACAAAACAAAAAACATTATAAGCAACATTTCAAAGAAATGCGGTTAATTTCCAAACCGGTATATTCCTTAAAGAATTGTTCCGAGAGCCCCAGCTGCTGCCGCCTCGCAGATCAAAGTCTCCCCGAACTGAAACTCATTTTTCAGAACTCGCCGCCACCTACCGCTGGGCAGGGCGCGCATTCGTCACGACTGTCAATAAGATGCAAATTACACGAGAGTCTTAATTATAACAGCATAATTAGTGATCTCGCTGAAATGGAGGCGAGAAAATAAACTTTACAGAATCCACGTGCAGCCATTTATAAATCGCGCACGTGTTGGCTTTATTACTCACCGAGGCGCCGGCCCCTCGGCAGAGCACCCGGCAGAGGCAGCCCTCACCACACCCCCTTCTCTCTGGTATTGAGCCAGCTCTCAGTTATCAAAACAGAAGCCGTCATCTTCTACATCTTTTCAATTCTGTTCTGATGAAGGTACATTTGTCAAAGCAGGAGCTAGAACATTTTTTATTTAACAGTTCGTTAACTTGATTTATCATTTATAAATATTTCGACATATGGTGTGTGGAGCTGTGTTTGTGTTCTTGCTCGAAGCCCCGAGCATGTTAGGGGTGGGCTGGGGTGGGGGGTGGGGTGGGGGAGAACTGGGGAGAGGCCCCACGGCTCTGGAATATTCCAGGCTACGGGGTGGACTCGGTGTTTGTCTTGTTGCTTTTCTGTAAATGGTATATCAATTTTCTGCACTGTTTATTTGTTTTTAAATCCACACCTACAGAGATTTTTCTATTGATTTTTAGGGAGAGTGGGAGAGAGAGGGAAAGACAGAAACACCAATGTGAGAGAAACACATCGATTGGTTGCCTCCTGCACGAGCCCCGACCAGGGCCTGGGCCAGGGAGGAGCCTGCAACCAAGGTGCATGCCCTTGACCAGAATCGAACCCGGGACCCTTCAGCCCCCAGGCCGACACTCTGTCCACTGAGCCAAATCAGCCAGGGCCATTTTATGCATTATTTTAAACGTATGATATGTACAACAGTAACACATAAAATAAAAAAAAGGGTGAGAGCCCGGCCGGCGTGGCTCAGTGGTTGAGCATCTGCCTAGGAACCAGGAGGCCGTGGTGTGATCCCCGATCAGGGCACACACCTGGGTTTCGGGATCGATCCCCAGTGTGGGGCGTGCAGGAGGCAGCCCATCCATGATTCTCTCTCATCATGGGTGTTCCTATCTCCCTCTCCCTCTCCCTCTCCCTTCCTCTCTGAAATCAATAAAAATATTTGAAAAAGAAGTAAGTGAGGGTGAGAAAAGCTCTTGTCCCATTCACCACGCAGAGGTCATCCGTTTACCCGCCAAGGTCACCTGTCGGGCAGGGCCTTGCGCACGGAGACAGCCTCGCTCCGGGCAAACTGTCCTGTTTATCCGACTCTGGCCCCGAGGGGATGGAAATCCTGTGGACATTCTTCTTACTGGACTTTTAATAACAGGTTTCCGTGTGTGCTGGCTCAGCACACAGTCCCCGTCCGCTTCGGAGGATGTGGGGACTAGGAACAGAGCCGCGGAACCGAAGCAAGAACCCATCTCAGCGCGCAAAGGGCCGCCGCTGCATCTGCCTCTCGACCTGTAACTTCACGCGGTGGAGACCGGCCCGAACGGAACGTCTGCCTTGCTGTCCGGGTCGGTCCCTGTGCCAGGCGTTGCCCGGGTCATTGCTCAGCCAGCGCCGCGGGCGGGTCCAGTCCTCCCGCCCCGGCCCCCCGCGGGGCGCACACGCTCGGCCAGCTGTGGGCGGCAGCGTCCTCCCAGGATCGGTCCCTGGAATGACCCTCAGGCTAGCAGTCCGCGGGGTCTGCGGGGACGGTTCCTTTATAGGAGGCGCCCCTGACCTTCCCAGGGGCCTTGACAGGCTGCGCACGGGGGCCCCGAGCTGCCGGGTGAGTCTACAGCCACGTGGAGGCACACGGGCTGGGAGGCGCACCGGCTTTGCAAAACCAAGGCTGGGTGACCTCCGGGCAGTCACAGCCTCCTGAGCTGCCGTCCCTCCCGCGGACCTAGGACCGACCTCCGTGACCAGGAACAGCGCTGGCAAAGCCACTCCAGAGGGAGGTCCCAGGGTGGACGTGAGTGCCCAGCCTGGGTCACGTGCCCTCCGCTGAGCCAGTCACTGTGGGCTCCCATTGGCCAGCCTGAGGTCACGTGTCCTTCTCTGAGCCAGTCACTCTGGGCTCCCATTGGCCAGCCTGGGGTCACGTGCCCTCCTCTGAGCCAGTTACTCTGGGCTCCCATTGGCCAGCCTGGGGTCACATGCCCTCCGCTGAGCCAGCCACTCTGGGCTCCCATTGGCCAGCCTGGGGTCACGTGCCCTCCTCTGAGCCAGTCACTGTGGGCTCCCATTGGCCAGCCTGGGTCACATGCTCTCTTCTGAGCCAGTCACTCTGGGCTCCCATTGGCCAGCGCGCGTATGGCGCTCCTCCTGAGACGGGGACTGAGGACTGGGGTCCATGAGGAGGGCCCTGTTGGGGGGACTGGACAGCAGGTGTCCGGGTGCACGAGGCCCTCCCGCTGCATTTGGGCCTGTGGGAGGAGGGAGCCCGGGGTGCGGGCCTGGGGGGAGGAGCCGGAGCAGAGCCGGGCCTGCCGTGGGCTCGGGGCGCCCAGGCCTGGGGGGGGGGGGACCCCAATCGGCTGGACGCCTGTGCGGCCTCGGAGGGCGGACGGAGGCCGCACTGTCCCCCGGAGCCTCCCGCGGGCGGAACACGCCCCTGGACCTGCCCCGCCTGCCCGGGCCCTGCCCACGGCCCGCGGACCCTCCCGGGAGCCTGGGGGCAGGTGCCCTCATTTCACCCGCAGCCCCGGGTCCGGGGGCCCGGAGCCCCGAGATGCGGATGGAGTCGCCCGCACGGCGTCGGTGACAGACGGAGTCGCCGCTGGGGGCCCCGGTGCCGGGCTGCCCGGCCGGGCTCTCGGTGCCCGCGAGGCCCCGCACCCCGAGGGGCCGCATCCCGGCCACGAGGACCCGGCTCCCAGGGGGGCGCCGGGCGGATGGGCGGCCGGTCCCGGGGCCTCGGTCCATCCCGCGCCCGGTGCCCTCGGGCCGAGCCGGGCCGGGCGCCCTGCGGGTGCGGCTGTGGCCGGGGAGGCCGAGCCTCGGACGGGTAGTTCGGTGACAGCGGGAGGAGGCCCGGCTCCTCGGGGCATCGCCGTCCGGCGCCCGGCGCGGGGAGGAACTGCGCTCGGAGGCCCTGGCCCTGCCGGCCAGTCCGTCGGCCACTGGATCAGACGGACGATGGGCTCCGGCCCAGGCGCCCTGACCCCCGACGGCGGGCGCCACTCGGGCCGAGGCCACAGGCTGGACGGCCCTGCGGGGGGCGGACACGGCGCCGGGGCTGTGGACTCGGGATCGGAGGGGCCGGCGGGGCCAGGGGCTGCCGTCCAGGCGCCCGGCCGTCGCTCATCCTGTGAGAACCCCCGGGGGACCAGGACCGCCCCGGGAGATCGGGGGTCACGGTCACAGCCCACGAGCCACACGGAGGAGCGAGGGCACAGCCGGCGACTGTGGGTCCCACCGGGCGCTGGGCCCCACCATCCAGGACCCGGCCGCCCCGAGTCCCAGAGAAGAGCCGGCGAGAGGACGAGGCCAAGGCGGGAGCCTCAGCGCCCAGAGCGTCTGGTCTAAACTTCAGAAGCTGCCCCCGGCTGTGCCGTCAGGGCCCGGCCTCTGCTCCCTTAGGGCAGCGATGGCGAACCTTCTGAGCTCGGCGTGCCGGCATTCTGAAAAACCCCAACTTAACTCTGGGGCCGTGTCACATAGAGGCATTTTTTATATTTATTGTATATATTTAAATGCCATTTAACAAAGAAAAATCAACCAAAAAAACGAGTTCGCGTGTCCCCTCTGACGCGCGTGTCTTAGGTTCGCCATCGCTGCTCTAGGTCTTTCCCGGCCGTTCAGACGGCTCCGAGCGGCACTAAACCGAACAAGTTGCCCATGAGAGCCCCGTGCTGTTCGTTTCTCGCCGCAGCCCAGATCCTCGTTAGCGGCTGTCAGATCGCCGCTCGAGCACAGCCGCTCCCCGTGGGGCACCAGCCGGGAGGATGACACGGGCAGGCACGGTGTCCGCAGGCGCTGGACGGGGCGGGCACGGTGGCTGTGGCCCCTCTATTGTTCACCAGGGAGGGTGTGGTCACAGCCATGGGGACGGAGACAAGGGCCAGGAATGAGCCCCTGGGGGGGAGCCTGGTGATGGCTGTCACAGACCGAGGGGGCGGCCCTCGGACGCGAGCATGTGGCCCGCTGGCCGCCAGCCTGCGTTTCAGAGGCCCCGGCGGCTGGGAGGAGACAGATGGCTGGGACTCGACTTGCCTGCGGAAAGCCACTCGCTCCTGGAGCCCCGGGAGCAATCCTTCCAGCGCCCACCTCGCCACAGACACCGTGCCCAGGAGAGGGCGCCCGCGGGGGTGGGGAGTAGGACTTGGAAGGAACACCTCACGTCACCTCCATCTCCCAGGGCCGCCCGCCCGCACCCCCGGGGAGCGCTCCTGTAGCTTCATCACGGGCATCTAAGGCTCCTCCTGTCTCTCCAGCCTCGCCAGCGCGTTCCTTCCTCGCTCCGCACTGACCCAGCGTCCACACTGTCCCAGCGTCCGCACTGACCCAGCGTCCGCACTGACCCAGCCTCCGCACTGTCCCAGCCTCCGCACTGACCCAGCCTCCGCACTGGCCCAGCCTCCGCACTGTCCCAGCCTCCGCACTGACCCATGGTCCGCACTGTCCCAGCCTCCGCACTGTCCCAGCGTCCGCACTGACCCAGCCTCCGCACTGGCCCAGCCTCCGCACTGGCCCAGCCTCTGCACTGACCCAGCGTCCGCACTGACCCAGCCTCCGCACTGTCCCAGCGTCCGCACTGACCCAGCCTCCACACTGTCCCAGCCTCCGCACTGTCCCAGCCTCCGCACTGACCCAGCCTCCGCACTGTCCCAGCGTCCGCACTGACCCAGCGTCCGCACTGACCCAGCGTCCACACTGTCCCAGCGTCCGCACTGTCCCAGCGTCCGCACTGACCCAGCGTCCGCACTGACCCAGCCTCCGCACTGTCCCAGCCTCCGCACTGTCCCAGCGTCCGCACTGACCCAGCCTCCGCACTGACCCATGGTCCGCACTGTCCCAGCCTCCGCACTGTCCCACCGTCCGCACTGACCCAGCGTCCGCACTGACCCAGCCTCCGCACTGTCCCAGCCTCCGCACTGGCCCAGCCTCCGCACTGTCCCACCGTCCGCACTGACCCAGCGTCCGCACTGGACCATGTCGACGTGTCCGCAGCGGAGGGGCATCGCGGCCGCCTCCATGCGCCGAGGACGGAAGCTGTGCGGGCACCGGCGTGCAGGTGAGGGCTGTGTCTCCTGCTCCTTCGGGGGGACACCCAGAGGGCAGGTCCGCGGTTGGTTCTGTGAGGAACCACCACCCGCCTTCCCGTCTGCCCGGCGCCGCATTCGGAGCGTAGGTCCCCGCTGCCCCTCCTCCGGCACCTGCCGCGGCGCGTCCTGGTCAGGGCCCTGCCCACGTGTGCAGCCGTGTCTCGGGTTTTAATGTGCGTTTCCCCGACCACGTGGCGTGGGACATCTCCTCACAGGATCACTGTTCACCTGTATCTTCTCGGTGTGTGTCTGCTACGGCGTTTGGTCCATTTTTTTTTTAAATTGGGGCGTTTGTTTTCCCGTTGTGGGTTCTAAGAGTGTGTTCCGTGTTTTGGGGAACAGTCCTTTATCGGATGTGTCTCTGGCAAATGTTTTCTTTCAGCCGTGGCTGCTCTTCTAACACTTCAGAGAGCAGGCGTGTAAGTTTCCGCGGAGTCTCGCTCACCAACGATTACCTTCGCGGATCACATCTGGTGTTGTGTCTAAAGAGGCATCGCCATATGTAATTCTTTCAACAACAAAGATTTATTGCAAAATGAAAATAAAAACAATGAGAGGCATGGCCGTACGAGCTCACGAGGCTCCCTCCTACGCGGTCTTCTGGGAGTTGAGTTTTGCATCTTACGTTCCGGCCGGTGATCCGTGTGGAATGAACGTTTGTGAGGGGCGGAGGCCTGTGTCTGGGCTCGCGGTTTGGCGCGGGGCTGCCCTTTCGCACCCTCTGTCGAGGAGCCCGGCGTTGCTGGTGCTGCCGTCTCTGCTGCCTCGTCACAGACCGGCCGCCTCTGCCTCCGGGGCGATCTCTGGGCTCTCGCTTCCGCCCCCCGGTCTGGCCTCCCTGCTTGGCCAGCGCCTCGCTGCATCGCTCACTGTGGCTTCACAGTCAGTCCTGAGGCCGGAAGCATCGGCCTCCAGCTGTTCTTGTCCAGCAGCGTGTTGGCTGTGCTGCGTCTCTTGCTTCTCCCTATGAACTTCAGGCGCGGCGTGTGGGTCCCCATCCGATGACGGTCTGGGGTCCTTATCAAGGCGGCTTTGAGTCTAAGATCAACCTGGGGGAACTGACCCCTAGACCATGTGAAGTCTCCCTCCCTGTGGTAGATTTCTTCTCCCAGATCTTGTATGTGTTTTGTTAGGATTATATCTAAACTAGAGGCCCGGTGCATGAAATTCGTGCACTGGGGGGGGGGGGGATCCCCTCAGCCCGGCCTGCACCCTCTCGCAGTCCGGGAGCCCTCAGGGGGATGTCCAATGGCCGCAGAGGTGGAAGAGGGTCCTGCCACTGTCGCTGCACTGGCCAGCTGTGAGCCCAGGCTCAGGGCTTTTGGCTGAGCCATGCTCCCCCTGTGGGAGCGCACTGACCACCAGGGTGCAGTTCCTGTGTTGAACATCTGCCCCCTGGTGGTCAGTGCATGTCATAGCGACCGGTCATTCCGGTTGATTTGCATATTAGCCTTTTATTATATAGGATATTTTTTAGCAGATGCTAATATAGAGGATGCCCCCCTCAAAATGTACACACACTTTAATAGCTGATAGCTGTAGATTCGATCACATTTTGAAAATGAAATGTATTTTTTTTTAAATATATTTTATTGATTTTTTTACAGAGAGGAAAGGAGAGAGATAGAGAGTTAGAAGCATCAATGAGAGAGAAACATCGATCAGCTGCCTCCTGCACATCCCCCACTGGGGATGTGCCTGCAACCCAGGTACATGCCCTTGACCGGAATTGAACCTGGGACCTTTCAGTCCGCAGGCTGACGCTCTATCCACTGAGCCAAACCGGTTTCGGCAAAATGTATTTTAATAAATACTGCCTTTATAGAGTGTATACATTTTTGGGGGACACTCTGTATATGTTACTGTAGTTTTTTTTTTTAAATGCCGAATTCCACTTGTTTATGGCTGGTATATAGAAAAGAAATGGATTTTTGTCAATATTAACCTTGTGTCCTATAACCTTGCTATGATCACTATTAGCTCCAGGAGTTTTTTGTCCATTCTTTGGATTTTCCGCATAAATGATTATGTCGCCTGTGGACTGAGGGGTTTTATGTCTTCCCTCCCAATCTGTATATCTTTTATTTCCTTTTCTTGCCGTGTTGCATTGGCTCGGACTCCCAGTGTGATGCTGAAAGGAGTGGTGAGGGGCATCCTTGCCTCACACCTGATCTCAGTGGGAAACATTGTTTCTCACCAATGATATGCCACTACCATGGGGGTTTTGTAGATCATCTTTTAAAAAATATATGTTTTCATTGATTTCAGAGAGGAAGGGAGAGGGAGAGAGAGATAGAAACATCAATCATAAGAGAGAACCGTGGACCGGCTGCCTCCTGCACGCCTCCTTCTGGGGATCGAGCCTGCAACCCGGACATGAGCCCTGGCCAGGAATTGAACCGTGACCACCTGGTTCATAGGTGTGGACATTCAACCACTGAGCCACAGCGGCGGGCGGTTCTGTAGGTCGTGTTAATCACGTAGCTGTGCTGATGTGTCTGTCGCCTGGTTTAGGGGTGTCCCACCGCTGATGTCCCCGCCAGACCTGCACCCCCCTTGAGGCTGTTCTGTTGTTTGGGGCCGTGGGTCTCTCTCTGGATGGTGGGCTGGTCCCTCTCCCCGATGCCCTCCTCTCCCAGAGACGCACAGACAGTGTGGGTCCCACTCCACTGGGCGTCGGGACCGTGGCGCCCGGAGAGGTGGCCCTCACAGCTCGGCCTCCGCAGCTCTGGCTCTGGCTGGAGGTAACGACACCCAGGCAAAGCCCACTTCTCTTTTTAAAGCAAAGGCAGTGACTTCTGGCCACGGGGCTCCCCTGCCTTTGGGATAATTCATCGCTCACGGCCAAGAGAGAGAGAGCCGGGCGGGCGGTGCCGTGCTGTTCATCCGTGAGCCCTGGCCTAGAGCTGCTCCCAGCTGGTTAGGGACTGGGCATTCCTGGGCCGAATTACGTCCATAGCTAAGGCGCATCCGGCATCGGAGGCAGCCTCGATGGCCACGCAGGCCCCAGAAGCCAAGCGTGGCGGGTCCCTCACAGGTGAGGGGCTCTGTGAGGTGAGGCTCACGGCTGCAGCGTGCCTCAGAGTCGGGGCATCCATCGCAGTTATAAGAACTGAGCTTGAGCCCGGCCGGCCAGGCTCAGTGGCTGAGCAGTGACCTATGAACCAGGAGGTCACAGTTCGATTCCGGTCAGGGCACAGGCCCGGGTTGTGGGCTCCATCCCCAGTGGGGGGCGTGCAGGAGGCAGCGATCCATGACTCTCTCTCATTATTGACATTTCCATCTCCCCCTCTCTCTCCCTCTCCCTTCCTCTCTGAAATCAATAAAAATTTTTTTAAAAAAAGAACTGAGCTTGAGATCAGGGAAACAGCTTGTGTTTATATCGGAGAGAGGAGCCCGCTTTTGGGGGCCGGCACGGCAGCTGTCAGGCCGAATCCCACCCCAGGCCCATCTGCCCAGGCGGCGCGGGCCCTGCATTTCCCACCACGGGGGGGTGGGGGGGGGGGCGCACCCTGGGGGGAGGGGACGCTCTCAGTCTGAGTCCTGAGCTGGGGCCAAAGGAAGGTCTTCGATGACGAACACCTGGGAGGCAGGTGGCTGGGGGTCCAGGCTGAGCAGGCGGAGAGGCGAGCTGAGCCTCGGGACCCAGGTCGTGGCTCCCCCACACTAACCGTCGCTGAGCGCCCCGTCCCAGCCGGCGTCCGGCAGCTCCGTTCTGACGCCGACGTCGGGGTCACCGCGGCCCCGCAGGCAGAGGGCTGATCCCACACGCCTGGCCCCGCTCCGGGCGCCGGACGAGTCCCGGGGACCACGGGATGCTGACCCCGCAGCTCCACGTCCGGGGGTCCCAGGACCTTCCCTTGCGATGGAGACTTTGTGAATGACAGGTGGAGCTCAGGACAGCACGCACTGAAGGTCACCAGTTTCCTAGCAAAGACACGTCAGGAGCAGCCGAATGGAGGAGACGAATAGAAACACTAGGGGCTGGGGGGCCGAGCTTCCCGCCCTCGGGGGCCACACCCTCCAGGGCTGGGGGAGGGGCGGGGGTCCCACCCTCTCCGTGTGTGTGTGTGTGTGTGTGTGTGTGTGTGTGTGGTGTCGCCCTGGTGACTGGTCAGAAGCTACCTGTGCCCTGCCCCCGCCCCCCCGAGTCAGCTCATTGGCAAAGGGGCTCCTTAGGGATGCTCGCGGCTTGCGGAGCTGGGAGGACCCGGGGCACAGACCGCGCCTCTGCACCTGCCACCCCAGAGCCCTGGCGCGAGGGGCCCGGGAGGAAGAGGGGCTACCGAACAGGAGGGACATGAGAGGAGCCGGGGGAGATGGGTTCACATAGAGGGGCGGCCGCAGCCGTGGTCACAGGGCTCCCGGGGGCGTCTCGGAGCCACGGCCTCGGGTGAGAGACCGGCCTTTGACCCTGGTGGCCTCTGCTCACACCTGGGCCGTGATGGTGGACACGCTCCGCAGGGACAGTTCTGCCTGGTCTCCCTTTCACCCCTGTCTCATCAGTTCCTGTCCGCTGTCCCCTCACCCCCTCCTGAGGGAGGCGGGGCTGGACGGGCCCTGACCGCTGGGCAGCCCCTCCCCGCCCCTCTGCTCGCTCTGGGCCCCCGCCACCCGGGGAATGCCTGTTGGAGCGAGGAGGGACCACGTGTGGGAGCAGCCTGACGCCCCCTTTTAGGAAAACACAGCTCGGCCATCCTGCACCCCCTCAGGGTGTCCCCTGGGGTCGGCCACCCCCTGCGGCTCGGCCCCTCCCAGGCGCCAGGCTGCTGCACGCAGGGCCCGCGCCGCCTGGGCAGATGGGCCTGGGGTGGGATCGGCCTGAGAAGCTGCCATGCTGGCCCCCAACGCCGTCTCCTCTCCGACATAAACACAAGCTGCTTCCCCAGAAGCCGTGCCGAGAGCAGACTGGCCGACCACACCGACGCGCACTCGAACGTGCACCGCCCTCCAAGCTCCTGCGGGTTCCTGCCCCCTCCCATCTCCCGTTCCCACGCTGACCCCCCAGAACCGCAGGCGGGGCCCATGCCTGTCCGTCTCCCTGCAGGACCCGGACACGGAGGCCAGCGCTGGGCTTCCTCAGCCCGTGTCCCCGCGTCCCCAGGCCCCCGCCTGGCACATGCCACAACACGTCACAACATGTTACAACACGTCACAGCACGTCACAACACGTCACAACAGCTAAACACCTTCCCTGTGACCTCAACAAAACGCAGACGGAGGCTCCGAGAGCTCAAGGTCAGCCTGAAGGTCACAGCCAGGAGACTCGGAGAGGGGCCGCCCCCGGGGGGATGGAGGGGGGCAGGGCCGCGGGCTCAGGCCTGTGAGTTCCCGGCCCGAGTCGGAGGGTCGTCCAGCCACTGCCTCACTGCGGACCCTCCGGGCCGTTCCTCGGAGACAGGACCCGCCAGGCCTCCTTCCTTGGGCACGGCCGTCGGTTCCTCCGGAAGCCTCAGCCCATCACTAGCCGCCATTTGTCTTCATTCAGTCAGAGGAGGAGGGATCGCGTTTGCAAAGGCACCGTGGAGCCCCCGAGGGGAAGGGGAGGCCCTGGGGGGGAGGGGAGGCCTTCGGACGCCAGGCCTGCGCTTCCTGGGGGGCGGGCCTCAGCCCCACCCACACTTTCATACAGTAATTTAAAGTGTGTGTGTGCGCGCACGTGTGAGTGCGTGTACATGTGCGTGTGCGTGTCTGTCTGTGTAGGATCCTAAAGAGTCAAGTGGGAAACGAGCTTTCGCCTGATGTGTTGGCCCTGAACCGTGGCTCCCGGGTGAGGGGCCGAGCTCTGTGGGGTGAAGGGCCGAGCTCTGTGGCTCCTGTGGCTCCCGTGGCTCCTGTGGCTTCCGTGGGGGGGGGGCTTCAGTTGACCTTTTTTCCGTTGTTCAGTGTCTTTAGCTCCAAAGCCACGCACTCGTGTGTGGGAGGAGGAGCCGGGCCGAGGGCGGGAGGCCCCTGGGCTGTGAGGCCGGAGCCCAGAGTCTGCTGGGGGCGCTCCCTGCCCCGGCCCCGCCCGGGCTCCTGGGAGCAGCCCGACCTGAGGGACGCCACGCACCGGGGAGGCGCTGCAGCGGCCAGAGCCACCCCCGCGCGCACCCACCGCCCAGCCAGGCCCCCCGATCTGACGCCACAGGCCTCCCCGCACTGCGGTTTCCCTCTCGCACCTGCACGTGGGACCGGGCTGCCCTTCCAGAACCTTCTGGACCGTTCCACAGGGCTCTCCCCGGGATCACCGCTGTCACTCCTGTGACTCCCGGGCCCTTGGCAGCCGGCGGCCAGCCCCGAGGTCCACCACCCACCAACGGAAACAAAATGAACCCGGACGAAAGGGGGAGCGTGGGGGACCCTCCCTGCCCGGCCCCCTGGGCTCAGAGCCAGGCCCCCACGGGGAGGGAGGCCCTGCAAACACATGACCTTTGCCGAGTCCTCGACCCGGCAACTCCTGGCCTCGCTCTCACCCACCTCTCCCGGCCCCGGAGAGCGCTGATCGATGGCCGAGGACGATGAAACCCTGTTACCGAGAGAGGCGCGTTGTTAGGAGATCAAAGGGAATGAGGCCGAGGCGAGCGCCTGTCTCCGGGGAGCGGGTCACGTGTCTCAGGGGATCCCCTTTCCTGTGGCTTCTCTCCCACTGGCGTCTCCAGAGGTGAAGTCAGGGATCGCCATTGGTGTTTGTTTTTTGGGATAAGTTCCTAGAACCCGTAAGAGCGGCCGGTTGCTGGGCATTGCGGGCAGACACCGTGACACCTTCCTGCTGAGGCCCTGGGCTGGGCACGGCCGGTCCCACTGCTACGAGGAGCCCCCCGCGCCTCCCCTCCCGGCCACAGCGTGGACCCCGAGTCTTCCAGAATGTGGGGGACCCCGCAGGCCGGTGCCCATGAGCCGTGCGGCTGGGGACAGGCACACCGGGTCCTCCTCGCCCGAGGGAGGGCGCGGCATCCGTGCGAGAGCCGGTCTGGGCTGGCGCCCAGCGGCCCTGCTGGCGGAAGCTTCTGGGCTCTGGAGTCCCCCTGGATTGCCACAGGCCTCTCCCAAATTCTGGGGGACAAGGCAGCACGGACGGATGGGGGCCAGGAAGGGGGAGGAGGGCGCCCCGGGGCGATTAGACAGAAGGTTCACCCGCGGGAGGGACGCTTCCTGAGCCTTCAGGCCGGAACAGGCCCAGGGACGGTGGGAGTCCCCGCACCACGCGCCCCCCCCCCCCCCCGCCTACGGCCCGGTTGTGGGTAGGGGGCATTGTCAGCCAACACACACATGGGGTGCCAGGTAAATGCGAGTTCCAGACAAGCAATGTATGTTTATGTAAATATATGTTTATTGATTTCAGAGAGGAAGGGAGAGGGAGAGAGAAACATCAGTGATGAGAGAGAATCATGGACCGGCTGCCTCCTGCACGCCCCGCACTGGGCACGGAACCTGCAACCCGGGCCTGTGCCCTGAGCGGGAATCGAACCGTGACCTCCTGGTTCCTAGGTCGATGCTCACCACTGAGCCACGCTGGCCCGGCAACAAATATTTTTTTACTGTAAGTCTGTTCCAAATACGGGGGGGGGGGCCCTCAGCCTCACACGTGCGACGCGCACGGGCCTGGTGATGGTCGAGTCCAGGAAGCGGGCGGCCGTTGGTAAACACCGAACCCCCGCTGGGGAGCGAGCCGCGTAGCAGCAACATGGCGGGTGGAGGAGGGAGCCACTGCGGCTGCTGGACCCCAGGCCACCTGGCTCCTGCCCACAGCCTCGCAACAGTGACTGGAGGCCGGCTTGGCTGCAGCCTCACAGGCCCCCTGCTTGTCTCCCGCCAGCCTCCTAGCCTGCCTGCCTCCTCCCTTCCTC
Organism: Myotis yumanensis; assembly: GCF_028538775.1. Lineage (NCBI taxonomy): Eukaryota > Metazoa > Chordata > Mammalia > Chiroptera > Vespertilionidae > Myotis > Myotis yumanensis. Next base: position 213,903,498 of record NW_027223754.1, read on the forward strand.
CTCCCTCCTCCCTCCTCCCCCTCCCCCTCCCTCCTCCCTCCCTCCTCCCTCCTCCCCCTCCCCCTCCCCCTCCCTCCTCCCTTCCTCCTCCCTCCTCCCTCCTCCCCCTCCCCCTCCCTCCTCCCTCCTCCCTCCTCCCTTCCTCCTCCCTCCTCCCTCCTCCCCCTCCCCCTCCCTCCTCCCTCCTCCCTCCTCCCTCCCTCCTCCCTCCTCCCTCCCTCCTCCCTCCTCCCTCCTCCCTCCTCCCTCCTCCCTCCCCTCCCTCCCCCCTCCTTCCCCCGTCCCTCCCCGGAGCTGCGGGCAGTGGGCTCGCCCGCAGCAGGTGCCTGCCCTCCCCCGTCCGGCGGAGCCTCTGCGAAGGCAAACTGGGCTCCAGACGGATGGCTCACCGGGGGCATCCATCAGCGGGATGTCCTCCACGAAAACGAAATATCATAAAACCGCGCGCGTGGCCGGCCGGGCCGAGGCCATATTTCAGCAGAGAGCAGGGCCGCGCAGAACACGAGCGCCGGCTGCGGATGAATCACCGGGTCACACCGCTCCGTGCTTGTAGGAGGGAGCGGGATGGCCGTTCCATCAGCGCGCCGGCTCCCAGGACGGCTCCCAGGATGGCAGGGGCGGCGGCGGCCTCCCCCATCACTCACTGCCCGGGCCGCGCCTGGGCCGGGGCCTGCTCCCCACCCGGAGAGCCGGCTCCGAGCAGCGGGTCCCGGAGACAAATGCCGCCGGGAAGCTGGCGATGAAGACAGCGGGCCCGCCCGGCAGAGCCCACCCCTCCCCGGCCTTGGTGTCAGCCCAGCATCCGCGCTGTCTCAGCAGGAGGGGCTGCCGCGGTGCCGGCGGCCTGGGCGCTCATCGCCTGAGATGACCCCCCTGGGCAGGGAGGGGGCACGGAGGGGTGGGGGCAGCCGGGGAAGCGCCCACGTGCCTCCCTCCGTCCGTTGGGGCTGGAATCTTCTACATCTGGACGCTCCACCTCCGTCCACACCGAGGCTCCCGTCACGCCTCCGGGTCACACTGGTGTCAGGCGGCCCCGTGGGCTCCAGGCCCAGGCTTCCTGCTCCGCCGCCGCCCGAGCTCCTGGGCCAGGTGACGGCCGGCCTGGGCGCAGCCCGACGCCTCGCTGGAGGGACACGGGAGTGACCGCCACGCGCACATGGTCTCTGGCCCTCAGGCCTTCACAGAGGGCCCGCTCCGTCCATTCTGCAGTCGGAAACCGAGACTCACGACGCTGACCCGGGCCCGGGCGGCGGGCGAACTAGCCCTGGCCGGCACAGGGGTCTGGGCAGAGCTGGGGACGCCACCTGATAACAGACCCGGCGGTGGGTCCCCCAGGGACCGGTGCTGCTGGGCTCTCCCAGGTCCTGACCTTCAGGGCAGATGGGGGGGCCTGTGCGGGGGCTCGCAGCCCCTTCTGCGCGGGGTTTCCGGGCTGGAGGAACGCCAGGCCTCCTTGGTCGGAGGGCGCTGTGAACTGTGCGCCTGACGCCGCTGAGGGCACCGACGGCACAGCTCCCGTGAGCACGGCCTGAGCGTGTGAACTGGGAGATGCGTGTGGATGGGCTGCCCAACGTGTGAGCCATCCTCTCCCGGCTTCGGGCAGTCGACGCCCGGACACGTGGCCGCATCAGGTGGCAGCCTGTGGGGAGGGGCCGCCCTCCTGCTGGGACGGGGGCAGATGGAGACCCAGGCAGATAGACGCGCGTGTTATTCCTGCACCGATGGCCTCGCGGCGTCTTCGGGAAACGGTCTTGGGGCCGCGGCTGGGGCGGCCGGTGAAACCCTGAGCATGTCCGCTCCCCACGCGCTACAGACAGGCCTGCCCTGCTGCCGGGCGGGAGTGCAAGCTCGTGTGAGGCTGCGTGAGTGTGTCTGTGTGTGTGAGGCTGTGTTAGTGTGAGCATGTGAGTGTGAGCGTGTGTGTGTGAGCATGTGTGAGTGTGAGTGTGAGGCTGTGTGTTAGTGTATGTGAGTGAGCCTGTGTGTGTGTGTGACCCAGGGGAGCCATGCTCAGTGTAGTGTGTTGTGTGGTTTCACATGTACAGGCTTGCCTGTAGGTGCCATGTGTGCACATACAAGGGGCCCAGGCACATGTATGCATGTGTGTGTGTGCTCATGCGTCCAATGTTGGGGAGACCCCACACCCTCCTCGCGTGGCAGGACTGCAGGTGGCCTCCGTGTTCACCCCGGGTGGGCCGGTGGTCCAGGGCAGCTCCAGGCGCGGCCTCCCAGGACGTCCAGGCCACCCCTTTGCCGCGTGTCCCCGAAGCCAGTCCCAATAGACACGAGCCAGGCGGAGGGGAGGCACCTACGTGCCTGCGAAGCTCACAGCCGCATCCCCGCCAGGCAGACAGCCGCCCCCACCGCCCAGGGCGGGCCTGCTCCTCTCACAGGGCCCCCTGTCCACGGCGTCCTCGCCCTCTACCCGGTGGGCACCTCCAGGCCTGCGGGACACACACCCCACCCCCCTTCTCCGCGGCCTCTTCTGTGCAGGCCCCGGGGCTCTGCTCCCCACGGGGCTCGTGTCCGTGAGCTGTCGGGGACCGTTGTGTGTGTCCTGCTCCTCTGTGCCGGCAGCCACCTCCCGTCGAAGGTCAGCAGAGCCTCCCCCCAGCCGTGGGGGCCCCGTGTGTGCGCTGCCGTGTGCAGCCTGGAGTGGACTTGCTCCCACACCTTCTTGGCTCTACTGTCTGCAGAGGGGTCACCTTCTCGGGGTCACTCTGAGCCGAAGGTCACCTTGGAGGCAGGGGGTGGGGTGGGGTGGGGTGGGTGTAGGGGGGGCAGGACACAGGCCTGGCCCCAGAGCCACCCCATGGAGAGAGACGAGCAGACAGGGAGACGGCCGCTCCCCGGCCCGCACGGGGCTCGCTGGGCACCACTGAGGTGAGGCCCTCGTTCTCCTGCTCGCCCCAATTCTCGCCAGTGGGTGAGGGAGGGGACGCTGTTCTTACCCCAAAGAGCTCGGGGATTGAGCGCCCACCCAGGAACCAGGAGGTCAGGGTTCGATTCCGGTCAGGGCACAGGCCCAGGTGTGGGCTCCATCCCCAGTGGGGGGCGTGCAGGAAGCAGCAGGTCCATGACTCTCTCATCATGGATGTTTCTATCTCTCTCCCTCTCCCTTCCTCTCTCTGACATCAATAAAAACATATTTGTAAAGAGAGAACTTTCTAGACAAGCGTGCAGGAGGGGAGCAGGGGGCAGAGCCCTGGTGAGCAGACCCGCAGCTGGTGCGTGTGAGCGGCGAGGGAGGAGGGCGTCGGAGCTGCGGGCAGGGGCTCCCCACCCCATGCGCCCCTCCTATCTCCTGGACGCCTGGAGTCCCGATCCCGCCGGCGTGGCTGTGGCTGGGCCTGGGGGTGGGGGGCGGGGGGCTCCTGGCTTTGCAGGTCGTGGGTGCCTGCACTCCACGCCGTGCACACACGCGGGAGCAGGGGGGCAGCGGGCGCGGGGGCCGCAGCCCAGGCCCGTCCACCGATGCCCCAGGCCCCGCCTCTGCAGGTGAACCCCACTGGCCAGAGGCCCCGGCTCCCTGTCGCATCGGTGGGGGCCCCTTCCGCTTGTTTTCCGGAATCTGCTTCATTGTCGTGGGCGAGTCCTGGTCCTCCCGGGCCTTCCTCCCCGTCCTCGGGGCTTCGCATGCGCCTGCTCGCTCTCCCTGCCCAGCTCCTGCCAGCTCCGCGCCCTGCGGGCGTTCCCACGGGCTGGTGGGCAGGGGCTCACGCTGTGTGACCCCCGCCTTTGACCTCCGCCTTTGACCTCCGCCTTTGACCTCAGCGGGAACATCTGGGGGAGAGCCGGTCTGAGGCCGTGGCGGCCGGGATTCGGGGGATTTTTCTCCTCCCACACATCGCCCGCCCCAGCTCCCTCCCCTCCTGCCCCCCTGAGTCCAGGCTCATTCCTGGGATGCCGTCCAGACCGGCTCTAGGTGCCCAGGGGGGCGCGTTACCATCCCCCACACGGACCGGAGGTTTCTGTGTCTTCTTGTTTATGTCAGTAACTGCTTTTAAAAATATATATTGTATTGGTTTCAGAGCAGAAGGGAGAGGGAGAGAGAGAGAGAAAGAAACCTCAACGATGAGAGAGAATCATGGATCGGCTGCCTCCTGCACGCCCCCCACTGGGAATAGCGCCCACAACCCGGGCATGTGGCCTTGACTAGAATCAAACCCGGGACCCTTCAGTCTGCAGGCCAATGCTCTATCCACTGGGTGACACTGGCCAGGGCAGTAATTGCTTTTATATATACTGGTGCAGGAAATTTGTGCACTGGGGGCGGGGGGGGAGGGGTGTACCCTCAGCCCAGCCTGCACCCTCTCACAATCCAGGACTGCTGGCCCCTAACTGCTTGCCTGCCTGCCTGCCTGCCTGATCACCCCTAACTGCTTCTGCCTGCTGGCCTGATCGCTCCCTAACCGCCCTCCCCTGCCAGTCTGATCACCCGTAACCGCCTTTGCCTCGGCCCCTGCCACCGTGGCTTTGTCCAGAAGATGTCCAGTCTAATTAGCATATTACCCTTTTATTAGTATAGATTTGGCTAGATCATTATGTACATACACGTTTACAGTGTTTCTGTCTCCCTGGTAAAAAAAGTAAACACACACACACACACACCACACACACACACACTGGTTTCCTCTCCTCACTCCTCAGGGAGGGGCTGAGGGACGCGAGCCTGTGGCCCGAGCCCCCGGGGGAGTGCGGGGGGGGGGGGGGGAGTGCGGAGAAGCAGCCTCACGCGGCGCCCTTGGTGCACAGAGGCCGCCACGGCTCCTGGGCCCAAGCCCTTGCTCAGGCTCAGCCCGCTGTCCCCCCTCCCGGCGGAGGCGTAAGCCCTGAGGGCTCGGCCACCCACAGGGACACCCCGGGAGCCGTGTGTTTACAAACAGCCTGTCGCCTGGAGATAAATCTTCGCACTTTCCCTGGGAAATATAGTCTATAAATCACCGTGACATCTGAGACGAGGACCGCCTGCTCCTCGCGGCCCCCGCGCTCGCCACCAGCGGCCTCGCTGCCGATGCAGGGCCAGTCGCTGGAGACGAAGCCAGCGGAGTCTCCAAGTGGCAGCTCTGTCGCTGCAGCGATGACCTTGCGCTGCGGGCGGGGGGGAGCGGGAAGCTCTGTGAAACGTTAAATAGCATCCGTCACGCCTGCCCCGCAGCCACCCGGGCTGCACCTGCTTCTCAGACACTCTGATGGCTCATTTCCTGTGTCCACTCGGCCGGGTTTGGGCCGCAGGCGTTTGGTCAAGCGCCTGCTGGAGGCTGTGAAGATCGTTCAGCTGTGATTGACAGGCAGACGGGAGTGAAGCAGATTGCCCTCCCTCCGTGGTGGGCCTCCCCTAATCAGGTGAAGGCCTGAAGGAAGAAGCGGAGCTTCTCTGAGAGGAAGATTCTGCCTCCAGCGGCCGCAGCCCCCTCGTGGCACGTCCACCTGCTGGCCGCCCCGCGGACAGCCGGCCCCACACTCGCAGGCACCAGATCTTTAAAGTAAATCGTTCTGTGTGTGCATGTGCGTGTGCGTGCGTGCATGTGTGTGCATGTGCACGTGTGCATGTCTGCGTGTGAATGTGTGTGCATATGCATGCGTGTACATGTACGTATGTGAATGTGTGTGTGCGTGTGTGTGCGCGTCCTGGGTTCTGTTTCGCTGGAGAGCCCTGAACCACACACACGGATGGCACAGAGCACAGCATCTCGGCCGCAGGCACATCCGCCAAGTCACGGCTCTGATGAACACGCACCTAACGCACATCGACGAGCAGGATGAAGGCATTGCTGGCGCCAGTGCCACGTTTCTGCCCCGAGACGCCTGGAAGGACTGGCATTTCTCCTAACTCACCCTGACTGGGCAACAGCACAGAGAACGGGCTTCGTTCACATAAAAGAAACAGGTTTCCACATCGAGTGACGGAGTGAACTCAGCGCCACGCGGTGTGTGTGTGAAACGTGCCTAAAACAACGCGACTAAAAAGGCCCGGCTGGTGGCTCCGGGGTTGGAACGTTGACCCGTCACCAAACAAACAAACAAAAATACAAAAAAAGCTATGTGAGCAGGAGACAGAAGGAGTGGACACACAGTGAGAGAGGGGGACAGAGGGAGTGGACACACAGTGAGAGAGGGGGCAGAGGGAGTGGACACACAGTGAGAGAGGGGGCAGAGGGAGTGGACACACAGTGAGAGAGGGGCAGAGGGAGTGGACACACAGTGAGAGAGGGGGCAGAGGGAGTGGACACACAGTGAGAGAGGGGGCAGAGGGAGTGGACACACAGTGAGAGAGGGGCAGAGGGAGTGGACACACAGTGAGAGAGGGACAGAGGGAGTGGACACACAGTGAGAGAGGGACAGAGGGAGTGGACACACAGTGAGAGAGGGGGCAGAGGGAGTGGACACACAGTGAGAGAGGGGCAGAGGGAGTGGACACACAGTGAGAGAGGGGCAGAGGGAGTGGACACACAGTGAGAGAGGGGCAGAGGGAGTGGACACACAGTGAGAGAGGGGCAGAGGGAGTGGACACACAGTGAGAGAGGGGCAGAGGGAGTGGACACACAGTGAGAGAGGGACAGAGGGAGTGGACACACAGTGAGAGAGGGGCAGAGGGAGTGGACACACAGTGAGAGAGGACAGAGGGAGTGGACACACAGTGAGAGGGGACAGAGGGAGTGGACACACAGTGAGAGAGGGACAGAGGGAGTGGACACACAGTGAGAGAGGGACAGAGGGAGTGGACACACAGTGAGAGAGGACAGAGGGAGTGGACACACAGTGAGAGGGGACAGAGGGAGTGGACACACAGTGAGAGGGGACAGAGGGAGTGGACACACAGTGAGAGAGGGGCAGAGGGAGTGGACACACAGTGAGAGGGGACAGTGTAGTGGACACACAGTGTTAGTGGGGGTGGGTGGCTTCAGAGTGAGCAATCGGCAGGGCCCGTGTCTGCTCCGAGCTCGGAACTCTGGCACCAGAAACCATTCTCTTTCCCAGTTCGTGAGGAAACCCAGTTGACCACATCTGTGCGATAAAGGGAAGCTAGTTAAATTTCAAAGCATCGACACAATCCGCCCAGCGTCCTCTCACCAGGGCGATGCAGCTCCCAGTTCCCGACAGCGATGACCCATAAGACACCCGCCCGCACACAGGCGACAGAACAACTCGCGGGAGGAAAGCAGATCATAGAGTAAAATCACAGAATTTCGTTAAAATAATGACCAGAAAATCACAAATAGGAGAATCTGCAGGACACAGTGGAAGCAGTTATGAAAAAATAACTTTAGCCTTAAACAAAAATGAATATCAATAAAAATGCAAATACACACTAAATGAATCCCAAACACAAAATGCTGGGAAAGGAACAGCAAAGTTAATCCCAAGAGTTGGAAACAGGAAGAAACAAAAGGACCACAGAGTTAGGGGAGGTCGGGAGACAGACAGGGCACGTGTCACAAGCACTCAGACAAGACAAAGACCCAGCCCCGGCCGGTGTGGCTCAGTGGATAGAGCGTCGGCCTACGGGCCGAAGAGCTCCAGGTTCGATTCCGGTCAAGGGCACGTGCCTGGGTTGCAGGCTCCTCCCCGGCCCGGGCCCTGGCCGGGGCTCGTGCAGGAGGCCACCGATCGATGTGTTTCTCTCACATCGATGTTTCCCTCTGTCTTTCCCTCTCTCTCTCCCACTCTCTCTAAAATCAATTAAAAAAAATCCTCAGGGGAGGGTTAGCAGCAGCAACAGCAGCAAAAAGACAAAGATCCAAACAGCCAGCAAACTCAGAATTTATTTTTAAAATGATAGAATCACCCTGTGAAATGGTACGGAGGCAACATTAAATGCCAAGATGCAATAGATCATTTTCTAGAGAAATGCAGGTTCCAACACTGACCCTGTTCAAGAGAAAAAAATCTAAACAGGCCAATTACCATCGGAAAAATGCAGGAGGTAGTTAAGGAGCCCCACTGCCTTCCGAACACCGTTTCCGCGGGGAACTGTCCCCAGTTTTAATTAGATCAATTAATAGCGACGCCACTTCGTTGCAGAGCAGCAGGAAGGGTGGAAAACTTCCAAATTCTTCCTGTGAAGCGAGGGGAGCCCCCGCTACCTGACAGAGCTTTTATTAAAAAACCAAAATACCGACCAATCTCACGAGGACTCCAGACGCACAGAAATCTTCCGTAAAACGTTATTAAACAGAAGCAAGCAGCGTGTTACGAAATCACGCATCGTGACCGAGTGGCTGTTTCGTCAGGAGCAGGGGGCGGCATGATATTAGGAAATATATTAATACAATCCATCACAGAGATAGAGCAGAGCGAAAATACCGCATCATTTCAAACCCAGAACAGACTTTCACATAATCAAACACATTCCTGTTAAAAGCACCCGAGGACGTAGCGATTGCTGGATCCCCAAGTTCGCGTGCTCCCCACTGGACGGACCCAAACGTCCCTCTGACTAAACACAGGAAGGAGCTCTGGCCGGTTTGGCTCAGTGGACAGAGTGTCAGCCTGTGGACTGAAGGGTCCCGGGTTCGATTCCTGGTCAAGGGCACATACCTCAGTTGCAGGTTCCCCAGCCCCAGTTGGGCTGCGTGTGGGAGGTAACCACTTGATGAGTGTCTCTCACATCGATGTTTCTCTCTCTCTGCCTCTCCCCCCCCTTCACTCTCTCTAAAAATCAATGGAAAAACATTCGTGGGTGAGGATTAATAACGACGACAACAACGTAATAATAATCTCTCTCTATAAAAGCCTAGGCGGCCGTTACAGCAGAATGACCGGAATGACCGGAATGACCGGAATGACCGGAATGACCGAATGACCGGAATGACCGGAATGACCGAATGACCGAATGACCGGAATGACCGGAATGACCGAATGACCGGAATGACCGGAATGACCGAATGACCGAATGACCGGAATGACCGGAATGACCGAATGACCGGAATGACCGAATGACCGAATGACCGGAATGACCGGAATGACCGAATGACCGAATGACTGGAATGACCGGAATGACCGAATGACCGAATGACCGGAATGACCGAATGACCGAATGACCGAATGACCGGAATGACCGGAATGACCGAATGACCGGAATGACCGGAATGACCGAATGACCGAATGACCGAATGACCGAATGACTGGAATGACCGGAATGACCGAATGACCGTAATGACCGGAATGACCGAATGACCGAATGACCGGAATGACCGAATGACCGAATGACCGGAATGACCGAATGACCGGAATGACCGGAATGACCGAATGACCGAATGACCGAATGACCGAATGACCGGAATGACCGGAATGACCGAATGACCGTAATGACCGGAATGACCGAATGACCGAATGACCGGAATGACCGAATGACCGAATGACCGGAATGACCGAATGACCGGAATGACCGGAATGACCGTAATGACCGGAATGACCGAATGACCGGAATGACCGAATGACCGAATGACCGAATGACCGGAATGACCGAATGACCGTAATGACCGGAATGACCGTAATGACCGGAATGACCGAATGACCGGAATGACCGAATGACCGGAATGACCGGTCACTATGACGCACACTGAGCAGGCAGCAGGCGAGCAGTTAGGGCCGAGCCGGCAGGTCCCGGATTGCAAGAGGGATGTCCAAATGCTGGCTGTCCGACTGCGGGGTTCGGGCCTAAACTGGCAGTCGGACATCCCCTGCGGGGGCCCAGATTGCAAGAGGGCGCAGGCTGGGATGAGGGACCCCCCCACCCTCAGGCACGAATTTCGTGCACCGGGCCTCTAGTCACAACAATAAAATAAAAACAGGAAGGCCACCGGGGTGCCCGCATCTCTCTGACACTGAGAACTGCTTGGAAGTGTTAGACAATGCGGTTCGACAAGAGAGAGGCATTAGAGGCACAGGAACTGGAAAAGAGGAGGGAAAAATAACCCATTTCTGGGTGCAGAGGATAAAATGATAAATCTCGAAAATACCTCCAAATCAAAGCAAAAACGTACCAGCGAAGAACAAAGAATGTGACACAGCGCCAAGTTATAAAACCACCCGTGGAGGTGCGTGCGGACCGCGCTCTGGGGGGGCGGGTGAGTTTCCTCTCCCACAACCAACCCGGGGAACGGAGGGCAGGAGTCCTGGGGGGAGAGAAGGGGGCCAGGTGAGCACCCCGGGATTTACTTCCCGTCTCCATCCCGGGCTCGGGGCTGAAGGGCCGGGAAGCCGGCGATGCCCTGGGCGCAGACACCAGCACCGGACCGAGGAGTCCACTCACAGGGAGCACCGGACCGAGAAGCCCGCTCACACCCAGCACCGGCCCGAGGAGCCCGCTCACACCCAGCACCGGCCCGAGGAGCCCGCTCACACCCAGCACCTGCCCGAGGAGCCCGCTCACACCCAGCACCGGCCCGAGGAGCCCGCTCACACCCAGCACCGGACCGAGGAGCCCGCTCACACCCAGCACCGGCCGCGGCCCCACGAGGGAAGCTTCTGGACAACAGCCCCGCCTCCAGGAAACACGCAGGAAAACCTGAGGCCCCGCCCCTCATATTGGGGGGGACCACCCCCACCCACGGGAGGAGCCCGGTGCAGGGGAAGGAGGGTCACCCCACCCTGGCTGAGCCCACCCACGTGTCAGCAGAGACCGTGAGGGAGTGGGGATCCCTTCCCATCGGGGGTGACGAGGAGCGCTCCCCACTCTGGGGTCCCAGGGGGTCGGCTGGGGAACCCCGACTTCTGCATCTACCTCCATTTGCAGAAATGAAAACAACTGGGAGGACGGTGCCCCTCCTGTTCCCTCCCAGGGCCCTGTGGAAGGATCGGGGTGTGTCCCCCACAGACTGGCTCTCATAAGACCCGTCTCATCACACAGTCACATGCCACGGAACGGCCTTCCAGCCAATGAGACTGCACAGATGACGTGGTCCATGGGTTATTATGATGATGAGCGAAGTCTGTGACGCGGAAACAGAAGGCTGGACCCCACTCCGCCTTCAGGGCACTGGGAGCTCTGGGTGGTTTGAACAATGGAGGAGGCTCAGCCTGCTGTCCACTCGTGAGCTCACCTGTGGCTGGAGCAAGCGGAAGAGATGGGGTAGGGGGGCCTGGGGGCTGGTGTGTCCGCGCACACACACACACACACACGTGCGCACACACATGCACATGCACACACGCACACTCATGTACACATGCACACACACATGCACACACTCATGTGCACAAACTCACTTCCCTCCCTTCAATGTCTTATCTCTTTCCTTCCAGGATCATTTCTCTCTCTCTCTCTCTCTCTCTCTCTCTCTCCCCCTCCCCAGCTTTTTCCTATTTCTCCCCTCAAGCTTTGGGTCCCTTTCAATCTCTTCTCTCCCTTGTTTCCCGCCCTCCCCCACTTGGATTGTCCCTCCTACCACGGCTCCCTCCGCAGCCCCCGCACTTCATCTTCTTATCTTTGTGTTGCATGTTCACTGTCTCTCTTCTGCGCTGAGACACACAGTCCTTCCCATTGTGTTGCCCGCCGTCCGGTACCGACACCTGCCCTACAGACTGGGAGCGACAGGCTGCCCTGTGCAGCCCAGGCGTTTGCGGCTGCACCACCTGGTGCGTGTCCGTGTCTCTGTGATGTTCACGCGATGATGAAATCGCCCAACGACGCATCTCTCAAAACCTGTGCCCGTGGTTAGGCAGCGAATGGATGTATAATACAAAGGCGTCCAGGTTCCAATAGAAAAATCCCTCATCAGACCAACAATTGGGAAGTTTCCAACGGAAGGAGAGATAATTTCGGGATGGCAGGGTGTTAGGCTGATCTGACAAAGGCTCTGAAGCGTCCGGGGTAAGAATGCTCCAACAAGCGATTATGAGCGCACGCCCGCAATGAAAACAGCAGCGCCTCAGCAAAGACATACAGTCTGAGTCAAGAAACAAAGACATGAAGAAAAAACAAATAGGAATTTTAGAAGGAAAAATACAACTAAAACAGAAAGTGCCATGGATCGGCTGGTTCAACATCGGAAGGGAGCAGCAGAGGGGAGAAATCCGGGACCTGGAGGACAGAGCAGAAACCAACCCGGTCACAACAGAGAGAAGGCCAACTGGCTCAGGCTCCTGCGGGAATATAACCGAAGTCTGACGTTGGTGTCATTTTGTCCCCAAACGAGGGGAGAAAGAGAGAGGAGCAGAAATGACTAGAAACTATCAAAATTGGCAAGATACACAAATCTACAGATTCAAGAACTTCATAAAACTTTACATAGGATAAACCTAAAGAAATCTGTGTTAAGATACATCACTAATAGTTAAAAACAAAGAGCCTGGCTGGCGAGGCTCAGTGGCTGAGCGTCGACCTAGGAACCAGGAGGTCACGGTTCGATTCCCGGTCAGGGCACATACCTGGGGTGCAGGCTCCATGCCCAGTGGGGCGTGCAGGAGGCAGGCGATCCATGATTCTCTCTCATCATTGATGTTTTATCTCCCTCTCCCTCTCCCTTCCTCTCTGAAATCAATGAGATCATATTTTTAAAAAAATAGAAGGCAGCGAGAAAAATAACACCTGGAGGATAAAACATTTTGAGTGACAGCAGATTTCTCGACAGAAACATGGAGGCCAGAAGGAAATGGCACAATATTTTTGAGGCGGGAAAACAATACAACCAAGCCTGTCAACCCCAAATCCTACACCCAAAATAACCTTCAAGAATGAAAATATCTTTCCAGAATGAAGAGACAATGAGGCATCCTCAGATGAAGGGAGACAATGAGAGTCTGTGACCAGCAGACCTGGTGAAAGGGAATTCTCTCAACAGAAAGGAGCCTGGGTGGATGCGATGGGCTTTTCTCCTCTCGAGTCTTAGAAATGACATTTGATGGTTGAAGCAAACATGATAACCCTGTCTGATGAGGTTCTAAATGCGCGAGGAGAAACATCCCGGGCAATTTCATTATAAACCGGGAAGGTGGAGGGCTGTAAGGAGGGTGAGCTGTCTGTGCTTGGCTCCCACTCGTAAATCAGGACACAATGGACGGTGGTAAGTTATGCACCCGTAATATACGGCCCGGAGTGACCGCTGAGAATGCTATGGAAATAGCTACATTGAAAGCACTGCAGATAAATCAAAATGGAATTCTAAAGACGTCCAAATGACCCCCGGGAAGAGAGAAAAAGTAAGCAAGCAACCAGCCAAACAACAACAACAACAACAAAACCCGGAGAGAACAAACAGAAAAGGGTTAAAATGTCAGACTGAAGCCCTAATAGCTCAGTAATTACATAACAGAAATGATCTAAATACACCAGCTACGGAGGCGTCAGTGGGAGGGCGGTTTAAAAAGCACGGCCCGACCATGTGCCGTCTGCAAGGAACGCGCTCCAAACGCAACAGACAGATTCAAAGGGCAGGATGGAGAAAGGTTAATCCAATAATTCCAGGGAGGCAGCAGCAGCTAGATTAGTAGCAGATGAGCAGACAGCAAAGCTCAGAACATGTCCCGAGACAGGGAGGGGCATCATGACAGGACCAGGCCACCAAGATGACAGAAACTCGACACTGTACGCGCCAAGCCACAGAGCTGCAAGCTATGGAGGCAAAGCCCGCGGACCTGAAAGAGAAACAGACAGACAGACAGACAGAGCCACGGGTGGGACTGGAGATCTGCACACCCCAACCTCCACAACTGATAGGTGGGGAGGCCCCAGCACCACCAGCCGCCGGGATCCAAGCAACACCACCACCCACCACATCATCCACCATCCACCACCCACCACCCACCACCCACCATCTACCACCCACCACCCACCACCCATCACCTGATCCACCATCCACCACCCACCATCCACCACCTGACCCGCCATCCGCCATCCACCATCCACCACCCACCATCCACCACCTGATCCGCCATCCGCCATCCACCACCCACCACCCACCACCCACCACCCACCACCCACCATCTACCACCCACCACCCACCACCCATCACCTGATCCACCATCCACCACCCACCATCCACCACCTGACCCGCCATCCGCCATCCACCATCCACCACCCACCATCCACCACCTGATCCGCCATCCGCCATCCACCACCCACCACCCACCACCCACCACCCACCACCCACCATCACCTGATCCACCATCCACCACCCACCACCCACCACCCACCACCCACCACCCACCACCCATCACCTGATCCACCATCCACCACCCACCACCCACCACCTACCACCCACCACCCACCATCCACCACCCACCACCCATCACCTGATCCACCATCCACCACCCACCACCCACCAGCCACCATCCACCACCCACCATCCACCACCCACCACCCACCACCCATCATCCACCACCCACCACCCACCACCCACCATCCACCACCCACCACCCACCACCTGATCCGCCATCCGCCATCCACCATCCACCACCCACCACCCACCACCCACCACCCACCACCCACCATCCACCATCCACCACCCACCACCCACCATCCACCACCCACCACCCACCACCCACCATCCACCACCCACCACCCATCACCTGATCTGCCATCCGCCATCCACCATCCACCACCCACCAACCACCATCCACCACCCACCACCCACCACCCACCACCCACCACCCACCACCCACCATCCACCACCTGATCCGCCATCCGCCATCCACCATCCACCACCCACCACCCACCATCCACCACCCACCACCCATCACCTGATCCACCATCCACCACCCACCACCCACCACCCACCATCAACAACCCACCACCCATCACCTGATCCACCATCCACCATCCACCACCCACCATTCACCATCCACCACCTGATCCGCCATCCGCCATCCACCATCCACCATCCACCACCCACCACCCACCATCCACCACCTGATCCGCCATCCGCCATCCACCATCCACCATCCACCACCCACCACCCACCATCCACCACCCACCACCCACCACCCACCACCCACCACCCACCATCCACCACCCACCACCCATCACCTGATCTGCCATCCGCCATCCACCATCCACCACCCACCAACCACCATCCACCACCCACCACCCACCACCCACCACCCACCACCCACCACCCACCACCCATCACCTGATCTGCCATCCGCCATCCACCATCCACCACCCACCAACCACCATCCACCACCCACCACCCACCACCCACCACCCACCACCCACCACCCACCATCCACCACCCACCACCCATCACCTGATCTGCCATCCGCCATCCACCATCCACCACCCACCAACCACCATCCACCACCCACCACCCACCACCCACCACCCACCACCCACCACCCACCACCCACCACCTGATCCGCCATCCACCATCCACCACCCACCATCCACCATCCAGATCCAACCAGCGATACCATCTGAGCAGCACCGCCACCCCCACCCAGACCCATGGGTTGTTCCTGCCTCTTGACTGCTGTCCACACGCTGCCGTGCACATGGGGGTGCACATACCTGCTCCACGCTCAGCGCTCAGTTCCTTGGGGTGTTGACCCTGAGGCGGAGTCAGGGGTCCGAGCGAGAACTCTCCTGCCTGTGGGGGAACCGCACGCTGTTCTCCAGGCAGCGGCGCCTCTCACGTTCCCGCGTCCGCCAACGCCCGTGACCTCTTGCTGTTTTGTTTTTTCTGTTACCCTCACCTGAGGGTATGTTTCCATTGACTTTAGAGAAGGCGGGACCTCTTGGTTGGGGTCGTAGCCATGGCAATGGGCGCGGGGCGGGGGGGGGGGGGTTGCTTTGGTTGCCCTGGTGAGGAGTGACGCCAGGAACCCGTTCTTTGAGGAAAAGGTCTGTTCGTGTTAAATACTCATTTTTAAGCCAGTTTGGGTTCTGGTTGTTAACGCTTCGTCTGGCACACGCCTGCCAGGACCCCTCCAGGCCTCGATGCCCTTCTCCCCGTGGGCACCTTCTCGGGCCTCTGCCCGGCGTTAGGATTTATATGCAGCGACCACATTCAGGGCCGTGCGGCCCTGGCACAGACAGGTCCCCGGGACGGAACAGAGAACCCGAAACAAGCACGAATGTGCCCACTGGCTTCTGACGAGAGGGAGACGGGGACGTAACGGAGGGGAGCAGCCTTTCCACGCGGGGCCACAGGCAGAGCCCCGCAGCCCAGCAGCAAAGGGAAACGCCTGGATCTGGGGCTCACACGGCCCCCGAAACGGACGGGGCATGAACCTAGGAGCAGGTGTCGAATGGAACACATGGGAAAATGCAGGGACACGTTTTCAGGACCCGGGGCTGGGCCAGGCGTCCTCACCAGGCAGGCCAGACGTAGAGCACCCCGAAACGCTGGCCCGTGGGGCGTCGCGGCGTTAAGCCTCCTGCTCTGTGCCCGAGGCTGACAAGCACTGAGAAGAGAAGCCACTGCGGGGCAGGGCACGTGTGCCAGCCGCACGCCTGACAGAGGACGCGTGTCAGGGAAATAGGAAGAACCCCTAAAACCCACTCATTAAAACCCCCCGAAACTGCGCCAAGTCCCAGCGACGTCTCTCCTGAAGGAGGCGTGTAGATGGCGAGCAAACGTGCGTTTCAGGTGCTCAGCATCGCCCACCGCGGGAGCGAGGTGTGTGAGCAGCACGGAGACCCCAGCGCGCCTGTCGGGATGGCCAAGGCCAGGTGCCCGCAGCACTCGGTGCTGGCGAGAAGCCGGCAGCTGGCCCCACCCTCGGACGCTGCTGGGCAGAACCCAACGGTGCGGCCCCCTGGGAATCGGGGGGCAGTTTCATTAAAAGACAGAACGTGTGATAACCTATGACCCAGCAGGCTCACACGTGGGCGTGGACCTTCACCCGAAGCCGGGACGCGGATGTGGCTTCTGCTTTATTCCTCACAGCCCCTGAGGGGAGCCCCGCCAGCGCCCGCGGGTGACTTCGCCGGGCCCTCGGCGCCCTGGACAGCGACCCCGGAAAGAGGACAGGCTCTTCTATCGCTCAAAGGCCCGACGAGCGGCCGGGCGTTCCCTGCGTGTAAGAGCCGGTCTCGGTCCCCGGGGTCGGGCGGCGCCATCCCTTTTATGGAACCACCGAGCTGCCAGGCACTCCCAGGAGCAGCTCGAGCTGAGCGGGAGGGAGCGAGGACAGCAGCGCGGGTAACAGGCAGGTGCGGGCCTTGGGTGCGGACATTCTGCGTGTCTCGCGCATCGTCACCTGCGCCCGCTGTCCTGTTGCGGTCCGTGTTTTCATTGTGTAAAGCGCGCATAGATTTTTGCAAGATGCTACCTGGGGAGGCGTGGTCAAGGGCACATGAGATCGCTGCACTATTTCCTGCAGTTCCCGGGGATCCATATTATCTCACAATGAAAAGTTCAGTTAAAAACACAAAGGGAGAGAATCAATGATTCTGCGGATATAAACCTGTCACCGAGGAACAAATCACCCAGAGTGCGCTGCCTGGGACCAGCCAACGTCGCCGCCGACGCCGGGCCCAGGCTGCAGCAGCTGTCACCTCGGCCTTGACTGGGGCTGTGGGGCCCACGTTCAAGGTCACGGGCATGGCTGCTGGCGGGCTCCCCTCCCCCAGCCGGGGGCAGGCGCGTGCAGTTCTCACCGCGTGGGTGGCACCGGCTCCCTCAGGGCAGGGGCCGTGTCTGATGGAGGGCGGAGGGCGTGCCCCGAGGGGACTGAGCTCCATCACCTTCTCCACGTTGTATCGTCAGAGGCAAGTCCTGCCCTGTCCTCACTCAGAGAGAGAGGTGACAGGGGACGGGGCTACCCCGAGTCAGCTGGGAAGCTGCCTACTGTGCACACTCACACTCTCACACACATTCTCACACACTCACACTCACTCTCACACTCAGACACACATCGACTCACTCTCACACACTCACACTCTCACATACACTCTCACTCACTCTCATACACTCTCACACTCAGACACACACACTCACTCTCTCACACTCACTCTCTCATACACACTCACACTCTCACACACTCTCACACTCACTCTCACACTCACACACACACTCACACTCAAACACATACACACACTCACTCTCACACACACACACACACACTCACACTCAAACACATACACACACTCACTCACACACACAAACTCACATTCACACCCACCCACTCACACACATTCTCATACACATACTCACACTCTCACAAAAACACACACACTTACAACTCACTCACACACATATTCACATTCACATTCACACTACCACTCACATTCACACTAACACACCCCACTCACACATTCGCAGACACACATACACACTCACACCTCTCTCAGACACACTCGCACTCTTACAAAACCCTCACAGACACTCTTAGATTCCCTCACACACACACTTGCACGCATATCTCCTGGCAATGAAATTAAGAACGGTCCGGGAGTTCTAGGAGGGGAACCAGGAAACCCGCTCCGCAGCTGCTCAGAACCCACTTGGGCCAGAGGAAGGGCACCCACGTCCTCAGACAGCAGGGCCGGAGCTGAGCTCTCTGAAGCGGCTTCATACGTGTGCAAGGATCTCCCTAAACATGCGATGTTCCCGTTACCCTCGTGACTCGGTTACGTATTTCCTTAGCAAGAAGCCTTGGCAAGTCGCTGAGAGGAACCAGCGAAACTTTGGAAAAGAACCAGGAGAGGGTGCTGGCCAGGCAGAGAGGTGCCTTCTACGGGCAGAGGCTACAGAACAACAATCGGGAGAAACACGAGGAAAACGGGCAAACCCTGTGACCGAGTCAGTCAGTGGAAAATGAATCAAAACGGCGTGAACCTGCGAGCAGACGCTCGGTCTCACTGAGACCAGGACACGCGGACGAGAGCCCCGCCGAGACCCGCTGCTCATCCATCCCCAGAGCAGGTCCAGGCCAGCGCCCGCCGGCCGGCCAGGGAGCAGGTGCCTCCCTGCTGGCGCTGAGGGTGCGAGCGACGGTCAGAGAATCGGTGCGGCCGGTGCGGCCTTCGCGGCGACCCGCGTCCACGCCCGGCCGCCCGCAGACACCGGGCTGCGTTCCGTCTGCCGCTCAGCTGCTGGCGTTTCTCTGTTGGAGTCTGCGTTTCGCGAACTTGCACCTCCCGGCACCCCACACTGGGGATCTGGTTGGCATTGAATTGGCACCAACGACCATCGGTTGGCGTAACCTACGCTTGATATTGACTCAATGTTACCTTAGGGAAGAGGAGGAAAGGCAAGAGAAAAGGAAAGCCGAGCCCTGGCCGGTGCGGCTCAGTGGATAGAGCCTCGGCCTGCAGCCCAAAGGGTTCTGGGTTCGATCAAGGGCACGTACCTGGGTTGCAGGCTCCTCCCCGCCCAGGTCCTGGTCGGGGCGCGTGCAGGAGGCAACCAACCGATGGGTTTCTCTCACATGGATGTTTCTCTGTCTCTCCCTCTCTCTCCCACTCTCTCTAAAATCGATGGGAAATGTCTTTGGCTGAGGATTCACAACAACAAAAAGCCCAGTGAAGTGAGGAGCACATTGACCAGCAGGTGCGCTTCCTGGTCTGCCAGAGGCGGCCGCTTGGGACCCTCGGTGTCAGGCCTGTGGAGACCCGGTGAGCGAGGCCACCCCCCATCAGGGAGCAGGTGTGTGTCACACACGAGCACCTGCCGCTGACACGGACAGCTGCGGCTCCGCATCCGGGCAGCGCGCCGAGGAGGCCGCTGAGCCGGTGACATGCCCAGCGGGAGTGAGGGATGCACACCTGGCCTGGCATCGGTGTGGGCGGCAGGATGGGACACAGCGAGCCGCTCGTGGCCGTGGCTGGCGGAATAACTCACAGGCTCTGCCTTCCCCTCTGTGCAGCCGAGGGCGGGTGAGCAGGCGCCGCGGGCGGTGCTGGACAGGAGCCCCTCGGCCATCCGTCTCCTGGAGCACAGCTGCGCCCCAGCTCGAAGGAGGGGCTTGGGGCTGGTTTGCAAAAACCAGAGGGAACTTTGCAGAATGTAAATGGGGGGGGAGGGATCTCGCTGTGTGACCCTGATTGTGTCAGAGGAGCAGGGACTCAGTCCTGGCTTCCAGCACCGGCTGGTGCGGCACCCGGACAAGAGCTCAGAGCTGGCGGTCACCACTCCCTGTCACCCAACCCCCACGCTACCACCTCCCGATCTCGCCCCCAGCCAATGGGTGTGGACGACCCCTGTGTTCTGACATTGCCGTGTTCAAATGCCTTAGTCTGAGGGACACACCCAGACAGATGCAGCCATAGCGTTGTCGCTGGGTCTACAGTCCAGGGAGAAGGAGGAGGCTCTGCGGGGGCAGGAACTCAGGGCCTCGGCTCAGCATGTTCACCAGGGGCTCTGGGTGCCCGGGGGCTCTTAGGGCCCAGGCATTACCATCTTCCAGGAGAAACTGGCCATGTTTACCGAGTCCTTACTATGTGCTAAGTCCTCTTCTAAGCACCTTCTATACTTTATGCATTTCTACAACCTCCCTGAGGTGGGCACTCACACACAGCTGTGTGACAACGCAGGTGCTTAACCCAGAGGCCATTGTTGTCCTCATCATCTTGTCATTATCATCATCATCATCACCATCATCACCATCACCATCATCATCATCATCACCATCATCCCATCATCACCGTCACCATCATCACCGTCACCATCATCACCGTCACCATCATCACCATCACCATCATCACCATCATCACCGTCACCATCATCACCATCATCCCATCATCACCGTCACCATCATCACCATCACCATCATCACCATCACCATCGTCACCATCATCACCGTCACCATCATCACCGTCACCATCATCACCGTCACCATCATCACCATCATCACCGTCACCATCATCACCGTCACCATCGTCACCATCATCATCATCATCACCATCACCATCATCACCATCATCATCATCACCATCATCATCACCATCATCACCATCATCACCGTCATCACCATCACCATCATCACCATCATCATCAGCATCATCAACATCATCATCACCATCATCACCATCATCACCATCATCATCATCATCACCATCATCACCATCACCATCATCACCATCACCATCACCATCATCAACATCATCATCACCATCATCACCATCATCACCATCACCATCATCACCATCATCATCAGCATCATCACCATCATCACCATCATCATCACCATCATCATCACCATCATCACCATCATCACCATCATCACCATCACCATCATCACCATCACCATCACCATCATCATCACCATCATCACCATCACCATCATCACCATCACCATCATCATCATCATCATCACCATCATCACCATCATCACCATCACCATCATCATCACCATCATCACCATCACCATCATCACCATCATCATCACCATCATCACCATCATCACCATCACCATCACCACCATCACCATCATCATCACCATCACCACCATCACCACCATCACCATCATCATCACCATCACCATCATCACCATCATCACCATCATCATCACCATCATCATCACCATCATTACCATCATAATCACCATCATCACCATCATAATCACCATCATCACCATCACCATCATCATCACCACCACCATTATCACAATCATCATAATCACCATCATCACCATCACCAACCATCATCATCACCATGACCATCACCACCATCAATCACCTTCAACATCACCACCATTGTCACCATCACCATGACCATGACCATGACCCCATCCCCATCTCCATCTCATTGTCATCACCATCATCATCACCTTTGTCCAGGCTGCTTGGCTGGATTCCAGGCGCAGCTCCGGCTCCGAGCTGCACTCTTGGAATTCACAGCTTCCGGGCGGTGGCTGTGACGGTCCGTGCATACTGCCTGGCACCGAACGGCGTTGGTTCTGCCCCCTGAAACGCGCAGTGGCTAAGGTGGAAGCAGCTCCTTATCTAAAGTTGCTGAGCAAAGTGCTGCTACAAAGGCCCCCAGAAAGCGTCGGTTAGATGTGTGCATGTGGAACCTCTATTTGTAATTCTGGGCGCATGGCGAGGCCCCTGAAATTCCCTGTGGCCTCCTCCTCTGGCGCCGTCCAGCTCTGCACTCCGAGCTGCAGGCTGGGGAGCAGGGAGGAGAGCTGACAGCCCTGTCCATCACCCACCCAAACGGGACCCTCAGGGACTGCCTGTCTCTTGTCTTTCCAAAGCCGACTGCACAGAAGAGCCATCTGGCTGCAAACTGTCCAACATGCCGCCTCCAGATCCCAGGGCAGCAGTGCGTGCCGGGCCCCGGCGGGAGGGGGAGGGGCCCAGGACCACCAGCAGGCCCAGGAGGGGAGCGGCGGGCCTGGAAGCTTCTCAGGCAGACCCTGTGAGCTCCCACAGGGTGATGATGGTGATGATGGTGATGATGGTGATGATGATGATGATGATGATAGTGGTGATGATGATGGTGATGATGGTGATTATGATGATGATGATTATGATGGTGGTGATTGTATGATGATGGTGATGATGGTGATGATTGTGATGATGGTGGTGGTGATGATGGTGATGGGTGATGATGATGGTGATGATGATGATGATGATGGTCATGAAACAGGTCCGGATTTATGAGTTTGTTGGGTTTCATGGACTATTGGGTGCAGCTCAGTGACATTTCCATTGACAGGAGGACCAACTGAGGCACAAGCGATGCCGAGGGAACCTGGGGTGAGGGGCGGGTTGAAGAAACACTGTGAGAGGCACCGGGAGTGTTTGGGGAGGTGCGGGCTGGGTCAGACCAGTTCCCAGGAGGTCAGGGCCCAGGTGGGTCTTCCCGGCTCAGAAGCAAATGCCCAGTCCTCCTGACAGCAGGCTCTCCCTGTAATCGGGCCAGCGCGGTGCCAGCTGACGGCCTTTCCAGAGCAGCTGCGAGGGCCCGGGTGCGACCCGGATGGCCGGGAAGTTTCTGCCCAGGCAGCCCCTGGAGAGACAGCGAGGGAGAAAGGCCGCAGAGAGGGGTGGCCGTGCAGGGCATTCACAGGCGCCGTGGAGGAGGCACAGCAGGGCTGGAAAAATTCAATGCGGGAGCAATTTCCTCCGCCGTCCCAGAGGGCAGCAGGCGGCCCGAGGTCCCTGTCATCGTCGCAGCCCAGGGCTCCGAGGCAATTTAGCACATTAGGGAGTAAACCGGGGTGATGGGAAAGGTGAGGGAGTTTCAGAGATCTGTGTTCAATCCTGCTATTTACAGCTATTTAGTCTTGAAAAAGTCACTTTAACTTTGCTGGGATCTATTCGAAGAAAAAAAAAGAACCTAGTGCGTATGCAGCAAGGCTGCTGCGATGATTGAAGATGCCGTCTGAACATACGGAGCGCAGGCTGGGCGTTCATCAGCTGATTAGCCAGTGGACACAGATAGTAATCACATTCTGATGGTGATCATGATGGTGATGGTGGTGATGGTGATGGTGATGGTGGTGGTGATGGTGATGGTGATGGTGATGGTGGTGGTGGTGGTGATGATGGTGATGGTGGTGGTGATGGTGATGGTGATGGTGATGGTGGTGGTGATGGTGATGGTGATGGTGGTGGTGGTGGTGATGATGGTGATGGTGGTGGTGGTGGTGATGGTGATGGTGATGGTGATGGTGGTGATGATGGTGGTGATGGAGGTGATGATGATGGTGGTGATGATGATGATGATGGTGATGATGGTGGTGACGATGATGGTGGTGATTATGATGGTGATGGTGATAATGATGGTGATGATGGTGATGGTGATGATGGTGGTGGTGATGGTGATGGTGGTGATGATGGTGATGATGGTGATGATGGTGGTGATGATGGTGGTGGTGGTGATGATGATGGTGATGATGGTGGTGATGATGGTGGTGGTGGTGGTGATGATGGTGATGGTGATGATGATGGTGATGATGGTGGTGATGGTGGTGATGATGGTGGTGATGGTGGTGATAATGGTGGTGATGATGGTGGTGGTGGTGATGATGATGGTGATGATGGTGGTGATGATGGTGGTGATGGTGGCGATGATGGTGACGATGATGGTGGTGATGATGGTGGTGATGGTGATAATGATGGTGGTGATGGTGATGGTGATGGTGATGGTGGTGATGGTGGCGATGATGATGGTGGTGATGATGGTGGTGATGGTGATGGTGATGATGATGATGGTGATGATGATGATGGTGATGGTGATGATGATGGTGGTGATGATGGTGATGATGGTGATGATGGTGGTGATGATGGTGGTGGTGGTGATGATGATGGTGATGATGGTGGTGATGATGGTGGTGGTGGTGGTGATGATGGTGATGGTGATGATGATGGTGATGATGGTGGTGATGGTGGTGATGATGGTGGTGATGATGGTGGTGGTGGTGATGATGATGGTGATGATGGTGGTGATGATGGTGGTGATGATGGTGGTGATGATGGTGGTGATGATGATGGTGATCAATATGATGAAGTTGGTGAGAAAGGTCATTTTTTAGCATCCTATCCCCATTAAAAAATGATACATTGGTTCCAACATTTCAGAAGTGCCAGTGCTTTTTACTTGGTAATGTAAAGAGCTTTTGCACTTAGCCGTGTTAATGTTATTTTGGGTGTGAATATTCTACTCGATGCCAAACATCGCAGTGAAAACCGAAAGCGCTCAAACACCCGCACGTGCCCGCCATCCAGAGGCGGCGACATCCGCCGACAGAGCACACGCGTGGGTGACGATTATTTCTCCCAGTTTTCATCCTGTCTCCTGGCACGGCGCTGACTCGGCGCCGTGATAATAGCTACCAGGAGATATGAATGTGCACCCGACACTTGAAAAGAATTCAAAGAGAATGGCATATTGTTGCTGGAATCTGATACACGAGGAGAATCGCAGGCAGGCGGCTGCTCTTGGATCGAGCTAAGTGGCTTGGAGGAAGGGTTGGCACGTCCGCTTGGCACACGGCGCCTTCTCTGCACAGCCGCTTAGGTGCAATGCAGCCTAAAAATAGTCACACGGGGGGGGGGGGGGGGGGTGTGCATCTGGGGAATCGCGGTGGGACTCTCCGAGGCTGCAGCTACAAGATTCAATAGCTTCTTGGAAAGGTATTAGGCCGGATTTTGTTTGCAGCGTTTCTTCACATTGTCTCTGGAACACACTGTGACTGCTGTTGCCTCCCAGGCGGGCAGACGGGGGAGAGGGGAGGGGGAGCGGCTTTCAGGAGAGCATGACTCGGAGCCACACACCCGCAAGGGGCACCTGCCCGGGGGCCGGGCTGCAGCTGTGCAGCGGGGCACTCACACCAGAGAACCTGCACACACGCGCACGCATACGCATGCACACATGCAGGTATACACATGCACGCCTGCATACATGCACAAGCACAGGTGCAGGCACATGCATACCCGCACACGCACATGCACACGTACACACAGACCTCTAGTTAAGTGAAAATTCCCAACACATTTGTCCAAAATACACAGGTAACTGTGTCTGGGTCTCAGTGATTTCTGCTTTTCTAAGAATATTTTGAATTGTCATAAATGTGCTTTCGATGTAATGTGTTTACAGAATCCTATCTAATAATAGACAAACATGGTAATTTACCATACCTTCGCTACGCCTCCCATTGGCTAATCAGTGTGATATGCAAATTAACTGCTAACAAAGATGGCGGCTAATTTGCATACTGCAGGCAGGGCGGGTCAGCGCCATCCTACCTGCCCCGCTGCCATCCGGGCCTGTTATCTGTGACCTGGGGCGGCAGGCGTCCTGTGTGCGACCCGACCCAGGGCAGTGGGGCAGGACAGCGTGGCTCCTTTGTCACCCCAGCTTCCTCATCACAGCTCCCTTGGGGGCCTAAGCCTTTAGTCGGACATCCCCCGAGGGCTCCCTGACTGCCAGAAGGATGTCTGACTGCAAGCTTAGGCCTGATCCCCCGAGCAGTGGGCCTAAGTCAACAGGTGGACATCCCCCAAGGGGTCATGGACTGCAAATGGGCGCAGGCTGGGCTGAGGGACCCCCCACCAAGTGCACAAATTTTTGTGCACCGGGCCTCTAGTAATTCAAATAAAAAACCCTTGAAACCCGTGAACTTAAATATAAAAGTCATGTCTAAGATGAGGCACTGTCAGTATGCCCTGAGCAGAGGCCTTGGTGCACGACCTCAACTCTAAGCATCAAGCTCATCACCTCCCGCCGCCACCTCCCAGGTGCCCCAAACCCCCAGCCCCCCCCCCCCCCCCCCCCCCCCCCCCCCCCGGTCCAGCGTGGAGAGCGGATGCGCCAGTGCAGCTTGAGCCCATGACACACATGCTTCCCAGCGGGAACCGGCCACGACTCCACTGGGCTCGCAGGACCCAGGCCTCGTGGGAGCGAGTGGAGTCTCCGGAAGCCGTGTGCCCCCCTCCTCGCCCCCCGGATTGGGAGCGGGCCCTGGTTGGTGGCTGGCCAGCCAGGGTTCATCTTCCCAGCGTCAGGGGAAGCCCAATGGGAGGCTCTCCTGTGAATCCTCGGAGCTTAGATCCCTCCACGCAGGTTCCTCTGTTTCAGTGACTTGATGCGCACAGATGGGCCGCCCCTGGGCTGTGTGGGCGTCCACTTCCACTCCCGTCAGACCAGCCTCCCCAGGGGAAGCCAGGGAGGAGCCTCGGAGGTGGGACTGGCCGGGTTGAGGAGGGAGACCTGGGAGGTAGCCGACACCAGGAGGAGCCTGGGCGGAGCTGAGCAATCCAGCGGGCACTGCGCCCCCTTTCCCATGCGCGTGTCATCCGGGGTGTCAGGGCCGTCACTGTCCACAGGCCGAGGTCCAGACCCCGCTGCTGGGGCTGGGGCTGTGCTTGGGTCCTGAGAGTCTGGGAGACACAAAGCCTCCTTCACAGACGCCCGTGCGCCCAGCCCACCGGTCCCCCTTTGCCGAGGTGCCCTCCCCCGCCCTGGCCCCCCACTTTTGAGGCTCCTAAGGGGAACCCGAGTCCGGAAGAGCTGCCTTGAGGTCTGAGCCAATGCCCCTTTGTGCTCCCGGTTGCCTGCTCACCTGGCTCACCTGGAAACCCACCTGGCCGAGCGGACCTTCCCCGGCCACCTCTGTGCCGGGACCTCACCGCGGCTGACGCATCCCTGGCCCAGCCCTCGGCCCATCTCCGAGCCACAGACCAACAAAGACCCGTGTCCAGTGTGGCCCCCGGGCCACTCAGCTGCTGCGGCCTCCCGGGCTGGGCAGGATCTTGCGGATTCAGCGAAGGCGCGTTCCCTGCCTGAGTCCGCCAGGAACCGAGGCTCAGGCCTTGGCGGTGGGCAGGTCAGCCCAGAGTTCAGGGCAGGAACGTGTGGGACACAGGGTCACACGGGGAGGCCGGAGTGTGCGGTACTGGAAGAACCCCTGGCAGCACCAATCTCGAACTCCTCCACGCACTGGCCGGGGACATGGCCCACCAGGCCCTGCTTGGGCCGGAAGACACCCTGTGACCACCCCTCCCTGGCCCCTCACCCACCACAGTCCCTTGTTACTCTGTGAGTCTGTGGAGTTGGCACCGGATTCTATGGCTCCAGAGGCAGCCCCAGGCACCCGGTCCCTGAGACACTGTGTGGATTAACATACTCATTACGTGCCGTCCTTGTGCCAGTCCCTGTGCTGGGCACCGGGGTGCAGAGAGAAAGGGCAGGACGTTCTCTTCCCGTGGACAGCTCACTCATCATAGGAGTGACATGGGTGCCCGCCCCGTGCCCTGCCTGTGCTGGGTGCTGGGTGCAGGGCTGACTCAGGGAGACCATCCGGTGAGACTCACCGAATGTCACGAACACCTGAGCACACCCTCCTCTGCCATCTTAGGTCCCCTCTTCTTCCTTTGCTGCTCAGTTTTGTTCCTTAATAAACAGAATGTGGCTATTAATAGCCATTGAGAACATCGCATATATCTACTGGGTTATATTTACAGGACATTTACCAGTAGATGAGAAATGACTTTAAGGTAAGCACAATGTTCTGGAAACTAATTTATCCACAGGATCCCATGATAATTTCCTGCCGGTTCTACCAAAGAAGATGCACAATGTTATTGTTATGTATGAGCTGATATTTGATAGGGATATGATGATGGTGATGATGATGGTGATGATGGTGGTGATGACAGTGGTGGTGAGGACAGTGGTGGTGATGATGGTGATAGTGATGGTGATGGTGGTGGTGATGGTTATGGTGATGATGGTGATGATGATGATAGTAATGATGGTAGTGGTGATGATGATGATGGTGATGATGATGGTGGTGGTGGTAATGATGGTGATATGGTGGTGATGGTGATGGTGATGATGATGGTGATGATGGTGGTGATGGTGATGATGATGGTGGTGATGGTGATGATGGTGATGATGGTGATGGTGATGATGATGGTGATGATGGTGGTGGTGATGATGATGGTGGTGATGGTGATGATGGTGATATGGTGGTGATGGTGATGGTGATGATGGTGGTGATGATGGTGGTGATGATGGTGATGATGGTGGTGATGATGGTGGTGATGGTGATGATGGTGATGATGGTGGTGATGATGGTGATGATGGTGATGATGGTGGTGATGATGGTGATGATGGTGATGATGGTGATGGTGGTGGTGATGATGGTGATGATGGTGATGATGGTGATGATGGTGATGATGGTGGTGATGATGGTGATGATGGTGATGATGGTGGTGATGATGGTGGTGATGGTAATGATGGTGATGGTGGTGGTGATGATGGTGATGATGATGGTGATGATGGTGGTGATGGTGATGATGGTGATGATGGTGGTGATGGTGATGATGGTGGTGATGGTGATGGTAAAGATCATGGTGATGATGGTGATGATGATGGTGATGGTGATGATGGTGGTGATGACGGTGATGGTGGTGATGGTGGTGATGATGGTGATGATGGTGATGATGGTGGTGATGATGGTGATGGTGATGATGGTGGTGGTGGTAGTTGTGGTGATGGTGATGGTGATGGTGATGGTAAAGATCACGGTGATGATGGTGAAGATGGTGGTGGTGATGATAGTAACCATAATAATACTAGAGATTTATATTTCTTTGCCTCTGGTAGCTTTTTGAAGATTTGTCTTCACCTCGCCGCCCTCCTTATTCCTGCGGGTGAAAGTGCCGTTGTGTGCACACTTCTGGTTAATCGAGTGAGCGCTGTGTGTCGTGCTCCATGGTAGGTGCTCCGCATGCGTTATTTCTATCGCCAGTTTCCCGGGAGCTGTGAGGACCCCATTGCTAAGGTGAGAGACTTGGTGGGACAACGAGCATCACGTGCTGGGTGGCATCTAGGGCTGGTGCTGGGGACCGGCGACGAGGGCTCTTCGCCTCTATTGTTACTCCTACAACCACGCAGAGGCGATGCCTTTGCTTTCCACGCCTTGGGGTTCTCTGCTTGAAGGCAAAGAAAACCAGAGGCTGAATAAACAGTCACAGCCCCCGTGGTCTGTACGGTTGTCCCTCTGCGCCCTCAGAGAAGCCGTTCTGTTCAGTCTGTGCTCCACTCCCAGCCCCAGCATCCCGGGCATCGCCCAGCCGGGCAGGTGCACCCCTCACCCCGGCATCGAGAAGCCCTCACAGCCACCTGCCCGGGCTTCATCCTCCTGGATCGCCTTGGCAGCGCGCCAGCCCCTGCAGAGCTGATCGTCAAGTGCCGGCGGAGAGGATGAAAGGGCCGCATGCGTTTAAAGAGCAGCGGGACCCCCGGGAACACTGTTATCCTGTCCCTTCAGGGTGCAACTCCCCTTCGGTCAAGTGGCTGCTAATTGGCTGTTTGTAACCAGCGCCCCTGCGATTGTTACGCGGTTGTCCCTCTGCTGGAGCTTGGCATTGGGCTTCCAGCTACGTAAACGCCGGCCTCTCCTCCCCGCATGTGTGGAGGACGTGCATTTATTTGAAGAGAGGAGATCAGCACAAGCTCATTTGCCTCCTGTGCCTTAGCCCTCATTTCAGGGCCCAGCTCATCCTGCTCCGAGCCCCGCTGGCTGAGCACGGCGAGTCCTCTGGTGGGTGTCAGTCTGGGCCCTGCGGCCCTGCTGGCCTCCTAATGGGCACGAGGCAGCCCCGCCTTGGCCTCTGTCCGGGCTGGTGCAGGACATCCAGGGAGTGTGCGCCACTGCTCACCAGCGCCCCACGTGGGTGAAGGTCGTAGGCTGCAGGTTGAAGGCTGACGTTCAAAGTTTTATAGATGCACTAGAGGCTCGTTGCATGAAGAGATTCGTGCAACAGGCCTTCCCTTCCCTTGGCTGCTGGCACCGGTTTGCCTCTGGCACCCGGGACCCAGGCCTTCGCTCTGGCCGGGCTCCGGCTGGAGCTGGCCCCAGAGCCATCCGGCTTCACTGCTCTGGCCCCAGGGCCGCTCGGCTTCACTCCGCCACTTGGAGCCTACATATGCAAAGTAACTGTCATCTTTGTTGGGTTAATTTGCATAGTCTCCTGATTGGCTGGTTAGTGTAGCAAAGGTACGGTCAATTTACGTGTTTGTCTATTATTAGGTATGATTGATTGGAAAGACACTCATCTTCTTCTATCAGTTCTCCTTGTCCTGCTCCTTCTTCTTCATCCCCTCCATCCCCTCCCCCTCTTTCTCCTTCTTCTTTATCTTCACCATCACCTCCATCTCTTCCTCTTCCTCACCTTCATTATCTTTCCTCCCCCTCCTCCTCTTCCTCCTCCTCCTCCTCCTCCTCCTCCTCCATCTATTCACCATCTTCATCCTCATTACCCCCACCTCCTCTGGCTCTTCCTCCTTCCTCATCTTCTTTGTTACCTTTATCTTCCCCTTTCCCAACTCCCCTTTCTCCTTATCTTTCTTCATCCGCATCCTCTTCACAACTTCTATCCCCCTGCTCCTCCTCTCCTCTGTACTCACCCACGTCTTCCGTTCCATGCCCGCCTCGTCCCCTCTCCCCTCTGGGAATGTACACGAGGATGTTTTAATGAAATAGTTCTCACCCATTTACTGAAACCAGCAAAGTGTTACAAGAAAGACGCCGGACCTGGTGACAGGTGCTGAGTGGGGATGGGGACAGTCACCAAAGGGACTCTTTCCCCAGCGACCTCGGTGTGGACGCCCTGAGGCCCTGGGGGCACCAAGTCCTGGGAGACGGGAGGTGCCCAGCAGATGCCTGCGTCCCAGCCACACCCCTGGCGCTTTCTCAGAGGCCGTTCCTCCCCGAAGAAACCAGAGCTGATGGCCGGCAGGCTCGCTGCAGAGTCAGAGATGCCGGCAGCGTCGGACACGGGTGGGGGGTCGCCATGCAGCGTGTGCGTCTGGGGAGTCGCGGTCCCCGTGTCTGCCGCCCGGTGCCGGTCGCTGGGCTGCGCGGTGACGAGTCCTTTGTGCCCAGAGACTTGGCACCAGAAATCACTTCCTTCTGGGCCCTGCCTCCCAGGAAAGCAAGTGATCATCGGGGTCCTCACGCCCTTTAACCCTGTCCCTGGAGAATCAGCTTTGAGAATGACATTTGCAGAGTCGCTAGCTCCTCAGCACACACCTGCCTCCCAGCCAGTTCCTCTACCCGGGCGCCCTGTCGTCCTCACTGGTCCCTGCTTCTCTGGGTCTCTCCTGGGTTTTGCACAGACACTCCCAGGTTCCAGGACACCCCTCAGCCCCAGGCCGCAGATTGGGGCGGTGGTCAGGCCGGTGCTGAGCAAACGGTTCTGGGTGAGACCCGTGCAGGGCGAGGCCGGGCCGTATTCCGGGCCAGGGGTCCTTCCCCGTCTTCGTGTGTGAGGCTGTCGTTCCTGTGGGACTGGGGGCGTCAGGGAGGGAGGGGCCTTGCTTAGGGCCCGTGTCTCCCCTGCACCCATGTCTCCCCTGCGCCCGTGTCCCCTCTGCGCCCGTGTCCCCTCTGCTCCCGTGTCCCCTCTGCCCCCGTGTCCCCTCTGCACCCATGTCTCCTTCCTCCTCCTCCCACCCTGGCGAGCCGCGCCTTTTCCTTTTCAGCGGAACTCGGTTTTATAGCAGCACCTTCCCCCTAAACCAGCAGATTCCAGCGTCCATACGGTGTTTGTGCTTGAGTTTGCAGTTCCCACAACCCCAGAGCTTTCTCAGGACTCTGGTGTTTACTGTGGCCACAGACCGTTTCTTCCCTGTGACCCACACCCCCTCCCAGGGACTCAGCCCCCGAAGGCCCGGGGAGGCCACGGAGCTCAGGCCCGGGAACCCTCGGCCGGTACCTCCCCTTCCCTCGGGCTCTCGCATTTTAGAACAGGCGTGGGGACGCCTTCACGCTCCTGCTTTTCTCACGCGGAGGAGGGGCCGGGGGAGGACAAGGTGGCCGCGGAGGGTGGCGGTGGCCTGGCGGTTCCAGCAGCCACATTGCGGCGACACAGGTGTCACGGAGATGGCCACCTTGTCGGTGGCGCAGGGACGGCGAGCCGGGCGGAAGGGGCTGAAGGTGACGGGGGTCAAGCAGGACAGGACCCTCGAGCTGTGTCCCTTCCTGGGGGAAATGCCAGGCCAGACTGCGCGGTGCCTGAGGCCGCAGCGACCGGCCAGCAGAGTCCTCCTGGGCAGCGGGCAGAGCCTGCGACTGGAGAGAAGCCCGCGGTGACGTCCGACGGGCCGGGAGGGGACGGACGCAGAGCACCTAGCCCTGCAGAGGTCGCAGCCGGGAGCGTCCGCCCCCAGGTGGCACGGGTTGCGGAGGCTCCTGCGGCCTTGGGGCCTGATGTGGTTTAATTATAAAAAGGGATTAACCTGCGGCAGGAGCCCCGCCTCATGCGCTAACGAGCGGGCAGCCGGCCCTCATCCATCACGGGCGGGAATTAAATAGATCGCGGGGCTGAGGGCCCGCAGCCCGGGAAGCCATAAACGCGTGATTGATGGGGGGATGTTTGCAAAGGTTAATGAGTTTGTTTTTCTCCTGCGTCCAGCTGTGGAGACCGTGGGCCTGAGGAGAAGCACCAGCCACGGGCGTGGTTCTGAGACCTTCGGCCTGACATTCTGGAGCCCCAAAGCGCCCCCCCCACGGATTCGGGGTGCGGGCAGGTGGGCGGGTCAGAGAAGCAGAGAGACGCCTCGGCCACGCGCCTGCCACTGTCCTGCTCCTGGATCTGCGAGTGGCCTGACCTATGGAGGGGCGAGGCTTTGGACTCCATCCACACGTTGCTGTCGGACACCCCATAGTTCCCTGGGTGGTCAGTGAGCAGGAGTCCCGCTCACCGTGCCCCGTGCCACAGCACCCGGGCCGTCAGGCCGCTGTCTGGCTCATTTATATATATATAGTGTATATACAGTATATATATATGTTTATATTGATTTCAGAGAGGAAGGGAGAGGGAGAGAGAGCTAGAGCCACCAATGATGAGAGAGAATCATGGACCGGCTGCCTCCTGCACACCCCACACTGGGGATGGAGCCCACAACCCGGGCCTGTGCCCCGACTGGGAATCGAACCGTGACCTCCTGGTTCCTAGGTCGACGCTCACCACTGAGCCGCGTGGGCTGGATTGGCTCTCATTTCTGAGGCCAGTGTGGACGTGGGTCCCTGCCACGAGTGTGCGGTGCCCCTGGGAGGGAGGCTGTGCTGCCATGAACCCCGAGTCTGCAGAGGGGTCCCCTGCTGTGTCCCCTGCTGGGGTCCCCCCCCGCCGGAGCAGCTGCCTCACCTGTGGGGTCACCTGATGAAATGAAGGCTGTCTTCACCTCGAGTTCCTGATCACGACACAGAGGCTTCAGCGTGAGGGGGGCCCCAGTTGGACGGCAGTGCCAGGGTGGGTGGGGGACCCCAGCCCCGGGCCCGAATCTCACCACCCTGTCCTTCCTTCTTCCTCCACGGCTGCGGCCACGCCCCTTCTGGGAGCTCCATTGAGGTAAGAGATCCTTTTTAAGAAAAAAATAAATAAAGTAAAACTGAGTTCCTTGTGGCTGGTGCCATGCACCCGACTACGACTTGAAGGCAACTTCACGGGTTTGGTGCTAAGGCAGTGGTTCTCAACTTGGCTGCACAGTAATTACAATCACCTGGGGATCTTTTTAAAATCCCAAGAACCTACAACCAAGATTACTTTATCCAGCAAAGCTATCATTCAGAAGTGAAGGCCAGATAAAGAGCTTCACAGATAAGGAAAAGCTAAAGGAGTTCATCACCACCAAACCAGTATTATACGAAATGCTGAAAGGTATCCTGTAAGAAGAGGAAGAAGAAGAAAAAGGTAAAGATACAAATTATGAACAACAAATACACATCTATCAACAAGTGAATCTAAGAATCAAGTGAATAAATAATATGATGAACAGAATGAACTGGTGATTATAATAGAATCAGGGGCATAGAAAGGGAATGGACTGACTATTCTTGGGGGGAGAAAGGGGTGTGGGGGGTGGGGGAAGAGACTGGACAACAATCGTGCACCTATGGATGAGGACAGTGGGTGGGGAGTGAGGGCGGAGGGTGGGGTGGGAGCTGGGTGGAGGGGCATTATAGTGGGAAAAAAGAGGAACTAATGTAATAATCTGAACAATAAAGATTTAATTTAAAAAAAATTAAAATAAAATCATTTGAGAGCTTTCACAAATAAAATAAAATAAAATAAAATAAAATCCTGATTTCTGGGCCTCATCCTCCGGAAATTCTGTTTCTTTGTTATAAGGTGGGACCACAACATTAGGAACAAACAGACTTTCCGGAGGATGAGGCCCAGAAATCAGGATTTTAAACAGATTCCCAGGTGATTCTCATGTGCAGCCGAGGCTGAGAGCCGCTGTGCTAAGTCTTACTCTCCCTTTGATGCGGGACAGGCCGTCCTCCTCGCTCATTTGCATTCGGGTCATTATTTATTATTTATCTTCTCGTTGGTTGTTAGAGCATTTCACAGCTGGAGGCCGTCCGCTGTTACCTATGGTGACATTTTTATTTTTGTTGTCTCTTTCCCTGAACTCTGCTCGTTAACCTGGTAACAGAATTTTTTTGAAATCTGTATGCTAACGTATTAGCATCTATGCATGTAATTTTTTTTTTGCTTTTAAGGATCTGCTTTGAACGGAGATAAATAATCGGCTACATTTTGTTCTGTTCTGCGTTTCAAGATTGTATTTCATTTTGTCCTGTGACCGCCCTGAACCACCTGCATCTGCTGGGAACGGGCTGTTGGGGGGGGGGGGGGGGGCGTGGTGGTGGTGGTGGTGGTGCTGGCCTCTGATTCTCACACCTGCCTTTCCTGGCTGTTCGTCAGCGGCCCATCCCCCGTGTGGCGCCCGAGTGAGCAGGTGGCTTGGGGCCTGTTAGGGTCGCCCCAGGAGGAACGCCCGAGGCCGGAAGAGGTGGAGGATGATGAAGTTATTAGATCATCTGGGAACCAGACAGGCCGACCCCCGAATCGACCCCGAATGGCGCCAGCACCAGGGAGGGAGGCAGAGGTGCTGACGGACTCTCGGCGGCCTCTCCGGCCGGAATTCCCCGGGCGGGTGGGACCTGGCCATGTCCGGGGGGACAGTGACTGGTCCGCCCGTGGGAAGTGGTCTAAGCGGAAGGGAATGTCATTTGCAAAATGATCTAAAGGCCCGTTTCCCAAGGGAGGGGCAGCGATTTGATGATTTGATCGGAACTAACGGGCCTCTTCTTATCTCTCCCCCAAGTGTGTGTGTCTGGCGGGGGGAGGGGGGGCTCCTCAGCGCTCTGTGTCCTCGGAGCTAATCCCACCGGCTCCTGGCAGGGAGATAGTAACCCAGGGCAACCGTCGGAGGAAGCTGGGGGGGGAGGGCTTCTAAAGCTCAAGGTCACCTGCTGTGGCCAGGTCGCCAGGACAGCCGGCCTGTCTGCCTCTGAGAACAGCTCTTACTCACCAAGCCCCAGGCGGGCGCCGGCCGCCATCTGAGCCGGCCCAGCAGGAGCTGACGCTGCAGAAAGCCCTGCAGGTGCCGCGGGCCGGCTCCCCGGGGAGCTCTCCGCAGACGGACGGAGGGACGGACGGACGGAGGGACGGACGGGCTGACTTCCCTCTGGCTCCCTGCTCAGGGCCCACACCCCGCAGACGGTCCCCACCGCACATGAACGCCTCGGCAGGTTGTACTGTGGCGACCCCTGGCCAGGCCCCTCTGCTGGACCCCCGGCCCTGCCGCGCCTCGGTTTCCCCACCGAGACCTGGGGAGGGTTGGGCCCGCGAGCCCCAGCCCTGACCTCCTGGGAGCTGCTGCTGAGGGGACCCACTGCCTCTCCGTGAGGCCTCGTTGCACTCACGGCCTTTCTCTGTCTCCCCGGAGAGATGGGTGACACAGCTTCACACCCAACGGCTTCCTCTCCACCCCTGCCCCTGCCCGTGGGCCTGTGAAACCCCAGGGCTGTGAAGAGGCAGCTGCGTTTCCCCTGGAGGGAGCGCCTCATTGGAGCCCGTGCACCCTCTGGGCGGCTCTGTCGCTGGTCTGATCGCCTGGTGCTAAGTGCCGGGCCGGCTCCTGATCTTTATCGACGTGGCTTTCTTTCATGTTGAAGGAGCGGCGGATGGGGCCCCGGGGAGGGCGTGGGCGGAGGGCGCTTTCCTGGCCGAGGAGGGCAACTCCGGGCCGATCCCCGCAGGACAGGCTCACAGCTCAGACCGGCTCCCGGCCCCCAGGCCCCGCTCCCCGGGATGCAGATCCCAGAGGAAAGCCCACGGGTGTCCCGGCTGGAAGTCACCGGCACGGAGTGGGGGCAGCTGCCCTACTGGGTGTGGGGAGCGGCTCCCGGCTGAGGACTGAGGGCTGAGGACTGGCCCTCCCTTCCCCGTGGATCTGTCCCATAACCCGCCCCAGGGGAGGCGCCTCCTCCGTCACCTGCGGGCCCACCTGTCCAGGTCCCCAGGCTGACCCTGCCCGGACGATGCCCACAGGCCCCCTGCAGGGAAGGAGGGTGGAGGTCAAATGGGCCCACAGCCTGAGAGCCTCCTCCTTCGGCCCCTTCACTGGCCTCTGGCCGCACCTGTGGAGACCAGCCTCCCTCCCCTCCCTCCCCTCCCTCCCCGCCCTCAGGCTCAGCCCTGGCACAGACCAGAGTCCGCCTGGTTGCTGTTACCCCGTTACCGTGTGAATTGTTGCCTGTGAGCTGCCCTGCACCGGCCTCAGCAGAGAGAATGTGTCTATCATTTCACTTTTATCCAATCCCAGGGGCCCCCCCTTTGCTTCCTCCCGCCTCCCCAATCCATCACGAGGGGTTTCCTGTAACCCTCTGACCGCCCCTCCTTTGACTGCATCGTATAGAAGCAGATGAAAAGCAGCCGGTCTCGGAGCGCTATCCCACTCCGTGAGGCTCTGCTTCCCGGCAATTGTCGGCAGTTTGACCCAAATAAACTCACAACATCCGTTACAGGTTTGAGTGTTTTCTCCTTAGCAGC
Organism: Myotis yumanensis; assembly: GCF_028538775.1. Classification (NCBI taxonomy): domain Eukaryota; kingdom Metazoa; phylum Chordata; class Mammalia; order Chiroptera; family Vespertilionidae; genus Myotis; species Myotis yumanensis. The sequence continues at coordinate 213,940,696 of NW_027223754.1, forward strand.
ACCCACAGAGCAAACAGACCCGCTGCCCTGACCTCCACAGGAGGCCTGGGGTCCCCGGCAAGAAGGCGGGGGGCGGGCCAGTGGCCAGCAGGTCTCTGCCCCTGACGGACATGAGCCGTCAGTCAGGCGCCTGCCTCCCGGGAGCCGTCTGTGCCCTCAGGTCCTCCAGGCGGGACCCGGGAGCTTAGGGCACCTGCCCTGTGCCCCCCCCCTCCCGCCTCCCTCAGTGGTTTCCAAGGAAACTTCTGGGTGTCCAGGTCTGTGTGGGGGGGGCCGGGGGGGGGGGGGCTTCCAATCCTTTCAGACAAGCTTCCTGCAGGTGTCTGATTGTTTTTCTTTCCCGATGAGGTTTGGAAAGGGATAGAGAGGAAGCGAGATAAAGGGATTGAAGTGAGAGCAGAGGCCAGTGTTCCCAGACAGTCCCACGCCCCGATGGCGGGCCCTCCTCTAATCGGCACTAAAGGGATCCTGCAGCTTCCCCGCCAGAGGGGGTGGTGGGCCCCGCGTAACTCAGGCCAGAGGGACCGTCCGCGCCCACGAATCCCACTTGCACTGCCAGTCAGGAGGCCGGAGACCAAGCAGTCCTGGGATTGGAGTAAATAAAATACCCGTACTTGCAAGATCCCACAATGCCCTCTGCACGGTGGGGCTGGGGACCCCTAATGCCCTCTGCACGGCGGGGCTGGGGACCCCTAATGCCCTCTGCACGGCGGGGCTGGGGACCCCTAATGCCCTCTGCACGGTGGGGCTGGGGTCCCACAATGCCCTCTGCACGGTGGGGCTGGGGTCCCCTAATGCCCCATGCACGGTGGGGCTGGGGACCCACAATGCCCTCCGCACGGTGGGGCTGGGGACCCCTAATGCCCTGTGCACGGTGGGGCTGGGGTCCCACAATGCCCTGTGCACGGTGGGGCTGGGGACCCACAATGCCCTCCGCACGGTGGGGCTGGGGTCCCCTAATGCCCCATGCACGGTGGGGCTGGGGACCCACAATGCCCTCCGCACGGTGGGGCTGGGGACCCCTAATGCCCTCTGCACGGTGGGGCTGGGGTCCCACAATGCCCTCCGCACGGTGGGGCTGGGGACCCCTAATGCCCTCTGCACGGTGGGGCTGGGGTCCCACAATGCCCTCCGCACGGTGGGGCTGGGGTCCCACAATGCCCTCTGCACGGTGGGGCTGGGGTCCCACAATGCCCTCCGCACGGTGGGGCTGGGGACCCCTAATGCCCTCCGCACGGTGGGGCTGGTGACCCCTAATGCCCTCCGCACGGTGGGGCTGGGGACCCCTAATGCCCTCCGCATGGTGGGGCTGGGGACCCACAATGCCCTCTGCACGGTGGGGCTGGGGTCCCACAATGCCCCGTGTACGGTGGGGCTGGGATCCCACAATGCCCTCCGCACGGTGGGGCTGGGGTCCCACAATGCCCCATGCACGGTGGGGCTGGGGTCCCACAGTGCTCTCTGCAGGGTGGGGCTGGGGTCCCCTAATGCCCTCTGCACGGTGGGGCTGGGGTCCCCTAATGCCCTGTGCACGGTGGGGCTGGGGTCCCACAATGCCCTCTGCACGGTGGTGCTGGGGTCCCCTAATGCCCTGTGCACGGTGGGGCTGGGGTCCCACAATGCCCTCTGCAGGGTGGGGCTGGGGACCCACAATGCCCTGTGCACGGTGGGGCTGGGGTCCCACAATGCCCTCTGCAGGGTGGAGGGTAATTACCAGTCTCTTCCCGGCGCCCCTTTGGGGGCCAAGGAGAAGACTCAATCCTTGGTTGGTGGAGGGTTTCTCAGTGGAGCCCGTGATGTCTTGTCAACGCCCATGAGTCCGAGGAGAAGGCCCGGAGCTGTGAGGCCGGAGAACAACCCGGCGTCCCCCAGGCAGAGGCTGACACGGGTCCATGGGGAGGGGGGACGGGAGGGCGGGCCGTGCTGTGCAGTTAGAAGCAGATTCGCTGACAGAGACCCGCCCGGTGGTTTAAAACCCACCCTCCCCACCCACAGTTCTGAAGACGCGAGACCCAGTGGGTGGCAGGCGGTTCCTCCTGGAGCTCTGGGCGGAGTCCACTGCCCCGTCGCAGCGTCCAGAGCCATCACTGGGCTCCCGCCCCTCCTCCGCCTTCCCAGCCGGCCGCTGCGTCTCCCGCTCTCCCCGTCCACGGTCACCTCCCAGGCCACCTCCCCCTCTGACCCTCTCTCAGCAGGGCCTGTGGCTGCATCGGACCCGCCGGACAGTCCTCACCCCTCCAGCTCAGACCCTAATGCCCCATGCGCGGTGGGGCTGGGGACCCCAAACACGGAAGTGTTGTGTGTCTGGGGGGACCCCAAGCACGCCCGTCCGCAGAGGCCGTGGCAGGTGAGGCCACACCAGGTGTGAGCGTTAGGAGCCGCCGTCCTGGCCTGTGTGGGGCCGCTGCTCCGCCCTGAGCGCACCGGCCGGGCTCCAGCTTTTGTTTGACGCGTGGGGTGGTGAGTCCGCTCCACGTCACACGTTAAAGAAGTCTGTCCCTTTCTTATCGACGTATGGCGTCACCTCTCACGGCACAGGCCACTGAGCACACCTGGGCTGCGGCTGCCTTCCGTCTTCCTCCGCTTGGGACTCAGTGGTTCTCAGCCTTCTGGCCCTTTAAATACAGCTCCTCATGTGGTGACCCCCAACCATGACATTATTTTTGTTGCTACTTCATCACTGTCATGTTGCTGCTGTTATGAATCGTCATGTAAACATCTGATATGCAGGATGGTCTTAGGCGACCCCTGTGAAAGGGCCGTTCGACCACCAAAGGGGTCGCGACCCACAGGTTGAGAACCGCTGACTTAGGTACTTAGGGTTTCTATCCCTAAACCACGATTAAGAAACACTGGCATTTTGTGGAATTTCTTTATATCACGTAGGCCAGCTTTCCTGTCATTCTCCTCCCTCTTTCTGAAATTCATTATTCTAAATCTATAATAATAAAAGCGTAATATGCAGATCAACCGAACGGCCAGACAGCGGAACGACAATCCGGACGTCCTTCCGGACGACCTTCCGGATGAAGCCAGGGCTGCCAAGGCCTTCTCTCGCACGGATTTCGTGCACGGGGCCTCTCGTGTTAGAATAAGATTGCTGGAAGTTCACAGGATTTTCCCTTGTGGAAGCTGGGCTTGGGCCGAGAACCAGAACTGCCGTCTCTTGCAACGTGGAGCTGTCCCGCCTCGGCGTCCCCCCAACCCAATCTCTCCCAACGCCCGGCGTGCATTCTAAAAGGCTCCCGTAAAGGTCTCCTGCATTCTTTATCGGGTTTATTCTTAGACACACTGTCGTTTTCCCGGCGATTGTAAATGTCACATTGCTTTATTAGGATGAGCTTTCTCGGGGTTACCGGGCGGGGAACCCGTGCGTCGCTGACACGCACCTGTCGATCTCGCGGGCCTCCTGTCAGGTCCTATCGTCCGGGATTGGCTCTGATGGGCTGTCTACTCGGCGATCACATCCCCTCCGGGTAAGGGCGCCGCCACCCTTCCCGAGACTCCCCCACGCTGGTCGGCCAGGGAATTGCCAGGGGAGATGCTGATGGTCCAGTTTTTCTTGTTTCGGCCTTGAAGGAGCCACACCCTCAAATGAATCCGCCCATGGGGTTTGCCGCAGACCAGGAGCCCCTAGCGATCCCACCCCTCGGGTGAGAGAGCCCCCCTTCATTCCCGGTTGTCCGAGGTTTTAGTTAAAAATATGACGATATGTCCAAGTGCATTTTTGTTTCCTGCTTCTCCTGACCCAGTTACTGTTGTTTCTTTGTTTAGCCTCGCACCTTGAGGAGGTAGATGACAGCACAGGTTTTTTTCTGCTGCTGAATCTTTTCATTCCCTTGCTAAACCCTCCTTATGATGATGTATTATCTGCAGGCGACGCTGCAGTCAATTTGCAAGCGTGCAAATGAGACTCCTCCTAAGAGAAACGAGCCTGGCCCTGGCGTTGCTGCTGGCAGTGGCTTTTCTTTTCCTTCCGCCAGCTTTGGCGTCGTCTAACCTGAGACGCTTAGAACTCATGGGCCCATCCCCCGCCTCCGTATCTGGGGCAGCGGCCACTCCCGGCGGCTCTGTCTCCCTGAGCGGGAGCCTCTGGCCTGGTTCTGTGGCTGTTTTGTTGTGCTGCCCCTTGGGGAGGCTTCATTTCCGTTGCGAATCTTAAATTGACATTGCCTATTTCTTCTTGCTCCTCCTGGGGATATAATACTTTTCCAGAGATGTATTCATTTTGCCTGTTTTCAAATGGACGCCTTTATTTAAAAAAAAACAACAACAACAAAAAACCTCTGTTGTTTACGGAGTTACTTTCTCTTTTGGATTCTGTAGTTTGTACATTTGCAAAACCTTCCCCTCATTTTATTGATCAGGTTTGGCAGGAGTTTGTGTATGTTACTCATGTTTCAAAGAAACAGCGTTTGGTGTTGTTGGCCGTTTCTATTCCGTTGATTCCCGCCCTTATCTGATTTGGGGGAGTACATCCTTCCTGCTCCTTTGTTTGGCTCCCTTCTGCTTCTCCTTTTGTCTTTGTGAATGAATGCTTAGCTGGTTTCTTTCCCTTTTTCTTTCTTCCTGGGACATATATTTCCACACATGAGCTGTGCCTACGGGGAGGCCCTGGTGGTCCATAATTCTCTCCCGCTTTCCTCTCTGTCCTCCGGTCGCTTTAGCAGAATGAGTTGTTTAGTGTTCGGGCAGCAGGTACTTAATTATCTGCAGCACCTTTTGCTACTGGCTTCTGATCTGACCGCCTTGGAGCGCGCGGCGCCTGGACGGGCCGGGCTGCACGGACCTCGCTCTGTCCATCACCCACTGTCACGGCCGACCCCCGCGCGCGCATATATTCTGCTTTGAGGTTTTTTATTAATCTTGTTATTCAAATTGTATATGTATTTATGCTTTCGTGATGTTTTTATTTCTGTCCCTCCCATCTCCCGTGTCTAGGGAGGCTTTGCTGAGGTCGGGCCAGTAAATTTTCCCGTCTCCGCTTCCCCATAACCCCCTCATTGGCATTCATGCGGGAGCCCGTTCCACGGGGCATGTGTATTCATCAGCCCTGCATCTTCCTGATCCAGCGCTGTCTGTGGGACACCTCGCTCTCTGTCACGGCGAGGCTTCCCCCTAAAATCTATTTGGTCTAATAATGAAACGTGTTACTCGTGTGTCGGCACATTTATCATCGGATCAACCTTTGCAGACCGTCCACCCGCCTGCCTTCCCAGGAGTCCATGCATGCACGTAGTAGGTCCAGTTCCAGACCTGCTTTTATTTCTCACTAGAGGCCCGGTGCACGAAATTTGTGCACTGGCGGGGGGGGGGGGGGTCCCTCAGCCCGGCCTGAGCCCTCTGGCGGTCTGGGAGCCCTCAGGGGATTTCCAACTGATGGCTTACAGCTTCTGGCTGAGCGGCACTTTCCCTGTGGGAGCACACTGACCACCAGGGAGCAGCTCCTGCATTGAGTGTCTGCCCCCTGGTGGTCAGTGCACATCATAGCGAGCAGTTGTTCCACCCATTGGCCAATTTGCATATTAGCCTTTTATTATATAGGATTATAAACCAACCAGTCAGCAACCTGGGCCTCCTGCCTGGATGGAGAGTCCACTCAGGTGCCTGGAACTGGTTTCCAGAGGCAGAGGGAGGGGGGTGGGGCCAGGTGGGGGTGGGGCCAGGTGGGGGCGGGTCCAGGTGGGGGCGGGGCCTGGCCTTAGCCTTGAGGAAGGGGTGCCTTCCTCCCCAGGGCCCAGTGGTGCAGACTTGCTTTCCTATCTTTTACTTCCTCCCTCTTCCTGTTTTTCACTCCTTTCCTCCTTCTCTCCCTCCCTCCCTCCTTCCCTCCTTCTCTTCTGTGGCTCTCAGTTTTCTGAATGATAAGGCAGATGCCTAGTAAAGGGCGTACGCGCATGTGCAGGCTAAGTAGATGCCCGTGGCCAGCACTGGGCACGTGAACCTCAACTAAAGCCCTGATTCTGTGGGATTAGAAGGAAACGCACGACCTGCCCCAAGTGGGGGAGTAAAAGGGAACGTGCTCCTAACCACCGGCTGGGTGAGGTGAGGTGAGGTAGACAGGCCTCCTTGCACCCCCGTCCTTGCCACAGAGAAATGCCAGTGTCGGGGCTCCTGGTTGGACGGGGCTGAGTCTGCGTCCTGACTCTGGGCTCCCCCTCCTGGGGCTCTGGGCCGCCCTGGGCTGGGCAGAGGCAAAGCAGGTGTCGGGAAGCTGCTGGGAGGCCTGCTCCTGGGTCCAGCATGCCCCCAATGTGCAAGCCCCTCCTGTGCATGCCCCCCCCCAGCCACCCACAGTGAGACCCCTGACTCCAGGGAACCCCGCCCTGACTAACACCGAGCCCAGCTGCCTGCACACGTCTGGTCCAGGCTCCATCCATGAGCAACTCCCAGGATCACGGGAAAGGCAGGCCTGAGGGTCTGCCCTGCGGGGGGTTCGCCCTGCGGGGGGTTAGCCCTGCGGGGGATTCGCCCTGCGGCCCCTGGCAGGTCCCGGAGACCCTTGGGGCGCACCGCCCGCCTGCCCTGCCCTGCCCGGGCCGCCACCCCTGGCGCCCCCTCCCGCCCCACCTGTGGGGGAACAGCCTTTGCTTTCTGTCCATCACAGACAGTATTTTGAAAATTACAGCAAAAAAATTACTCAGAAAATGAAATCCAAAGGCACACAGAACGCAGGCGCCATGTTTTTATGATTAATTTCAACAGACACAAAACCACTCTGTCAATTTCCTATAAACGGCTCTAAACGCTGCTCTTGACTTCTGCTCCCTCCTCCTGGCGGCTGTCCCAGCCTGGGGACGCCCGCCAGGCAGACCACCCGGGCGGCCCTGGTGGAGAGCCTGGGAGACCCCGACTGGATCCTGCCCCAGGGTCCTCACACTGCACCCTCCTCCGAGGACCCCCCCCCCCCCCCCCCACACACACACTGTGGACGACACCACTGTCACCTCTCCCTTCCCAGTTGGGAGTCTCCCTCCTCCCAGCCTCCTCCTGGGTCCCCTGTTCTAGCCAGTGTCCTCTGTGCTTGTCTGCCACGGCGGGCCCTTCCCTGGCCCTCGCCCAGCCTGGCTGTGCCCTCCCTGCCAGGGTGTGTTTCTGCCAGTACCAGAGAGACTCAGATGATGCCCGTGCCAGCGTCCCTGCAGCTGTGGGCCCCAACCCCCCCCGTGGGCCTGACCTCCCCTCTGTGGGGCCCAACCTCCCCCCTGTGGGCCCTGACCTCGCCCTGTGGGCCTGACCTCCCCCCTGTGGGCCTGACCTCCCCTCTGTGGGGCCCAACCTCCCCCCTGTGGGCCTGACCTCCCCCCTGTGGGCCCCGACCTCCCCCTGTGGGCCATGACCTCCATGTCCAGTGACCTTTACCATGTCCGGTTCAGAGCTCACTCTTTCCCAGGGACCCACCCGGGGAAGGACGCGGGGTGGCACACGGAATCTGCGAGATGATTGACAGGGTCAGGGGACAGGCCTGCCTCCACCCGCTCACTGGTGAGAAGCGCTGACACCCTTAGCGGACGGCGTTAACACGGCCAGAACCGCGGGTCCACGAGCTGAAAACGTTTGGTAGAGGCATCTACATAGAAGACACAAAAATATTGTAACAAAACAAAACAAGTTAAATTTGCTGAGAGAACCGTCGCGTGTGGGATGATGCGGACTCTCCACGGAGGAAGACCAGGCGAGATGTGGCGGAAGCCGCGTCCTGAAGGCGGTCCTGGGAGGATGCAAGCAAAACACCGGAGGAAGCGGGTGGGGGGGGGGGTTAATTTCAGAGGACGGGAGAAGGAGAGAGAGAAACATCAGTGATGAGAGAGACTCACCCATCCGCTGCCTCCTGCACGCCCCACACTGGGGACCAAGCCCACAACCCGGGCCTGTGCCCTGACTGGCAATAGAACCCTGACCTCCTGGTTCCTAGGTCGACGCTCAACCGCGGAGCCACACCCGCCGGGCAATCCCTTCCCCGTGTAAATGTCCTGGCTCTTTTGTGACAACCCAGTGACCACACGTGCTGGGGGTCCTTGCTGGACTCGGTTGTTCCGCTGGCCCCTCTGTCTGTCCTCCCCGAGTCCCCGCGCTCTGGAAGATCGTGGCCGCAGGGACGTGTTGGACGGGCAGTGTGAGTCCTCCATCTTTACTCTCCGTCCCCGATGCCCTGCTCTTCTCCGGCCTCCACGGGCAGAGCTGCTGTGGGATGAGCAGCCGCCGCGTCGCCCTGGGCGGGGGTGCTGGCACCCGAGGGGCCTTCACGCCCCGCGCTCCTGAGCCTGGGCGCGGGCTTCTCCCGGTTTAGATCTGCGCGACCAGCAGCTGCGCGTTTCCCGGACACGCCTCGCGCTGTGGTGAGTCCCTTCCTAAGCAGGGCCCCTCCCGGGCGTGTGCGAGTGGAACTGACTTCTCAATGTCATTTTCGGGGCCCCCTTGCTGGGGGGTGGAAATGGAATGAGCGGCAGATACGGGCCTGGTGTCCTGCGCCTCGCTGACCGCACGCGCCCGTCCTGGGGGGTCCCGCGTGACCGGCGTGTCCTGCACGTGGGGTGGCACTGCCTGCGCCTTCACACGGCACCAGGGCTCGGCAGAACCAAAGGGAGAGCAGATGCGCCCACGGCCGTGCATGGCGGTTGAACGCCCGGATCGCAGTGTGACAGGACCCGCAGCCCCAGAGCCACCACGGATGTCGGCGACCAGAACACGCAGTCGGCAGCCCTCACGGAGCCGAGGGCCACGTCGGCATCCAGCCCTGCAGGGCGCACTCCTCACCAGCGGACCGGCCGCGTGGCGTTGTGTCAGGCGTGCGGCACGGCGACCTGACATCTCTGTTCCTCACACAATAACCGCCAGGACGGCTCGGTAATGACCTGTCACCGCGCAGACTTATGACAGCATCCCGGCCTGTTCCCGGCTGCGGGCGCCCTCCTCCGCCCGACGGAGACTCACCTCGATGATTGCGCGGACGCCGCAGCATAAACCAAGTCGCGGTACCTTTGTCGGATTGGAATAATAAATAACACGTCCTCTGGCCACAACACGATTCAACACACGGGGAGGAAACACGTACAAATCATCCTCTCGAGGCCGGCAGGACCCTGGCATCCACCGAAGCCCAACAACGGTTTTACCGCGAAGTTGGCGATGAGTAATCACGCAACGCCCAAAGTGCTGGCAATTAACGCCTACACCGTGAAATAACCCACCAGTGAAATAAAACCACAATGAAAATGAGAAAATATTTAGAAATGAATGGGAAAGGAAGCACAATGTATCAAAATTTATGAGCTGAAGTTAAAACAATGCTTAGAAAGAGATTTATAAATTTTAATGTGTAATTAGGGGAAAGAAAAATTAAAAGTTAATGATATATCTGTGGCTAGAAAAATAAGAGCAAATTAATCCCCAAGAAAGGAGCATCATACAGACAATAAAGGTCAGAGCAGGAGGAAATGAATTAGAAAACCTGCAATTAAGAAATTAACAAAGTGAAGAAAGGTCTTTGAAAGATTTAAAAAATTGGTAAAACCTTCGCAAGTTAGATAGCTAATGAAGAACACACACATGCACACACATGCACATAAGTACACAATATGCACACGTGTACACACACGCACACACATGCATACACACATGCACACATAAGCGCACGCACATACCGGTGCATGCACACAGGTGCGCACACGTACACACATTCACACGTGTATACACACACATGCACACACACGGGAGGGCACAGGGAAAGCCAGCATTGGAATGAAAGCGAAGGTCCCACCAAAGGCTCCACAGACATTTGAAGTCTCTACGCCAGGCATCCTTATACCTTAGCTATCAGGGACACGTTTCTTGAAGAAACACGCTTATTAAAACAAGGAGAAATAGCCTGGCTGGTGTTGCTCAGTGGTTGAGCGTCGACCTAGGAACCAGGAGGTCCTGGGTCCGATTCCTGGTCAGGGCACGTGCCCGGGTTGCGGCTCGATCCCTGGTAGGGGGGCGAGCAGGAGGCAGCGATCCATGATTCTCTCTCATCTGTGATGTTTCTGTCTCCCTCCCTCTCCCTCTCCCTCTCCCTCTCCCTCTCCCTCTCCCTCTCCCTCTCCCTCTCCCTCTCTCTCTCCCTCTCCCTCTCCCTCCTGCCTCTCTGACATCAATAAAACATCTAAAAACAAACACAGAAACAAAAAACAAACAGAAACCCAAGAAGAAATAGAAAGTCTGAACGGGCCTCTACTTATAACGTTGGATTCATAATTAAATACGATTTCACAAGGAAAACGAAGCCCGGGGCCCAGCCGTGAATTAACATTAACGTACGCAGCAGCGCCGGTCTCGCCTCCTCCACCGCGGAACACGAGGAAGACGCCTGAAGTCACTTCCCGAAGCCAGCGCGGCCCGTATAAAACCGAACAAAGGGTTGAGATGAGATAACATTGTAGACGACAGCTCTCACCCACAGAGACACAGAAGCCCTAAGCAAGACGCGAGCCAGTGGCAGCAGCGCCGTCTGAGAGCGGGCGTGCTGTGACCGTGAGCGTGCGTGTGCTGGGAACAGCGTTCACCTGACATCCGAACCTTGGTCCTTGTCACCCGTCACCTCGACGAGCCCAGGGCCCGTGGGAAGCCCACGGCCGATGTCGATGGTGACACGGTGATGCCGCCACCCCAGAGGCCAGGAGGCCGGCTCTCAGCACTCTGTCCAACATTATGCCGCGTTCTCAGTGAGGACGGTTAGGAGGCAAACGATATACAAGTGGCACCAGTGTGTGCGAGGAGAAAGCGAAGCTACCCTCGTCCACAGGCCGCAGTGTCATTTACACAGAAGTTTCCTAAACAGCCGCGAAGCAAAACCCAATAGATGGCTAAGGAAGTTGAGTGGTGCCAGGAAACAGATGAACACAAAATACTGTTCTTGTGGGTCATCCTCACCTGAGATATTTTCCCACTGATTTTAGGGAGAGTGGAAGGGAGAGCAGGGGTAGAGAGAGAGGAGAGAGAGAAACATCGATGTGAGAGAGACACTCAAATGGTTGCCTCCTGCACGTGCACCGACCAGGATTGGGAACGAATCTGCAACCGAGGTACGTGCCCTTGACTGGGAATTGAACCCATGACCCTTCAGTGAGCAGGCTGACACTCCAGCCACTGAGCCACACCAACCAGGGCACAAATACTTTAAACATATATACGTCCCATATAACAAAAGGCTAATATACAAATTGACGGAAGGGTGGAACGACGGGTCGCTATGACGGGGACTGACCACCAGGGGCAGACACTCAATGCAGGAGCTGCCCCTGGTGGTCAGTGTGCTCCCACACGGGGAGTGCCACTCAGCCAGAACCCTGAGCCAGGCTCACGGCTGGTGAATGCGGCAGCGGTGGTGGGAGCCTCTCCCTCCTCTGCGGCAGCACTAAGGATGTCTGACTGCCGGCTGGGAGCCGGCCTAAGCCGTTAGTCGGACATCCCCTGAGGGCTCCCGGACTGTGAGAGGGTGCAGGCCAGGCTGAGGGACCCTCCCCCCGAGTGCACGAATTTTGTGCACCAGGCCTCTCTCTCTCTCTCTCTATATATATATCTACACCAATAAAAGAGAAACATGGTAATTGGCGTACGACCGCTACCCTTCCCATTGGCTAATCAGCGTATCCTTATGCAAATTAACCATCAGCCAAGATGGCGGCTGGCAGCCATGCACTGAAGCGAGCAGGGAGGCTTGCTTCCTCCAGGAACTGCAGACTCCAACGTTCCCCGCCTCACTTGCCGGACTCTCAACTGTAACTCTAAGCAACTATTACTATGTTGCAAATAAGAAGCTAAACAAAACGGCTTTCAGTCAGCCCCGGACCGCAACATTGTATCCATGTTTTCAGCAGCGAGGCCTCAGAGCTAAAGCTGGCCCAGAATAAAAAAAAGAAAAAGAAAACAAGGAGCGATTGGGAGCTTTTAGTCAACTGCCAGCGGGAAAACAGCCCTCAGCCCCTCAGCCAGCCTGGCCAGGCACCCCAGTGGGGACCCCCACCCTGATCCAGGACACCCTTCAGGGCAAACCAGCCGGCCCCCACCCATGCACCAGGCCTCTATCCTATATAGTAAAAGGGTAATATGCCTCCCGGCATCGGGATCAGCGGAGCAGCGAGGCTCCCGGCACCGGGATCAGTTGTGACAGGGTGCAGTGCACCAACCCCCTGATCTACCCTGCTCTGTGTGTGACAGGATGAGGCGCCCCCCCCCCTCCCATGGGCCCTGCTCTGTGTGTGACAGGGTAGAACCATAACCTCTCCATCGACCCTGCCCCGAGTGTGACAGTGGTGGCGCCCCAACCCCCTGATCAGCCCTGTTCTGTGGGTAATAGAGGGTGGCGCCCCAACCCGCCTCCACGGGCCTTGCTCTGTGTGTGACAGGGTAGAGCCATAACCTCCCCATTGGCCCTGCCCTGAGTGTGACAGGGTGCAGCGCCCCAACCTCTTGATCTGCCCTGCTCTGTGTGTGACAGGGGGCAGTGCCCCAGTTCCCCTATCGGCCCTGCTCTGTGAGTGACAGGGAGCAGCGCCTCAACCCCCTGATTGGCCCTGCTCTGTGAGTGACAGGGGGCAGCGCCCCAACCCCCTGATCAGCCCTGCTCTGTGCGTGACAAGGGGTGGCGCCGCAACCTCCCCATCGACCCTGCCTTGAGTGTAACAGGGGGCGGTGCCCCAACCCCCCAATCAGTCTATCCTGAGCGTGACTGAGGGTGGCATTGCAACCTCCCGATCCGCCCTGCTCTGTGCATGATGGGGCGGCGCCCCAACTCCCCAATCGGCCCTGCTCTGAGCCTGACCAGGGGCTGCACTTAGGGATTGGGCCTGCCCTCTGCCACCCGGGAGCAGGCCTAAGCCAGCAGGTCGTTATCTCCCGAGGGGTCCCAGACTGCCAGAGGGCACAGGCCGGGCTGAGGGACCCCCCTCTTCCCCCCCCGAGTGCACAAATTTTTGTGCACCGGGCCTCTAGTATATATATATATATATATATATATATATATATATATATATATATATATATATCAATCTATTGGAAAGAATTTTTAAAACAATTTAATTTATGAAAATAAATATAAACTTCAGGATAATGTGAACAAAAGACATGTGCGACCTTTTTATTTGAAAAATACAAATAGGGTTGATAACGGTAGAGAGAGCTAAATAAATGGGGAGATGTACCATGTTCATAGACCGAGGGGATCAGTGCTATTAGGCCAGACCCTCAAGTTATGATAGATTCCATTCGCTTCCATTCAAACTCCAAACCCCCCTTTTTTGGTAACTGGTGATGGTGACTCTAAACATTAGCATGCAAAGGATGCAGAGGAGGGAAACCACTTTTAAGAATCAAGTCTGAGGACTCATCACCGGTATCAATATTTACTATGAAGTTACAGCGAATAGAACGGTGTTGCTGCGTGGACTCAGGTACACAGGTCGATGGGAAATCGGAGTCCGGATCAATGCGGAATGCAGCGCCCATCGATTTTGGACCCAGATGTCAGGGCAGGGCCGCGGAGGAAGGGAAGCCTTTTTAACAAACAGCCCCCCGACGACGGGCTGTCCGTACGGGGAAAACGGGCCCCCAGCCCGTTCCACACTCCGCGCCACGGTTAACGACGAGGACAGGCCCCTGTGAAGTCTACACCGTCGCGTAGTCGGCAGCAGCCCCGACTCTCCCTGCGACCTGGGGGCCGGCGCGGGCTCCCCCGCCGATGTGGGAAGCAATCGCCATAAAAGAAAATAAAGGGACCCGGTGAGCGTCCTCGGAATTAAAAGCCTCGTCTCATCCCAGGGCGCCGTGAGGGAGATGGAGGCGCCCCCGCGGGAGCTATGGGCCATGCGGGTGGGAGCCAGTGAGGGTTCTGCCCCAGACAAATGGCTTATTTCGCGGGTTACAGGGGAGCATCCGACAGGTCGGGTACGAAATGCCGAGGAAAAGGGGAGATAGAGGGAGAAGGGTTGCACAGCGACTCCCCACGGGAAGGTGCGCCCCCGTGTCCCCGAGCCTGCGAGCGGCATTGACACCCGGGGTGAGGGGCTGCAGAGTAACCCCCCCAACCCCACCTCACCTCGCACCCACTCAGGACAGGCGGCCGCCAGCGTCGGCGAGAATCGGAGCGATTGGAGCCCAGATGCTGCCGGTGGGAGTGAGAGACGAGGCCGTCGTTTGCATAACTTCTGACCCATTTCTTGCCGATGTGGCTGCTACAGGCCCAGGCCTGCGCCCTTCCTGCCGCAGGGGGAGGGGGACAGCCTTCCCGGGCGCTGGCGGGCGGCGGGGCCAGGACGGCCCGGACCTGCACCCGGCGGCCCGCCCCGCCCGGCAGACACAGTGGACGGCGGTCAGTGCAGTCGTGTCCACACAAGTTGCCAATAAAATAAGAAACTTAATACACGAGGCGGCACCGTGGGCCTCAAAGACGTGTGGCGGGCGGAGGGCGCCAGGCTCCGGGGGGACACGCGGGGCCGCCAGGGTCACGCCAGGAGCCTGGGAGTCTTGGCAGGTGCGTAGCTGCCACCTCCTTACGGTGCATTTACGCACATTTTGCAAAAACCACAAGGGTGGGTGGTCGGATACAGCTCACGCCCGGGGAGGCCACATCATAAACAGGTTCTGTTAGAATTTTCTCGCCGGAACTGGGGCCAGGCCTGGGGCGCTCCCGGCTGCCGCCCCATAGAGACTTGGCATTTTCAGCAGCGTCCCCCGCCCCCTCCTCTGTCTCCCCCGAGGCAGGGAGCGTGCGTCAGCCGCCCTGTGGGCCTCACTCCACCCCGAGCTCCCGGCTCTGGGTCCAGAGGGAGACTGAGGCTCAGGGCTGCTCCCTCACTGCCGAGGGGGAACCGGTTCTCACTAAAGTGCCGCTCACGCTGTGGGGAGAGTCTCTGATCCGCAAGCACCCATCTCTTCACAGCGAAGGCAGGCGCCCCCTCGCCCTCCAGCGCCACCAGGGCTGCTCTGCCCTCCCCTGGCCGGGCCTCCGTGAGGGGCCGGCAGCGGGCAGCCGTCCATGGGTCAGCGGCCTTTGCAGACACGTGTATTACAGAGAAGCACGGACCAGCCGGCCGTGTCCCTGCGCGAGAGAAGCACATCTATGTAAAGATTACAAACATCAATTCATCTTAAAGGGGCATAAATAGAAGGAAAAGAACACACCTTTTACAGTACATATGTTCTTACTGATTTCAGAGAGGAAGGAGAGGGAGAGATGGAAACATCCATGATGAGGGAGAATCACTGATCAGCTGCCTCCTGCACGCCCCCCACTGGGGATCGAGCACACAACCCGGGCCTGTGCCCTTGATGGGAATAGAACCCGGGACCCTTCAGTCTGCAGGCTGACACTCTATCCACTGAGCCACACCAGCCAGGGCAAAAAGAACACACTCTTAGGATTCCTTCTTCTGTAACGTCTTTTCACCTTATTATTATTTCTTCCCTTCACCTCTTTTTCTTCACTGTGGCAGCCAAGAGACGGGGTCCCTGGGCTCCCCTGATGGGGATCATTGACTCCTGGGCCCAGAGGGCACCCCACTGGCTGCTCCGGGCTCCGATTCTTCCTCGCAGTCTGCTCCCAGCAGGGGACCGAGTGTGTGCAGGACAGGGGGCCATCCTGTGGCTTGAGGACTCGCCCTGGCCTAGCCCAGTCCTGAGAGCTGCTTCCGTGTGAAGTTCCTTCTCCCCAGTCCTCCTCCTTCCCGCCTCCCCATGGGTGTTTGCCCTCCACCCGCGTCTGAAGGCCCTGCTGCCCCTCCCGCTCCCTCCCCTTGGCCTTCGCAGGCGCGGGCTCAGGATGCCTGGCACACGCCTCGGGGTCTGGTTCTTAGCGGATAAACCTACACAGCCCTCTGCTTCCTCATCCTTCTCTTCTCCCTTCTCCGTAGCCTCAGGTCCCCCTCGTCCTGCTCCCCTTCCCCCAGCTCTTCTCTGGTCTCCCTCGGGCCTGTGCTGTGTTTACCCACGTGGCTTCCTGGGGAATTGGCTTTCCATGGGCTGGAACACGCCGTCTCATCCCAGGGCAGAGCTGGCGGGCCCACTGTTTCCTGCAGATCAATCAACACGCGTGTAACTCGGAGTCTGGGAACCAGGGGGCGCGAGGGACTGAGAAGGTGACCGAGAGGTCAGACAGCGCAGGGTCTGGAGGAGCGGGGATCTGTTACAGGCGCCCACGCTCCCAGGAGAGGGCCACGGGGAAGCGTATTTGGCTCAAGGTAAGTAACAGTCCCAAAAGGAAGAGACATTTAGCAACAGAAAGCTGCCCGAGAGAGAAACCTGCGGCTGTTCCCTATGGCCGTTCCCTGCCACAGAGGTTGTCGCATTAGAATCGATTAGAGTGAAAATAGAACATTTTCACTGGCAAACGAGTTCCAGAGGAAAAGGTGAACCAAAGGCCTCCACGCGGGAGAGTTCTTCCCGGCCACATGGTCACCCAGTCACCCGGTCACCTGGTCACCTGGTCACCTGGTCATCCAGTCACCTGGTCACCCAGCCACCTGGTCATCCAGTCACCTGGTCACCCAGCCACCTGGTCATCCAGTCACCTGGTCATCCAGTCACCTGGTCACCTGGTTTCCCGGTCACCCAGTCACCTGGTCACCCGGTCACCCGGTCACCTGGTCACCCGGTCACCTGGTCATCCAGTCACCTGGTCACCTGGTCTCCCGGCCACCTGGTCATCCAGTCACCTGGTCACCTGGTCTCCCGGTCACCTGGTCATCCAGTCACCTGGTCATCCAGTCACCTGGTCACCCAGCTACCTGGTCATCCAGTCACCTGGCCACCTGGTCACCTGGTCACCTGGTCACTGGTCACCCAGTCAACTGGCCACCTGGCCACCTGGTCACCTGGTCACCTGGCCACCTGGTCACTTGGTCACCCAGCCACCCAGTCACCTGACCGTCTGCTGGAAATGTCACGTCCACAGCCACCAAGGACACCCGGTCTTTTGTAAACTATAGTAATTACAAAGCAGTGAGTGGTTGTATCAAACTATCGTTCGGCCCGTTCATTTTGAATTAGGAAACCACAGTGGCTAGAATAACAACAAACGTTGTAACTGATTTCATTGTTTGGTGTAAGAAACACAACGGCTTCTGCAAGAAATCACGGTGTACAACCTATCGGAGAGCAAGAATTCAGGATTTCTAGGGAGAAGTGGCATATACATGCAGATACGCCATAGTCACCGTTTTTCTAAATGTCTCACCCAATGCACCACTTACAAGAAGAAAGAAAGAAGCAGAAAGGAAGGAATAAATGGTCGTTTCCTGCAGATCAGATGCTCGTCTGGTTAAAAGCACCATCAACATAACACAACATCGCGCCTGAAACACATCTACCCTAATAAAAGAGAAACATGCACATTTGTGTCACTCCATAATGCCCACCAGCCAATCAGAGCGACTATGCAATTTAACCCAACAAAGATGGAGGTTAATTTGCATATGCAGGCGCAGAGTGAAGACTGAAGAGGCTTGGCTTCTCCGCTGCGGCCGGACCAAAGGCCTGGGATCCGGATGCCGGAGGAGAACCGGTGCCGATAGCCAGGGGAAGGAAGGCTCATTGCGTGAATCTTCCTGCAACGGGCTTCTAGTTTTAGTAATAAAAGAGGCTGGTGAGGGGGCTGGGTGTGGGGAGAGGGCGATGCTGGGTGTGGGGAGAGGGGGACGCTGTGACTGGACCGTGTGCAGCGGGTGCCCCTCCTCTCTGCACCGTTAACGTTGGGCTTGGCCACTGGGCTCCCTCGGCTGCTGGAAGGTGGTGAAGGGACAGCGTGTCCGCTCTCAACCGAGGTCTCGCTCGGAGTCCCGCCTCCCGGCATCTCTGGTGATGCTGGGCCCCAGGCCCCCGAGGGGCTGCCCATTGTTCCATCTGAGCGGCCTCCCTGCCCAGCTGCCCGTGCCCCACGCCCGCGCTCACACTGGGACTCCCGCATCTCCGCCTCCCCTGCGGGCAGCTGCCAGGCCCCCCAACAAAACAAGGGTTGATCGAATAGGATCGGATTCCTTCCCATATCAGGCAAGTCTGCCCTGTTTTACTCCTAATCCGTCCACTCTGCTCCTGTGTCCCTCTCCCCGCCCAGGAGGGTGGCGCAGCCCCAAGTGTGACCCTCGGCCGGTCCCGGGATCAGGTGCGGGGAGCACCCTGAGCTTGGCCGGCCTGGGCGGGCGGGGAAGGGCTCTGTCACGGGTGCGGAATGAATATTCGTTGTTTTAAGCTTCTGGGCGACTGAGGACTTGCTGGTTAAGCAACGTTATTACAATAATGACAAACGCAGACCCGGGGGCAGCAGCGGGCGCGGAGCAGACTGGAGAGCCGGGCGCGCGTCCTCCCTGACCGCCACGCACCGCCTCCCCCCGCGTCCACCTGCCCTGGAAACGGGCACAGAACCATGGACAAAGCACGGGCGCACGCCTTCCATCGCGGTCGGAGCTCCTCCTCGCGGGAAGCGACCACGGGGATAAATCACAGAGAAAATGAAAACAGGTTTGGCTCAATAAAATACTAAACTTCCGCAAGAAACGTTAATAAAATTAAAGTTCACAAATCATGGGAAAATGGCCTGAGAAAGAAGCGTCATTGAATCTGTGCTTTCCAGACGGACGTGGGGCTGGAGCGGGCGGGTGACTCGCAGACGCGGGCGCATGGCGGGGTGGGGGGAGTATGACGCGAGCGTCCGTCCGCCGGTGTCACCAGACGCCAGACACCACGTTACAGCGACACACCTGGCCCCTGACCCCTGGCCTCGCCCGGGCTCGGGAGCCGCCGGCGTCAGGCAGGGCCGGGAGGACTGGCCCCTCTCTCTGCCAAAGCGCCCGCGCCCCGTGTTAGAGTCACACGTGCCGGTGACCCCGGCCACGAGCACTGCGCTCGGAAGTGCTCCTCGCTGGTGGGAGGAGCGGCTCCCAGGGCGCGGAGCGTGGAGCGTGGTCGTTACAGACACGCGGAGAAGCCACATCTGGAGATTAGGTTTAAGGCTCGGAAGGGCGTGCGCTTTCATCTGAAGCCCCACGGGCAGCGGTCGTGACCAGCGCTGAGGGCAGGGGAGCCGCCACTTCCCTCAGGGAACAAAGCCGCCTCCCACCGGCGGGGGGTGGGGGTGGGAGTGGGGGGGAGGCTGTGAGTACGTGCGCCTTCTATGTGGCTGACCACGTTGGGAGCAGAGGGTGGAGCCAGGCGTGCACTATTCTGTTTGGATCAAGTCACAGGCCTTCTCCATCGGGTGGAGCACTTCCCCTGCCATCTGACTAGGGCCCGGCACTGCCATCTGACTAGGGCCCGGCACTGCCATCTGACTAGGCCCCAGCCGCTGCCATCTGACTAGGGCCCGGCACTGCCATCTGACTAGGGCCCAGCCGCTGCCATCTGACTAGGGCCCCAGCCGCTGCCATATGACTAGGCCCCAGCCGCTGCCATCTGACTAGGGCCCCAGCCAATGCCAGCTGTGCCCACCTGGTCTAGGGGGTGTGACCTGGGTGGACAGGTGCTCTGGCCTGAAAGGAGGGTGTGATTTGAAGGAAGCAAGGCCGCCCTGGCTGAGGACCCCTGAGAAATATGGCGACACACCTGGGGATTGGCCAGTGGATGGGGCAGGGGTGGGACTGGGGCGAGCCCCTCCCGGAACAAGAGGCGAGTGTAGCATCTCCCAGTCTGTCTGTGCAGCTGCCCCCGCCCGGGCCCCGCAGGGAGTGCCTTGCGGACACCGAGTCCTGTGCCCACGCGAGCGCCATAATGAGGCAGAACCATTCGCTGCTCTGTTTTTAAATTAAATTCATCTCTTGTGATTTATCGATTTTCTTAAAAGAAAAGTAAATCCATTTCTTATTTCCTGCAACTTATTACCAGACACTTGGGTCTGGGACACACTGAACAAGAATTCAGTTAAAAGTGTTCAAAAATGTTCCCAGATCAAAATCAATGCGAGGACACGGGTACATTTTTTAAAGAACAAATGTAGAAAATTTCATCGGGACGCGCCATATGACCCCAGCGGGGAGCTGCGGTCTGCACAGAGGAGCCAGCAGGACCAGGACGGCGGGGGGAGGCGTGAGGGGAGAAGGACAGACACCCCCTCCGAGTGCAGCGGCTCCGGACCTGCGCCTGGTGTGAGCACGGCCACCCTCAGTGTCCCACCCCGTCACCTGCTCTCCAGGTAGAACATGTGGGCGACTCATTGCAGAGCCTGGAGGGAGGTGGCAGCGGCCAGTTTGGGAAAGAACCCCAGGATTCCAGGGCCCCCGACGGCCGACCAGAGAGTGTCCCCTCCCTGCCCTCTGGCTGCAGCCCAATCAATGCCCTGAGACAGGAACGGGGTGGGGGGGAGGGGGCTCCAGGAGACACTCCTCGCTGTGGCCCAGGAGCAGGACCGGGGCTCCTGACACAGGCCGCTCAGAGGTCCCCGTTTCTATCCTGTGTTGACTCCCCGCCCCCCACCCCCAGGCCCCAATCCGTAAGCAGTCAGTGAGGCAGTGGAGCAGGGGCTGAGGGCCGTCCCGGCCTGGCACGGAGGCGGGAGACAGACCCCCTGACATGGCCGCTCGCCTCTCCATAACGGTGCAAAGTCAGCTCGAGCGAAAAACAGTCTTTTCGACAACGGGCGTTGGCTCAACGGGCCCTTCATTCACCGCAGATCGCACCTCGCCCTCATCACGGCTCCTTAGAGGCTATTAACTCAGAACCTACCAGCGAGTGGAGTGTAAGAGATAAGACTCTAAATGGCTGGGAGGAGGAGGTCGGAGGCCCGAGGGAGGTTGGGCGAAGCGTTCTGAGAAATGACGCAACGTCGGAAGCGAGATCCATTAAAAAATGGCTGCTCGGACTTTATTAAAATTAAAACTTTGGCTGCAAAAGACACTTAAGAGAATTAAAAGGCAAGTGCTCTGGGCTAGATTGGGTCCCTCCCCCGAATTCATATGCTGAAGCCTTGACCCCTGGGGCCTCAGAGTGGGGCCGTGTCTGGAAACCGTCTTCCCAGAGATAATCCAGTTAAAGGGGTCGGTGGCGTGGGCTCGGGTCCAACGCGGCCGTGTCCGGACACGCAGGGAGCTGCAGCCACGGACACGGATCGGCACGAGGAGCCGGGGAGAGGGACGGGCCTGGCACAGACCCTGCGTCCGCGGCCTCGCAGACCCGGCCGTGCCGACCGGCACCGCAGCGGGTGGAGCCCAGGCCCCGAGAGCACGCACTCCTGCCGTGGCCCCCGGTTTGCGGGGCTTTGCCGGGGTCGCTGCTGGACACTCAGCAAACCCCACGGAGGTTTTGTGGGAACGCGTCCAGGCCGCAGGGCGGACAAGCTGGACAGGTCGCCTCTCGGCTTCCATCTCTCCATCAACCACCCGCGGGGAACATGACCGCCTGCGGGGGTTTGAGGAGGAGCCCTGAAAGGACAGAACAGGACTGGTAGCTGTGTCCTTAACCCTCTTCCAAGAAAAAGCCGCAGAATGTATCAGTTACTCAGCCTGCCCTTATCTCGGCCAATGGGAAAGTGGGGAAAACTAGCCCAAGGCCAAGAGTATGCTAGCCACCCCGCCTTTGTGTGACCAGACCCTCGCTGCACCCCGCCCTTGCATCACTAGCCCCCCGGCCCTCACTCAATCAACCGGAATCGACCAAATCAGTGGTCAGAGTGAGCCCCCACCCCCCAACCCTATAAATTCTTTGTTCTCTTGGAACTCGGGGCTCTCTCTTGCACCCAGTAATGGGGGGGGGGGGGGAGGACCAAGCCCCGGGCTTGAATAAAAGACCCTTTGCGTTTGCGTCGGAAAAGGCTCCCTGGTGGTGGATGATTGGGGACCCGAACTCTGGGCATAGCAGTCCCTACGGTTGAAGGGAAACGAGGCCTCGCTGCCTGACTTCACATTCCTGGGGCTATAAATGCCGCCTAAGCATTTCAGTGATATTTTAGAGAATTCTGAGGAGGTGATTTCGCCCGCCCCGGCGGCTCCCAGGGCTGCGCGTGGAAGTCAAACCCATCAGTGACAGGAAGAGGGACTGACGCGAGGCCTCCCACCGACTCAGCAGCGTGTCTGCGGCCCCGGCCGGTTAGATCCTGGCGACCTGCAGCCGCTGCTCAACCGCCGGCCAGGCCGCACCCGCACCCGCACGGCAACCGGGTGGTCACGGCAGACACACCTGCGGCCGCTCCTCTTGGTGAAAGCCCGGGGTGGCTCCGCACGGCCACGCGTACGATGGTGCTGTGCACCCCGAGAGAGACACCTACCCAGAGGCCTCCTGGGGGCTCACTGGGCTCAAACTAGTAAAATAAACGCGGAGCCCGGCAGCCAGTTCTGCACCGGCCTCCCAGGCAAACGAGCTTCAGGGAGCAGCTGGCGCTGAACTGCCCGCCCGCACCGAGCCGCCCTCCCGCACCGAGCCGCCCTCCCGCACCGAGCCGCCCTCCGGCACCGAGCTCCCCGCCCGCACCGAGCCCCCCTCCGGCACCGAGCCGCCCTCCGGCACCGAGCTCCCCGCCCGCACCGAGCCCCCCCTCCCGCACCGAGCCGCCCTCCGGCACCGAGCTCCCCGCCCGCACCGAGCCGCCCTCCGGCACCGAGCTCCCCGCCCGCACCGAGCTCCCCGCCCGCACCCAGAGCCGCCCGCCGGCACCGAGCTCCCCGCCCGCACCGAGCCGCCCTCCGGCACCGAGCTCCCCTCCCGCACCGAGCCGCCCGCCGGCACTGGGTTCCTGCAGCGGAGCGGCCTTTAGAGCAGGTCCTGGAATCCTGTGTCCACCAATAGGAGTGAGGCTTCCCCATCCAATCAGAGCTGGGCAGCTATATTCCCCCATTACACCTTCCCCATCCAATCAGAGCTGGGCAGCTATATTCCCCCATTACACCTTCCCCATCCAATCAGAGCTGGGCAGCTATATTTCCCACCCCATCAGCATCTTCACCAACCAATCAGAGCACCCTCATTCTGACCAATCAGGACAGTGCCTTTGGACGAATCAAATCGTGAGGCTTCTGAGTCTTTATTTGCATGAGGACGAACCAATCAGGGACCAGGGGCGGGGACTTCCGTGGCTATAAACCAGCGCGAGGGCGCCCCCCCCCAGCCCCCTTCCCTGGGTCCCCAGAACCGAAGTCTATGTCTCCCGGGCTGAGCTGAAACGTGGACGATGCCAAGTCCGAGAGGGGCCGCTTTGGACGGAGTAACGGCCCCTTCACAGCAGGTCACCGGGTTCCCAGGGCCCGCGGTCAGCAATGCACGCGGCTCCCTGGGCTGGTCCCAGCCGCTCCGCCTCACGATACTTACCTCCCCGAGAAACAAGAAATGGCGACCCCAGAGGCCGGAGGGTGCCCTCAGCTGAGTTGTCCGGGGAAGCCGTGCCCTCGGGGCGCTGGGCGGCCCCTCCCTTAGCCCAGGGCCCACAGGCGGCAGCAGCGAGTCCTGCCCGGAGGGTCAGTGGTGTGAGCAGGTCCAGGTGCCTGGCCCCGGGCAGGAGCAGGACTCGCTGCGCAGTGTGAGCGAGGAGAGGGCGGAGCTGTCACCCGCGGGGCAGCGGCAGGAGCCCGCCCAGGCGGGGAGCTTACCGCCGGGCCTGGCTGTCTGGTCCAGGCGCCGTCTGGTCGGGGCGCCGTCTGGTCGGGGCGCCGTCTGGTCGGGGCGCCGTCTGGTCGTGGCGCCGTCTGATCGGGGCGCCGTCTGATCGGGGCGCCGTCTGGTCGGGGCGCCGTCTGGTCGGGGCGCCGTCTGATCGGGGCGCCGTCTGGTCCGGGCGCCGTCTGGTCGGGGCGCCGTCTGGTCGGGGGGGCCGTCTGATCGGGGCGCCATCTGGTCGGGGCGCCGTCTGAGATGCGCTGAGAGCAGGACTCTGCTCTCTAGGCCTCACAGCGCTCGGGGCTGCGCGCACCTAGTCGGATCCTCGGGGAACCCTTTTCTGAGCGAGCCAGGCCGAACGGCTTCTGAGGGGCCCCGCTCCTCCGGGGAAAGGGCGAGGAATCTCCCCAGAACGGGAGGCCTGGGGGGGGGGGCTCTGCCACGGAACAGGCTGCTGGGATCAGAGGCAGCTGCCCCCACGCCCTGTGGGGAGGGAGAGGCCGGGTGGGGGGAGCCTGGGTCCCACTGGGAGACGTTTCACGACAACGCACGCGCTTCAGGGCCAGGACGCCACTCCTGTCTGTGCCTCTGACCCCGGGAGGCTGATGCCGTGAGAGCCTGTGGTTGGGGGGGGGGGGGGGGGGGGGGGGCTGGAGCAGCTTCACCGGGCGCCCTTGTCTCAGCGAAGTTGCCGCCATCCGGGGTTTGGCTGTGCACGTGGGACTCACACCCCCGAGGTGCGTCCTCGGGGCTCCGGCCCAGCGTGGGCTCCGGGTGCAGGACACAGTCGGGCGTCTCCCACCCACGGCTCTTCGCGGGATAAATAAGAGGGTGGGCGGGCTGTGGGAGAGGAGCCTGTGTGGGCAGGACGGTGCCTGGCACCCCGAGGTGGCACCCAGCGGGCACAGCGGCTGGAGGTTGGAGCAGGGAGTCGCAGAGGGAGTGGGCCGATGGAGGAGGGACTCCTGAGATAAAGGGGAGGAGAGGCCCCTTTGGAAAATCACCCCTATGGTAGCCCGAAGGGGTCTAGTGCATTGGCTCCCGTGCAGGTGAGCACCCCGAATATGTGAGGGGGTCCCCAGGGAAGCCTGGGCTCCCGGTGCAGATGAGCACCCTGAGTGCATGAGGGGAGGGTCCCACAGCGAGGGGACTCCTGCGGCTCGGGGTGACCTGTCCCCTGGGCCCCGCGGCCCCTCCTTTCTGCACACAGCGCGTGGCCTGCGGGCGGGTGGCCAGGCAGCCGCGCTCCATTCCTGTCTCCACAGCGGCTCCGCGGGAAGAGCGCCGCCGACACCACTGAGCTGGCTCCCAGGATGCAGGCCCGTCCATCAATCAAACGAAATTAAAAGCCTTGGCCCTCCCTTGAACTCGGGGGTGAGAGGCGGCCCTGTCTTCTGATTCCAGATGCTTCCCGGAGGACGCCCAGCCTGCGGCGCGCTCGGCCTTGAAGTGCATGAAGATGGAGCGGGTGGGAGGCGGAGGCGGAGGCGGAGGCAGCCCATCCTGCCACCCGCGCAGCACGGCGGCTTTGCCTGCGCAGAGCCCTGCGGCCTGAGGCGGGGGAGCGAGGCCTGTGTGGGTGTTGCCTGCACATAGTAGGTGTGCAGTACATACTGAAGGGTGAATGGACAGAATGGAGGGGTCAGTGTTTTCCACACCCCCTTGGCCCCACATGCTCCGCGGCCTCCTGGGCACGTGGCCTTCACGGGGCTGCACGCGCTGTCCCGGCCGCCACTTCTTCGCAGGACAAAGGGAGCAGCGAGCTCGGGGTGCTTTTCGCAAGAAGAGGGAGGGCATGCCCAGGTGTCCTCCCAGAGGAGTCGGCTGGCCCTCCCGCGGGAGCCCGGCGGCCTGCTCACCCCCTCGTCTTCGTGGTCGGCACAGCAGCGGGCACAGCAGTGGGCACAGAGAGGCCCCAGCGTGTGGGGTTCATGGAGCTGCCCCCACCCCCGGCCCCAGGGGCGGCGTGGCCCTCGGAAAGGAGGGAGCTGGCTGGGCGGAGCGTCTGCTCACAGCCCAGGCTGCCGGCTGCAGGTCTGTGACGGCACCATGTCCCCGTCCTGGGGTCCCCTGCTGTTCGTCCTGCCCACGAACGCGGGAGCGCCCGGCCCGCTGTGTGCAGGTGCCTGGTCCGTGGGAGACGCTCCCTCGAGGGCCATCAGCAGCGTCACCATGGCCACTGTTGCTATTTGTCCCCAGACTGTTCACTGCCCCCGTTTTTCGATTTAAAAGCCCGGAAAGCACAGTGTAGCCACAGCCCTGTGGTGTGGGCTGGGGGAGGGGGAAGGGGCCACCGGAGACGACAGATCCATCTCTCACGTTAAGGCCCCGTGGCCTCAGTTAGGGAGAGAGCGTTTTCTTCCAGCACCTTGGTCGGCAGCTCGCCGCGCGAGGCGCTTGTTCTGCGTGCCGGGCCCTGGTCAGTGCCCAGACAGACCCACGCTCCGCGGAGCCCGTGCTGGGCGCTGGCAGGTCCCCGCCTCCCCCCAGGGGTGGGCGGCCCAGCCGTCAGGAGGGAAGAGCACCCAGGACCCGGCCTTTCTCCTGAGGGAGAGCCTCTCCGCCAGGCCGAGCTCAGCCACGCTTGGTTCCCTTCCCAGACTGACCAACCGGGAGACGGCGACCTTGACCTTGAGCCAGGACTGGAGGGCGAGCCGTCTCCGCCTGCCGCCACCTTGCAGAGGGGACCGGAATGGGGCTCAGGATGCACACGGTGTCTCTGGTGAGGATGTAAGCTCCTCCCAGCACCATTTGTTCTCTTAACTCCCCGCCTGCACCGACCCCCAGGCGGGCAGAGCGCCCTGCAGCACCGCCGAGGGGAGGGGATGCTCTGGCCCAGGGGACACCCTTCCGTCCCTCCTGGGCGAGCAGGTCCCGGCTGTTCCTCAGCCAGACGGACAGATTGAGGGACAGACTGACGGCGGGAACGGCTCCCCCACTTCCAGGCCCGCCCTGCAGCCTCCTGGTCCCTCTCTCTCTCTCCGTTTGCCCACGGGGCGCAGAGGGGCCCTGCAGGCCTCTGGGGGGTTGGTGCCTGGAGAGAAAGGGGCCTGGGTCCCCAGGGACCCCGTGGAAGGGAGCATTCCCCCCCGGCTGCAGCCAGAGGGGCTGGGCCCCGGGTCTGAGCTGAGCCCGGAGACCTGGGGGCTGGCGGGCCCCTGGCAGGTTCTGACACGTGCAGTCCCGCGCACGCCCGTGGTGAGAGCCTGGAGGGAGGGCAGGCGGAGGCCGAGCCCACCCGCAGGAGAGGCGGGTCCCCTCTGTCACTGTGCATGGGCGCCAGGGAGCACTGCCCCCCCTGAGGACAGACCACGCCTCCCGGACGCCCAGGGCCCAAGCCCAGTGCCGGCGGCAGCCTCTCCAGGTGGGAAGGGCCCAGGCAGGCACAGGGTGCCCCCCTCCCCCCAGCCCCTGAAGGCCCTGCCTGCCCTGAGGCTCCCACCTCCCTTTCAGGCCCGGGCGGCTTGCTCCCCCGTGGGCACCGCACACTGTAGGCTCCCGCAGACAAGTGCTAAGCACACGCCCGTTTTTAACCGTTATTATGGTAACAGGGCGCCGCCACGTCACGGCAGCTCGGTGCAAAGGTTTCAGTGCTTGTCGGTGCTTCCATTTAAGGGTCATTAAAAGTCCATCACGCCGTTAGCCTTAGAGAGCTGCTCGGTACCCGGCCCCGGGGGCGCCTAACCCATCGCCGCCTCCCCCAGGCCCTCCTGCCCCAGGCCCCCCTCCCCCAGGACCCCCTCCCCCAGGCCCTCCTCCCCCAGGCCCCCCTCCCCCAGGACCCCCTCCCCCAGGCCCCCCTCCCCCAGGCCTCCCTCCCCCAGGCCCCCCTCCCCCAGGCCCTCCTCCCCCAGGCCCCCCTCCCCCAGGCCCCCCTCCCCCAGGCCCCCCTCCCCCAGGCCCTCCTCCCCCAGGCCCCCCTCCCCCAGGACCCCCTCCCCCAGGCCCTCCTCCCCCAGGCCCCCCTCCCCCAGGACCCCCTCCCCCAGGCCCTCCTCCCCCAGGGCCCCCTGCCCCAGGCCCTCCTCCCCCAGGACCCCCCTCCCCCAGGCCCTCCTCCCCCAGGACCCCCTCCCCCAGGCCCTCCTCCCCCAGGCCCCCCTCCCCCAGGACCCCCTCCCCCAGGCCCTCCTCCCCCAGGTCCCCCTCCCCCAGGGCCCCCTGCCCCAGGCCCTCCTCCCCCAGGACCCCCTCCCCCAGGCCCTCCTCCCCCAGGACCCCCTCCCCCAGGCCCTCCTCCCCCAGGCCCCCCTCCCCCAGGACCCCCTCCCCCAGGCCCTCCTCCCCCAGGCCCCCCTCCCCCAGGGCCCCCTGCCCCAGGCCCTCCTCCCCCAGGACCCCCTCCCCCAGGCCCTCCTCCCCCAGGCCCTCCTCCCCCAGGCCCCCCCTCCCCCAGGGCCCCCTGCCCCAGGCCCTCCTCCCCCAGGACCCCCTCCCCCAGGCCCCCCTCCCCCAGGCCCCCCTCCCCCAGGACCCCCCTCCCCCAGGCCCTCCTCCCCCAGGCCTCCCTCCCCCAGGACCCCCTCCCCCAGGCCCTCCTCCCCCAGGCCTCCCTCCCCCAGGCCTCCCTCCCCCAGGACCCCCTGCCCCAGGACCCCCTCCCCCAGGCCCTCCTCCCCCAGGCCTCCCTCCCCCAGGACCCCCCTCCCCCAGGCCCTCCTCCCCCAGGCCTCCCTCCCCCAGGACCCCCTCCCCCAGGCCCCCCTGCCCCAGCCCCTCCTCCCCCAGGCCCCCCTGCCCCAGCCCCTCCAGCAGGCCGCTCGCTGCGTCTTGGGAGTTGTGACAAGTCCTGGCTCCATGGGCTCCCGCGGCTCCAGTTTATGGAGATCAGGGCCTCGGATGAAACGCGCTCTGTCACACCCGAGGGCTGGGTTCCGAATGGAGGCGCTCACACATGATCATCTCCCTGAGGCTCGGCTCCTGGGCGAGAGCTGACCCAGAGCCAGGGCAGCGTCCCGGGGACACGACCCGGCCGCCTGTCAGCACCGGCCCGGCCGCCAGCCCCTCTGCTGCTGAGCCACGGGCGCTGCTGCCACCCACGGCCCCTAACGGCCACTCACCCCTTAGCCCCGAGCGGAGCTGCTGGCTGACGTCCCGGTCGGAGCCGGTCGGGCCGACCGTGATTGTCCGTCGGCATCAGCTGCCCGGCCCCACGCTGCCTCCCTTCGCTGCGCGAATTCACAGGGAAACCTCTAGTGACCGTCTGTCTACTCCAGCGCAACGCGTGCGAAGGCGGCAGCCCCAGCCGCTCGTCTGGGGGCGCCCAGGGGCCCGGACATCACATGACATGAACCTCCTAATCCCTGGACGGGGCCTTCGACGACCTCTTTGCCAAATGGGAGCAAATCCCTGCAAGTTCAGTTCTGAGCGAACAGGACAGGTCGCTGGCACCTCGGCCCATTGGGCCCCACCCCCTGCACCCACAGATGCTGCAAGTTTCACTGACATCCCAGCCCTGGGAGCTTCTCATGCCTGATCCCCTTCCTCCTCCCGCCGTGGGCACGGGGGGTATGGGGGGTACGGGGGGCGCGGGGGGCACGGTTGAGCAGGGTCAGAGCTGCTGCAGTGAGGGCTGAGGCCGCTCATGGGCCTCTGCCCTGGGGAAGGGGAGGAGGGGGAGGGTAAGGCTGATGGGGAGAGGGAGGGGGAGAGTGAGCAGGAGGAGAGGGGAGAGAAGGAGGAAGAGGAGGGAGGAACAGATTGGGGTGAAGCCTGGAGGCTGGGGGGCCTCGGGCAGGCGGCTCCGGGTGCCCGTGTGGCCTCAGGGGGGTCTGGGGCCTGCGAGGGGCAGCGCGGTTGCTCTCACGTGCGCCCGGGAGCAGCCGGGCTTTAGCGCAGCCCGAGAGTGAATGCGCTTCTGTCCCCTTTAAATTAAACTCCGGAAGGGCCCGCTGTGATCAGTCCTCCGGCTGACTCATTATGGGAACCCGTGCCGGTCGGCTCGGTCCTCGGGGCGCGTTCGCAGGGCTGGAGCCTGGCTGCTGGGGGTGGTGGTGGGGCGGCAAGGGGAAGGGCAGGGCGGGTTCACGCCTTCATTCATCCCTTCTCCTGCCCCCCCCCCCCCCCCCCGTGGCCCTCAGACTGGCCCATCTGCACTCAGCCAGGGACTCCTGGGGGTCAGGGACCCACACACCTGGGACCCGGGAGCCTAGAGCAGGAGCTGCAGGTGGATTCATTCATCAGCTCACACCTCGTCCTTGTCCTCAAGCATCTGCAGCGTGTGTGGGCGCTTGGTCAGATGAGTCTCAGGAGCCGGTGTGGCTGCCCCGCCATGTCCGCCGTCTGTGGGCTGAGCAGCGCCCAGTCCCGGGTTCCTTCCCGACTCCGAGGCTGCGAGGCCGCGTGTGATGTTCACTCCGCTTCCGAGCGGCCCGCAGCTCCAGGCCAGAGGCTCGTGGTGGGGCCCCGATTTCTGGCTGCAGGGAGGGGCTAGGGAGGTGCAGGGAGGACGGGCCCCCGAGGGTGGGGGCGTCAGGGCTGGGCGGACCTCTCCAGCCTCGCACCGGCTCCAGGCTCCCAGCTCCTGCTGCCCTGAGCCCAACCCAGGGCCGTGGCCAAGGGATCCGGCAGCTGGACCGCAACGCAGGCTCCTCCCGGGGGGCACAGGTGCCCTCACAGGTCCTTTCGGGAGTGCTCCAGGCGGGCCCTTGCCAACCGGGCACCTCGGGCCTTGAGCCCACGCGCCTGGCACCCGCCCCCACTCCCTCCTTCCCGCCAGCCCCCGCCTGGTGGCGGCCACGCAGAGCTCCCGCCGGGGCCACATCCGGGGAGTTGGCTGCGGAGCCCGGGACCCCGATGAGGGACGCAGGCTGACGGGTCCCCCGGACCTGGTGAGGGACGCGGGCTGACGGGTCCCCGGGACCCCGATGAGGGACGCAGGCTGACGGGTCCCCGGGACCCCCGATGAGGGACGCGGGCTGACGGGTCCCCGGGACCCCGATGAGGGACGCAGGCTGACGGGTCCCCGGGACCCCGATGAGGGACGCGGGCTGACGGGTCCCCGGGACTCCGGCTTCATCTCGGTGAGCGTTAGACAACAGTCTCATTACTGTTTATGTCGGCAGCATGAGGAGGAAGTCAAGCCATAAAATCAATTATTTCTGCAGAAATTGTCAAATAAGACAAAACATCATCAGGAGACAAGCAGTTATGATTAGGACTTAACGGTCCCGTGCTGGCTGCTGAGCGCACGGCTCCGCGAAGCTCCCCTGCCTTCCCGTCTGTCGGTCTGTGCGGGGTGGGGGGTGGGCGGAGCAGGCTCTCACAGCTTCCTGCCCCCGCCTCCTGCTCCCCCTCCTGGCCTCACCCCTCCTCCCAGTCCCCCTCCCTTCCTCCCTTCCTCCCTCTCCTCCTCTTTCCTCCTGTTCCTTCCTCTCCTTCCCCCTCCTCCTCCCCCCCTTCCCCTCCCCTCCTCCCGCCTGTCCCCTCCTCCCTCCCTGTCCCTTCCCCCTCCTCCCCTCCCTCCCGTTCCCTCCTCCTCTCACCACCACCTGCCGAGGAGCCAGAATCACTAAGTTCTTTTCCAGCAGAAACCCCTGCGCCCAGGAAAGCAGAGCGACGTTTCCAAGCGCGGCTCCCGCGTGCGCAGTGATGGCTCCTCATCCTCTTCCCAGAACATCGCCTCTGACCCACCCAGGCCGCGGCCTCCACTTGCCGACAGCGGGGATGGGCGAGCAGCTTCCGAGGCCACAGGCGCAGCCGCTGGGCCGCGGGCGTCCTGCGGGCCATGGGGTTCTGTCGGCAACAAACATGCACGGGCAGCGGGCGAGGCCCTGAGCAGAAGGAGCTCAACCCAACCTGATGCCACCACGTACGTGGACTCCATTCGCACGCACCTGCCGGCGGGGCTGTGAGGGGGCCGTGGCAGTGACGTGGGCAGAGGGGGCCGTGGCAGTGACGTGGTCAGAGGGGGCCGTGGCAGTGACGTGGACCGGGGACGCGTGGGCTTGGAGGGTTCGTGGCTGGGAAGGTGAGGAGAGGTGAGGGACTCAAGCATTAGTCTGGGCTGAGAGAAAGACGCCACTCAAAGACCACGCCCTCGAGTCTGGTCTGACCCCGGGCGGCTACAGCTCCCACGTGGAGAAGCTGCGGGCCGCGGATCTAGGGCCCCGGACCCCAGGGCACGGCCTGGCTGGGTGGGCAGTGACAGGATGCGGAGCATCCGATGAGGAAGGTGAGGAGGCCGCTGGGTGGCCGTGAGGCAGGTCTAGAGCTCAGGCTCCAGCCGCAGGGAACCCGTCGCCAGCCCACACACCTGCCCCCTGAAGCCGGGCCTGCAGAAACCCCAGGAGCCCCTGAGACAGAAACCCCAGGATCCCCTGAGACAGAAACCCCAGGATCCCCTGAGACAGAAACCCCAGGAGCCCCTGAGACAGAAACCCCAGGATCCCCTGAGACAGAAACCCCAGGAGCCCCCAACAGCCCCAGGGAAACCAAGCCGCCCAAATGCTTCCCGGACTTGACTGTGAACTGGAGGACCCAGCACCCCCCCACCCCCCCCACCCCACCCCTCCCATCAGAAAAGCAGGAGGAAGCCTTGGGGGTCCTGACCCGGGCCCTTCCTCAGCTCGGCACCAGGAGCTCAACCACGAGGGAGAATGTGCAGTCGGAGCTCCTAAGTGCCGTGTTTCTCTCCCGCAGGAACCACGCGGAGGCCCACGGTCCCAGGAGCAGACGCTGCAGGTTGCGAACCACACGGAGGCCTCTCCGGAGCTCACACGGGACTCCCAGCGTCAGTGCCCCTCCCGGCAGCTCCTGGTTTGTTCTAGAAAATGTCTGGGCCGCGTGTACTGTGTCCCCAGCAGCTTCAAGCAGCGTCTGTGCACCCTGGCTGAGCAGCCCCCGCTGAGCCGGCAGGCGCCGGGCCGGCCTCCGGAGCCTCGGCTCCATTCCCGGGGCTGTGGGCATCAGCTGACCCAGGGCGGCCGGCATCGCGGTGGTTCTCTGGGATCCTGGGCCCCTGCTCCCCAGCGATTCTGACCTTTTCCCAGGGCTTCGTGGGCACCAGCCCTGCACCCCCGCAGACGGCTCCCCTCCCCCACCCCCGCTCCGGCCCCCTCTGGCTGCTCCCTCCGAGCCCGGAGCCCTGGCCACTTGCCCGTATTTATTGCGTGTGCTGCTGAGCGAACACCTCCTAAACCTCAGGCTGTGAAGCCACAGCTCCCCCCGCCCAGGGAGCTGCCTCAGGAGGAGCCAGGGCTCCCGTCTCCCCGCCCAGGGCGGCCCAGGCCCAGGCCCAGGCTCCAGGGGCGGGTTTGATGCTGCATAGACGGGAGGAGCCGCCTGCACAGGCCACGTGCTCACTCCCAGGTTCACAGCGGAGGGAGGCTCAGAGCCGTGAGCTGTGCCCCTGGGGTCTCCTGCCCCAGCTCCCCAGGCCCTCCCTTCCTCCTCCTCTCCCTGCCCAGGTGGGGTCTTGTTCCCCCAACAGTGATCCCTTTGCTTTTCTGTCTGCCTCATTCCCCCTTCTCCACAAAACTAGCTTTCTAGCCTCCCTTTCGCTCCCCTCACGGGGGGAGGGGGGGAGGAAGGTGGTCGGATGCCCCGTGCCAGCCCTCACCGGGTGTGGGGTGGGGATGAGGGCTCTGGTCAGAGATGGAGGGTAAGGTTCTGGCTAAACCACCTTGAGAGGGTTTTTGTGAACCCTGGACAGTGCCAGGACCCACCTGGACGCCCTGGGTGGAGCAGAGGTCTCGGTGCCTTCACGGCCCCCCAGGCCAGCATGTCCCCAGGGCACAGGGCACAGGCTCCGCCCCCCAGACCAGCATGTCCCCAGGGCACAGGACACAGGCTCCGCCCCCCAGGCCAGCATGGTCCCCCGGGCACAGGACACAGGCTCCGCTCCCCAGGCCAGCATGGTCCCCCGGGCACAGGACACAGGCTCCGCTCCCCAGGCCAGCATGGTCCCCCGGGCACAGGACACAGGCTCCGCCCCCCAGACCAGCATGTCCCCAGGACACAGGACACAGGCTCCGCCCCCCAGACCAGCATGTCCCCAGGGCACAGGACACAGGCTCCGCCCCCCAGGCCAGCATGTCCCCAGGGCACAGGGCACAGGCTCTGCCCCCCAGGCCAGCATGGTCCCAGGGCACAGGACACAGGCTCCGCCCCCCAGACCAGCATGTCCCCAGGGCACAGGACACAGGCTCCGCCCCCCAGGCCAGCATGACCCCAGGGCACAGGGCACAGGCTCTGCCCCCCAGGCCAGCATGGTCCCAGGGCACAGGACACAGGCTCCGCCCCCCAGACCAGCATGTCCCCAGGGCACAGGACACAGGCTCCGCCCCCCAGGCCAGCATGACCCCAGGGCACAGGGCACAGGCTCTGCCCCCCAGGCCAGCATGGTCCCAGGGCACAGCGCCCCGGCTCCATGGTGCCTCATCCCCAGCGCACGCAGCAGGGAGCACCCCCCTCAGGTGGTCAGGGCAGTTCTGGGGTCTCCCCCCCGCCCCCTCCTACTCTCAGACAAGCAGCTCAGGGGGGGAGCTGGGTGTCCAGGGCGATGCCCTTCAGGCTCTTCGGGGAAGAAATTTAATTTCATCTCGTCTCCTCGTGTTTGTTCGTGAGATCCCATCGAATGAGTTAATTTCTAATCATTGTTCATCAATCACAGCCCGGCTACGCCCCGGGCAGCAGGATTTGCATAGAAATATTAACGCTGATCTCTCCTGTTGGTTCTTGGGAAATCAGAGGAACATAGAGCAAATGGCGGCTCAGGGCAGGGGCAGCGGACGGCAGGGCCGAGCAGGGACGGGCAGGGCCGGGCAGGGACGGGCAGGGACGGGAAGGGACGGGCAGGGACGGGAAGGGACGGGAAGGGACGGGCGGGGACGGGCAGGGACGGGCAGGGACGGGAAGGGACGGGCGGGGACCGGCGGGGACCGGCGGGGACGGGCGGGGACGGGCGGGGGACGGGCGGGGACGGGAGGGGACGGGCGGGACGGGCTGGGACGGGCGGTGACGGGCAGGGACGGGCAGGGATGGGCAGGGACGGGTGGTGACGGGCAGCACGTGGACACGCCCACCCCCCATTCTGACAGGAGCGCTTACTGCTGCGGTGGCTCCATTTCTGGGGTCCTAGACCCCAACACTGTTGGGGCCCACACTTTGGGGCGGGGCTCCCGTCGGGGGGTCTGCAGAACAGGGGCTGCGTCCCCTCTGCTCAGCCAGGAGCCGTCCGAGCCCTGTTGTGCCCACCGCGCTTCTCCGTAGCTGGGACACGGCCTGGTCGGCGTCTGCTGGTGGCATTCGCCGTGACAGTTTCTGGAGCCTCCTGCTTCTCATCCGGAAATGTCTGGCGTTTTGACAGTTGAGTGACAGGCCCTGTGATGAGTGGATGGGTGATCATCAGCCCCTGCCAGCAGGGACCCCCTGGTCACAGAGGCTCCCGCCCTGCGGCCTGCGGGAGGCGGCCCCAGCCCGTCCGTGGAGGTGACGCTGCTGATCCCTGCGCCCGGCCCTCGAGGCTGCCGGGCGTGTGCTGGTGGGAGAGAACGGCTCCACGCGGCAAGGGGGGGGCGAGGGGGGTCCCTAAAACAGTCCGGGAGAGGGTGGAAGGCAGGTTGTAGGCGGCGGATTCATTCCTGTTCGCGTTGTGGACATTTATCGCCCCCTGTACCTGCTCCTCCGTCCCCTCCCCCCCCCCTCTTTGTGGGAAAAATATCAGACGCTCTGGCTCCATCATCCAGAGGCGATTGTGAACGCCGGGGAGAGCGTGGTCGCTGGAGACGGCCTGGGTTTAAAGGCTGTTGTCACCGTGGAAGTCAGGGCTCCTCGTCCCACCTGTTCCTCGTGGGGTGGATTCTTGCAAGATCCCGAGGAAAGAATTTTCTGAGACTCACACGGGAGAACGAGTGATTTTTGTTCAAGTGGAACCAGACTCCGGCTTTGCGAGGTCCCACGTCCCCACGGCCGCCAGGAGGAAGTGTCGCGGGGACCCCCTCGGGACAGAGTCAGAGCAGTGCCCAGTGGCCGCTCCCGTGGGACAGCGTCCGGCCCCGCACAGGCCGCTCAGCTCGCACTTCCCTGCTCCTCCGTCCTCGTGTGCGGGGTCCGCAGGCCGCCGGCTGTGGAGGAAGCACCGGTGAAGGCAAGGAGGCCGGAACCAGAGAGCCCGTGAGCCAGCATCCAAGAGAGAGAATTCCTGTTTAGGGGGTTAGTATTCCCCCACTGGCCACGCCCATCCTGACCCATGACCTGTGTTCCCAGGTGTGACTGACAGGCACCTCCCCTAGGCACCCCAGTTTCACTGCGCTCGTGCCTACCCCCCTGTGCGGCCCCTCCCCCAGTGCCTGCAGGGGATGGGCGGCGGCCCCGGGGGAGTGTGATCGGGCAGCTCCTGGGGCCGCTGCCCGGTGCCAGGCCTCAGGTGTCCCGCCCTCCCAGAGCCCCCCCCCCCTCCTCTCCTGTTGTTAATAACCAGCTGTGACAGCGGCGCCACCATTTCTGAACGCTCCTCGCTGTGTAGCTTGGACAAGCTGCTTAACTTCTCTGAGCCTCTGAAATCTCACCAGGAAGGGAGGCCACGCGAGCGGTTTGCAGGTTTGGCAGGAGATGGGATGGACGATGGTGAGAGGTTGTGAGACCAGTAAGGTGCTGCCGCCGCCTGGTCTCCTCGCCTTTCTGTTCCCGGTGCTCGGGGCCGTGTCTGGCTGCTTCTGGGCTGTTCCATCAGCGGCGTCGCCAGGTGCACATCCTAGATTCGCAGCTCCTTTGTCTTTCTTTCCTTAGAACCATTTTAATTCTGTGAAGCACACAGTAACTTTCTATTTAAATTTTATCTTTTTTTCATTTAAAAGGGTTTTTAATGTTCAGTTAATGTTTTTTGGAAAAGGTGAGCATCCCGTGGAGGGAAGAACAGTTCCTTTGACGAGGTGCTGGGGCAGCGATATCTGTGTGTCCTCCGCAGCCAGCTGGGTCCTCATGCGAAAAATTAACTCGAAGGCGGCTTCACTCTGAGCGAAAGCTTCGCCGACACAGCGAACACCCTGCGGCCTGAACGGGGGCGGGGGGGGGGGGGCGGGCGTTGGTGGGGGGAGTTCTCAGGGCGACAGCCCAGCACGACCCAGACAGGGAGACAGTAAGGAAGCTGGACTTCCTTGAACTAAACCCTTTGGCACCTCAAAGGGCTTTGCATGGAAAGTAAAACAAGCAGTCACACCGTGAGACGGTATTCGCAATCGTGTGTGAGTGTGTGTGTGTGTGTGTGTATGTGTGTGTGTGTGAGTGTGTGTGAATGTGTGTATGTGTGTATATGTATGTCTATGTGTGTGTTTGTGTATGTGTGTGTGTGAGTGAGTGTGTGAATGTGTGTGTATGTGTGTATGTGTATGTGAGTGTATGTACGTGTATATGTATGTGTGTATGTGCATATGTATGTCTATGTGTGTGAGTTTGTATGTGTGTATGTGCATGTGAGTGTGTATATGTGAGTGTGTATGTGTGTGTATGTGTGTGAGTGTATGTGTGTGTGTGTGAATGTGTGTGTGTATGTGTGTATGTGTGAGTGAGTGTATGTGTGTGTGAGCATGCGCACTTGGGGTTACAATATGCACCCTGTACTCCCCAGCTCTGAGAGTTCACACTCAATCTCACCTGGCATCTAAGACCTGCGGCCATGTTGTGTTTAAACCTCCACCTCACTCCGTGCGATTGCTCTCATGCCTTTCATGCCTCAGTGCATCTCCAGCCAACAGCACAGCCTAGAACAGAGCCTTCGTCCACAGTCACCCCAGAGCCCCCCAATCCCGCTGCAAATCCGAGGCCACGCCCAAGGGCCCTTCCCCCGCAGAGCCTCCGAGCGCCTGTCTGTTCGTTGATGATGAATCCTCACCTTTCCTTGGTTAACAACTGGCTTCATAATGTTACATTTTTTGAGGCTGGGAACAGCCTGCCTTTTCCTTGGGGACACGCACGCCCCACTCGGAACCCAGAGGGCGCTGGTGAGCCCAGGGCTGCAGGCGGACATGCTCCCAGGATGGGGGGGGGGGGGGACGCAGGGAGCATGGGGCGGGAAGGGGCAGTCAGGGCACTGCTGGCCGAGGATGGGGACCTGCAGGAGCTGTCCTGGGGGGCAGGGGGGGCAGAGGTGGAGCTGTGGCAGCCACAGGCCCAGCAGCGAGCGGCCTGGGTGTGCAGACGGGGACAGCGTGGAGGCCCATCGGCAGGAGTCTGGCTGGACACCCTGCCCCCACCCGCAAGGCGGAGCGCTGACGGATGGAGATGTCATCTCAGAAGGACACGGCGCGTCCACAGTCCGTCACGCGGAGGACACGTGGCAGATTGTCACAAAGCCCGGAGCACATCTCCAGTTCAAGGTGTCACAGCGATGCCTGCACACGCGTGCACTGTGCCTGCCCGTGTGTCATGTAACCGTCACAGGAAAGCCCGGACGGCGTGGCTCAGCTGGGTGAGCCCCGCTACCAGCCGACCCCGTGGCTCCGTGCGGGGCGCTGGCTCTCCGGCCGGGAGGAGGACCGGTGGCGCCAGGAGGTTCCTGTCTCTCAGGTAATGAAAGCCGCTTCCCGGGCGGCAGGGATCTGTGACCAGGAGGTCAGGGTTCGATTCCCGGTCAGGGCACAGGCCCGGGTTGCAGGCTCGATCCCCCGTGTGGGGCGTGCAGGAGACAGCCGGTCCTTGATTCTCTCTCATCCTTGATGTTTCTCTCTCCCTCTCTCTCCCTTCCTCTCTGAAATCAATAAAAATATATTTTAAAAAATAAAAAATTTAAAACTGCTGCAGCCAATTATTCGGCCCAGTGTGAGGATGGGAGTGTAGCAATGCTCGGGGAGACCCGGCAGGTGTGAAGGGGGGCCGGCCTCCTCCCTCAGCCTCGGCCTCCTTCCCTCTCACGGGACCACGTCCTGCCCGTGGGCTCTCGCGTGGCTGGTGCTGCTGTGGGCGGGGCCGGGCCTGGGAGCTGCCTGGCTGTGTGCCCAGCAGCTGGGCGCTGGGACAGGGCTATGGGGGCGGGCACGTGGCCTCCGTTCGCTGCCCGTTCCTCACCCTCCTGCTGCACAGGTCTCCCCAGAGGTGAGTCTGACCTCCCCCGGCGAGGTCTCTCTCTCTCTCTCTCCTCCCCCCCTCTTCTGCATAGTTCCTTACACAGAGAACCCCAGGCCGCTCTGCCTGCCCCTCTGGGGATGCGGGGTTCTGGCTGGAGGCGGCCTGGCCACATCAGCTTGGCCCGGGTTTGGGGCTGAGCTGGCCGGGCCGGGAGTCCGCAGAGCGGGGCCTTCGTGGCTCTGTGCCTCCGGCTCCAGCTGAGCTCCCGGCCCTTCACGGGGAGGCAGCTGCCATCAAACGGCTCTTTAGCCCGCAGACACCCCTCAAGGACGGGAGATGGACGGGCCGGCGCTGTCCTCGGGCGGCTGGCCGCGGCTCCGTCTCCAGGCGCTGGCAGCAGCGGGACACTGGGCACCCTGTGTCCGTGTGTGTGTGTGTGCGCATGCGTGTGTCCCTGTGTGTGTGTGTGCGCGTGTGTTCCTGTGTGTGTGTGTGTGTCCCTGTGTGTGTCCGTGTGTGTGTCCCTGTGTGTGTCCGTGTGTGTGCCCATGTGTGTGTGTGTCCCTGTGTCCGTCCGTGTGTGTCTGTGTGTGTGTGTCCCTGTGTCCCTGTGTCCGTCCGTGTGTGTCTGTGTGTGTCCCTGTGTCCGTGTGTGTGTCCCTGTGTCTGTGTGTGTGTGTCCCTGTGTGTGTGTGTCCCTGTGTCTGTGTGTGTGTGTCCCTGTGTCCGTGTGTGTGTCCCTGTGTCTGTGTGTGTGCGTGTGTCCCTGTGTGTGTGTGTGCACGTGTGTTCCTGTGTGTGTGTCCCTGTGTGTGTCCGTGTGTGTGTCCCTGTGTGTGTCCGTGTGTGTGTCCATGTGTGTGTGTGTGTCCCTGTGTCCCTGTGTCCGTCCGTGTGTGTCTGTGTGTGTGTGTGTCCCTGTGTCCGTGTGTGTCCCTGTGTGTGTGTGTCCCTGTGTCTGTGTGTGTGTGTCCCTGTGTCCGTGTGTGTGTCCCTGTGTCTGTGTGTGTGTGTCCCTGTGTCTGTGTGTCCCTGTGTCTGTGTGTGTGTGTCCCTGTGTGTGTGTGTGTGTGTGTCCCTGTGTCCGTGGGAGGGGGCAGGGGGGGCACCCAGACTGCCAGGTGTTCACCCAGCAAGATCCCTCTGCAGCGCCCAGCGCCCCGTGTCCTGGAAGAAAGCACATCTAACCATCGGCGGCTTTTTGAAACTCGGCTATTTTTAGAGAAGTTACAGGTTTGCAGAAAACGGCAAAGATCGCACAGACAGCCGCCAGCCGTGCTGAGCTGTGCCTGTTGCTGGGCTGTCGCTGGGCTCCACGCTCGGGGACATGGCGGGAGGCACGTGGGTCTCGGCCATCAGGGCCCCACAGGCACCTGCTCCCGGAGCGGGTGTGGGGCAGGCAGCCCCCCCTGCTCCCAGGGCGCCCACCTGAGCCGATCGATGTCTCCGGGCGTCCCTCCAGCAGCTCACTTAGAGCCTCGGCTGCCGGGCGATGCCCTGGCCCGGCCCCTGCGTCCCAGCACCTGCCAGGCGCCGGCTGCTGCTAATTGAAGATCGCGGGGGTTAATGGCAGGCCTGGCACGGCGGCTGGAAGCCAAGGCTCGGCCCAGGGGGTGGGGGAGACCTTCCAGAAGCTTCTGTTAACTGCTCGCCCGACTCTCTCACTGCTCACCTACCAGAGGGTGAGTTACTGGTGCCGCGGTGCTGACGCCGCATCCCGCGGGCAGGTCGCCCTGGAGCGCGTCCGAATTTATCGTGCGTCTGTCCAGTGAGGGAGGCGGCGCAGGTGACCTGAGGCCGAGGGACAGACGAGGGCGGGCTCCGGGCGGGTCAGCGGCCCCGGGACTGAGCGGAGCTCGTGTCCGACCGAGCGTATCCATCCGGCTCCTGCACGCCGGCCGCCCGGAAGGCACTCCCCCGGAACGCCGCCTCCGGCCGTGGGCGGCTCTGGAGTTGCTCGTGGATTTCTGGATCCTGAGTTCCAAGGCCTGGCTTTGCATCGCGGTGGGTGGTGCGAGCAGGCCATGCCAGCACAGCGGTAGCGGCAGCGGCAGCGGCAGCGGCTTTCTACAGCAGAAGTCAGGGCGCCACACCCACGGGTCAGACTCCCCGAGGGGTCACGGGCCCCCTGCCTCCCAGGAAGGAGCCGGCGCACAGGTGTGAGTCTTGACTGCACAGAAGACGGAGCCCTCATGGCTGGTGGAGAGATGGACACTCGTAGAATAACACGGGGGGTAAGGATATTGCTGCCACAGGAGCCAACGCCGCGCCAGGTCCCCGGTTGTCACCCAGGACGTCACAGCTGGCGAGCCCAGAGCCA
The DNA here is from genome assembly GCF_028538775.1 of Myotis yumanensis. Classification (NCBI taxonomy): domain Eukaryota; kingdom Metazoa; phylum Chordata; class Mammalia; order Chiroptera; family Vespertilionidae; genus Myotis; species Myotis yumanensis. The sequence continues at coordinate 213,981,563 of NW_027223754.1, forward strand.
GTGCGGTGCCCTCCCTGGGCCCCCGTCCTCTCGCCCAGCCTCCTCTCACCCGCGTCCTGCCCGTCTCGGGTCTGAGTGCATTCGGCTCCCGTCCACGGTGTCAGAGCCGTCGGACGCACAGGAGTTAGGATCAGACCGAACCCACATCTGTGTGGAGGCCTCAGGCCTGGCCTGGGTGAGGCTGCTCACGGCACTTCCCTCACCGGGAAAACGGAAGTGACTCTAACGCACAGAATGACAGCCTGTGCCCCCGGCACAGCAAGTGTAATCGTCCCAGGAAAGCTCTGCTTAGCAGTTGTCGCTGATTTAGCTTCGTGTAAGTGAGCTTGCATCCGAATCTGTCACCCATCCATCCATCCATCCATCCTTCATCCATTCATCCATCAATCCATCCATCCATCCTTCCATCCATCCACCCATCCATCCTTTCATCCATCCTTCATCCATCCATCCATCCTTCCATCCATCCATCTTTCCATCCATCCATCCTTCCATCCATCCATCTTTCCATCCATCCTTCGTCCATCCATCCATCCATCCTTTCATCCATCCTGCGTCCATCCATCCATCCATCCATCCATCCACTCATCCTTCGTCCATCCATCCTTCACCATCCATCCATCCATCTATCCATTCATCCATCCATCCATCCTTCATCCATCCATCCATCCATCCTTCATCCATCCATCCATCCATCCTTCGTCCATCTATCCTTCCATCCATCCTGCATCCATCCATCCATCCATCTACTCATCCTCCGTCCATCCATCCTGCATCCATCCATCCACTCATCCTTCGTCCATCCATCCTTCACCATCCATCCATCCATCTATCCATTCATCCTTTGTCCATCAATCCATCCTTCATCCATCCATCCTTCCATCCATCCTTCCATCCATCCTTCCCTATATCCTTCGTCCATCTACTCAATGGCCATGATCAGTGGCTCGGCCTGTGCTCAGAGCACATCGGCTCTTCTCCAAAGACAAATGCTCCCCCGCCAAGCACATATGTCTGCCTGCCACCCAAGGAGCCTGGGACCCTCTCCGCCTGTCACTGACGTCCCTCACCGGACAGCAGAGACCTTTCAAAGGCATGTTAACCTAGAAGCCCAGGAAAAAAATGGGCACAGCTGCTTCTGGCAAACATAACCTTTACGACGCCTCCTTCAGAGGCCGCGGGAGGGCGGGACCTGCTCTGAGAAGCCTCACCTTGCAGCCCCGCCCGCCCGGCTATTCTACCCGGAAACTAAACGCTGTCCCCCCCACTCTGGGCCTCGCTGTGAGGGCCGCCGGGTAAGCTCCCGCTCCGAGGTTACTCTGAACTCGGTCGCTGAACCACAGGCCCCACGGGCCCTGGTCATGGCGGGATGGCCGCCTCCACCCCGGGCCCCGCCAGCAGCGATGGCGGTTCTAGGACGGCCCGCGGGAGGATCGCAGCCTGGGAAACGGAATCCCACACCCGATGGCTTTTCAGAGTCACAGGCTGATAACCACGCTGAGCCCTTTCCTTCTCAGAAATAACAACGCAACAGGTACTCCAGGGTCGACGTGGGGGGAAGGTGAGACACGTGGAACGTGAATGCCAGGGGGCTCCGCTCGGACGGGGGACAGGACCCGTGGCCAGAGTCCTCTGACTCCGCGTCTAACACGGACACGCGGTGAGTCGTTGCCACGTGAGGAATGGCCAGGCCTGTGGAGAGTTTTCTAGAAGTTTGTGATCATTTGAGACAAAGTGGTGACCATGGCGGGAAGCAAGGCTCCGGGAAGGACAGCGCTGCCGTCCCTTCTGTGCCCCTGGGATTGAGGAGGGCCCCTGGGTTCGCGGAGCGGGGAGGAGTGAGGGACGGATAGAGAGCACGCGGCGTGCTCCCCGGCCGTGGCTGACCCTTCCCGGCATCTGGAAAAGAGGCGTCAGAGGCGCGTTAACCTGACGCACAGAAACCGGGGACCGGCCTTGCTTACGGGGAAGATCACCTTTCACGCGGGACGTGATGGGCCGGGTGTGACCACCCCGCTGACCTGCCCGGTGAGGGACTCATGATCAGATCCCTGTGAGGCTGCTGCTGGTCCTGAACTTGTACATCCGCCCTTTTCGTTCCCGCTGTGGACTGAAACAGACAGGGAGCCCTGGCTGGTGTGGCTCAGTGGATAGAGCATCAGCCTGCTAACTGAAAGGTCCTGGGTTCGATTCTGGTCAAGGGCACAGGCAAGGGTTGTGGGTTCCATCCCCAGTAAGGGGTGTTCAAGAGCAGCCATCCGTGATTCTCTCTCATCAGTGATGTTTCTGATCTCTCTCTCGCTCTCCCTTCCTCTCTGAAATCAATACAATATATATATGTATATTTTTTAAAAATAAAATAAACAGGGTGCCCCCAAGTAGAACGTGAAGCAAGAGCACTTAACATGCTCCAACAGGCAACACGGAGAGAATTCCGTGTCTGAGACGAAGCCGAAGTCAGACCTGGCTCAGAGCTTCACTTCCGATCCCCACGGAGCCCACGATGGGGGCGGGCCTCCCCGCGAGCGAGGAGACAGGACACGTTCTGTTGTGACTGATGGGAAGGTGCCTGGAAAACGGTGAGATTTAATCACATTTCCATTAATTGACACTCACACGCTGGTGTGTGATGAGCGGCTCCTGGATTGGCCAGCACTGCCCGGGGGAGACGCGGGTGAGAGGCTGGGGGCACTGGGAGCCCTCAGAGGAGAAGGGGGCCAGGAGGGGGACTGCAGACACCAGCGCCCAGAGCCTGTCCGGATGGGGGCGACCTGGGCGAGCCCACGGCCTCGGAGCTTCTGCTGGGACCGAGGCCGGCGCCGTGAACCGTGGTCTGTGGGTTTATTTCAGGAGCCGTGCGCTGCTTCTCCAGCGCCATGGATAAGAGGTGAGCAGAGCAGCCGTAGGATTTTGGGGGTCCCCTTGCGTGGGAATGTGGGTGTGGGTTTGCCCGACGGAGGTGCCACAGTGACAGGGTGACAGAAGCAGCCAGCAATCCCTGCTGCCCAAGCCCCCTGGGAACAGAGTGGACCATCGAGACACAGCCGCCCACCGGGGGCCGCGCAGAGAGCGTGCAGTTCGTGGGGTACGGAAGTCGGCACCTCAGAGGCGGGGGCTGGCCCCCCACTTGCTGGCGGAAGCTGGGATGGGCCACAGCGTAGAGCAGTGATGGCGAACCTTTTGAGCTTGGCGTGTCAGCATTTTGAAAAACCCTAACTTCACTCTGGTGCCGTGTCACATATAGAAATTTTTTGATATTTGCAGCCAGAGTAAAACAAAGACTTATATTTTTGATATTTATTTTATATATTTAAATGCCATTTAACAAAGAAAAATCAACCAAAAAAATGAGTTGGCATAAACCAAAAACGCGTGTCATAGGTTCGCCATCACTGGCGTAGAGCGAGTGCGTGTAATGCACTGCAGTTTGGTGAAAATACGTCGGGAAAACAGGTATGCAAGCCGCGGCGGGGAGCTCGTGATAAAGAAGGAGACGCATGGAAGGGACTGACAGATTCCTTGCGATGAGTGACAAATGTGCCAGCTGACTGACAGCGGCAGAGTGACAACAACATTCCCACAGACACAGCGAAAGCTCCCTCTTAGGAATCGGGAAAGGATTCGCACAAAGCAACACAGAACGACCAGCGGGGGGGCCGTCCGAGCGCACAGACCGGAGGCTCGTGAAACAGGAGGTACAGAGGCCGACGGACGCCCAGGTCTCAGGCGCCACTGAGGAGGGAGGCGCGGGGTGGCCCAGGACAGGGATACCCAACATGGGAGCCACGGGACCCTGAGATCCATGGGGACCCCAAGGTCCACGCTTCCCGTCCAGTCAGGGCTGTTTGACCTACAGGAGTCAGAGGACCAGGGCGGCCACGGAGGCGGTTCAGCTTCCACGGGACCCCTGGTCGCTCACTGATTGGCCACGAAGGCTCTCCCGCAGGCAGCCCCATGCAGCGCCTGGGACAGAGGAGCGAGGCCCCGCCAAGAGCCGGTGCCACGTGCTGCCGACGTGTCTCACTCAGTCCCTGTCGAACCGAGAGGACAGCAGCCTGGGGAGATGGCTTCGGAGCTTCCCCTGGATAAGAGGTGAGTGGCGGCGACCCCCAGGAGAACCGCCCAGAGCCCACAAAACCTGTGGCATAAGGGATGGCGGCCTACGCCCTAGGGCTGGGCGCTGGCGACGGGCTGTGGCAGCGGACTCGGGGCACAGGGTGTGGCACCATGATGCCCAGAAAGAAGGCAGTGGCCATGGTCCGAAGAGGCAACCCCTGGCCCCGACAGCTGGCCCAGATGACCCCAGGACATGGGCTCCCCGGGCTCCATGTGCAGCCACGGTGACCTCTGGGGATGCTCGCCCAGCAGGAGCCTGTGCCAGGCGGTGGCTGACGGGCCGACACTGTCACTCCCTCGCTCTGATGGCCTGCATGTGAGTCACAGAGAGAGGGCAGGGCACCAGGCACACGGGACAGTGACAGGGCGGGACACGGCCAAGGAGCTCTGCCCGGGCGGCAGTGACTCCCGAGCTTTCTAAGCCGCACTCGGGGCCATTCCCAGCGTCACCTCCGTTCCCCAGGGAACACGGGCTGTGGGAACGCAGTGACCCGCTTCCACTCCTGCTGACCACGGCGGCACCCACCGAGAAGGGCCTGCCGGCGTCACCTCCGGCCTGGACGAAGGTCCCGCCTTTGCTCCATTCACCCGTGGGATGGGATTCCTGGTCCTGGATCAACGCCCGAGGACCCAGGAGCAGACGGAGTCCCAGGCCTTGTCTTCGTCTCTCAAGGCCGCCTCTGCCGGTCAAGGTCGGATTCTGCCCGTCAAGGTCGGTTGCATCCTCAGTGGCGTGCGGACTCCTCAGGCCTCTGGCCTCTTCTCCCTGCTGAGCCGGCGCCCAGTCACAGTCCCTCCCGAGCTCAGGGCGGACGAGTGTCTCCCGCCCACCCACAGCCGCTCAGAGCTGCAGAGGGAGCAGGGGCTAGACACGGGCGATGTTATTGAGGGAAAGTAATTCACAGCCTCTCACGGTGGTTGGAAGTTCAGCAAGACAGAGCGAGAGGACAGAAGCCATGGCACCCGCACTGGTTTCCAGGCCTTCTCTGGTCCGAAGCTTTAACACTTCCGTTTCAAAGGGCTCGGCGCTGCCTCCCGATCCACGGAGCTGCAGCTCGGCGAGCCCAGCTCGAGCCCCGAGCTCCTGATGAATTAATTCTATGAATTCTGTGCTTTTCCACCAGGGCTCTTTGAAGTTAAGCTTTATCCTTGAAAACCAAAAACAAACCTAAGTGCGACTTTTTTTTGCAGAGAAGTGGGTGCAGCTGCCGCGGAGCTCACGGTCAAGGACCAGCGGAGGGCTGGCCGCGCGCTCTGTGCAAACCGCACCGCGGAGCTCACGCGTGGAGCCCCGCCTCCGTCCTGCGCCGCTCGGGTGAGCACACCCAGCGCCAGGCGAGGCGGGGGGAGCGAGCGGGAAGCAGCGAAGGTGAGCCGTGCACACTTTATTTGTGCAAAAAATGACAAAATGTGGAGGCTGCACATTCATGTACAGGGGTCTATGTGTCTATGTGTACACACACCAGCGCTGCACATGTGCATATATGACAGACATGTGATATGTGTGCACGTGTGTGAGCACACATGAGTGCTGAACATTTGTGCATGTGACCGACGTGATTTGTGTGCATGTCTATGAACACGCATGAGCGTGGCGCCTTTGCACATGCAACAGACATGTGATGTGTGTGCACATGTATGACCATGCATGAGTGCTGCACCTTTGCACATGTGACAGGCATGTGATGTGTGTGCACGTGTGTGGACTGGGAGGAGTGGACGGTATGGATGGCCCAGGGCTGGAGCTGCTGGGTAGCTAAGGGAGGTTGTGGATGAAAAGGAGGAGATGGGAGGAGGAACCGATAGAGAAAAGAAATAAGAAAGTATAAGAAAGTGTGCATTTAGGACAATACACGCTGTGCTTTCCTGGGCTTTTGTAAGGTGTACATATGGCCATCAGCACGTCTATAAGATTCAATTTTAAAATAAAAAGAACATGAGGGCTGGGTGGCCCGGAGAATGACATGAAATGAAATCATGTCTAAGAAAGTGCGTGCTAAGTGGTGAAGTGACATTCGCTGAAATTACTGTTCTTGTTGTCAAAGTTGCTGTTAAAATTATTATTATTTTTTATATTCTTTATTGTTGATGATATCCTATCTAATAAAGAGGGAATATGCTAATTAACTGTCACACCCCCACAAGATGGCAGCCCCCAGTCCCCTCAGCCCTACCGAGGAAGGCAGTTGGGGATGATCATGCTGGCAGGGGAGCAGTTACGTGTCGATCAGGTTGGCAGGGGAGTGGTTAGGGGGCTACCAAGCAGGCAGGGGAGTGGCTAGGAGCCAGCAATCCTGGATTGTGAGAGGGATGTCCGACTGCCGGTTTAGGCCGGATCCCGCAGGGGTCCTGTCATCCCTCGAGGGGTCCCAAATTGGAGAGAGTGCAGGCTGGGCTGAGGGACACCCTCCCCCTCCCCCCATGCACAAATTTTGTGCACCAGGCCTCTAGTTACAGTTATGACAGACCAGTAGGGCGTGGTTGCGCCGGCCTCGGTGACTCTAAGCAAACCTTACCGCTGAAGGTTGTCCTGCTCTGGCTGACGCTTTGGCCGGAAGTCAGGGGAGGGTGTCCCCAGGCCCTCACTCGCTGTCCTGTCCTGGGGCACCCTCACCCACTGAATGACGGCTCAGTGTGTAGTCCACCATTCCCTCCTTCCAAAAGATGATTCTAGAAAGATCTTGGGTTGGCAAGTGACCACTGTGGCCTGAGGCTCCCTCTCAGCATGGACTGGCTGTCCCCTCAGGGCTGCGGGACGAGTGACAATGGCACGGTGAGCTGGGGACAGGCCGGGGGGACTTCCCGCTCCACTTCGAGCTCCCACCCCCGGGAGCCCTCGCCCACCCAGCCATGGCCATCACCTGGACACAGACGTGTGGCTGCCCCGCGACAGGGGTCGGCCATCGTGCTCAGGTGAGTGCGAGCAGCGGGGACGCGGCCGGCACTGTGACCTCAGGCAGCAGACCCAGGGCGAGGAGGCAGAGGCCACCCACGATTTTGCCCACAAATGCCCACCGAGGATGAGAGGGGACCCTGCACCCCCCTGCTCGTCGGGACACCCCAAGGGCTCCAACACCCCCACAGCCCGGGGGTCACCTCCCAGAGGCAGAGAGGGAAACCCGTGTCAGGGGCTGGGGGTCGGCCCGGGTGCCCATTCCTCAGTGCAGTCAGCAGTGTGTGGAAGGGCGGGCGTGCAGAGCACGGGGATAAAGCAGAAAGCCTGTGTAGCAAGCATGTCAAACTCGCAGCCCGAGGGCCGCATTCCTTGTTTCTTTGGCCCGTGTTCACCTTTGAGTTTGACACGCTTGCTGTACGGGTTGGAAATACAGAAAGAGAACAGCTGTTATTACAGGTGACACTGTTTCTACATAGAAACTCCACAGGGGTCCACACAACCACGCTCTCCCCCTAAGGATGGCCACCGGCGCCACTGAGCAAGCTCGGCCTCTGCGGCCACGGCGTCCTGCGCCAGCCACCCCCACGTGAAGACCACGGTGGGAGGCACCGCGCCGTGTACAGTCGTCGGAAAATGAAACCTCCAGGCGCAAGTCTATGAGACATGCACGTGGCTCACGCGCTGGGACCCCACGGTGCTGGGGCAGGAGCCCAGGTCTACGCACACAGGTGCACACGGCCGTGGAGCGGAGGGTCCATACCGTAAAGACACCAATTCCCCCCGAATGGATGTTCGAGTTTAATCCAGTGCCAATCACCATGCCAGCACCAGAGTTTTACAGGTTCACCCCGTGTATTTCTAAGACTCACATGGGCAGCCCTGGCCGGTGTGGCTCAGCTGGTTGGGCATCGTCCTGTGCAGCGAAAGGTCATCACTTGGATTTCCAAAGGGGTGGCCCGGACGCAGGGTCTGGGGCGGGGGGAGGGGGGAGTGGGGAGGTCAGGGAGGCACGTGCACGTTGGGGAAGAGCCCTCTGGTCAGAAGGGACAGCCACACTCGGAGATCCTGCCAGGCCTCCCGTGGGCAAGGGCATCGCTGGCTCAGGGAAGGCCTGGCGTCAGGAGGGGAGGGGCGCGCTGGCCCCTGCGGGCTGTGCCACCCCCGCCTGGCAGCTCAGGCCGCCCCCTGGGCTCCCCCTGCAGACCAGGGGCTCCTCCCCGAAAGCCTCCGACCTTCGCAGCCGGCATTCCTTCCTCATGAGCACTTGGACACGGAGCCACCCTTCCTCCTTCCGGTCGTTTCTGATCACAGCTCCCGCCCGGAGATCCAGGGACAGTCTGGGCTGTGCCCTGGGCTCGGAATCCAGCCCCCGCCAGCCCTCAACTCCCACTGGGCACGAACTGAAACAAGCCAGGAGGGAGGGGGACCGGAGGGTGTGTGTGCTCGTGTGTGTGATGTGGTTGCTCGTGTGTGCTTGGTGCATGCATGAGTTTGTGTGTGGTCTGCTCATGTCTGTGTGTGTGATGCAGCGTGCTGATGAGCGGGTGGTGTGTGCACAAGGGTACATATATGTGTACTTGTACATGCACACGTGTAATATGGTGGGTGTGTGCATATATGCACGCATGTGATGCCGATGTGTACGTGTATGTGCACACACACGTGTGCATGTGTGTGGTGGGGGTGGTGCTGGCTTATTTCTGCCTGTTTCGCTCCCAAAGGTCCTGGTGCAGCTGCTGGGAAACTCCATGTGGGGATCCTCCTCCAGGAGGGTTTTATGCGGAATCTGTGCCCCGACATGAAACGCGAGGGCGTCAGGGACATCGGTGCCGCCCGGGGCCAGGGGAGCCGCCTGGACCCGCCGTCTGCAGAGCAAAGAGGCAACGTCCGCCTCTGAAGCTCCCCGCACGGCAGAAGCAGAGGCGGGCCGCCCCCCACCCCGGGGACCTGTCTGTCAGCCAGGCCTGCGGCCCTCACCCTCTACAGACACCGCAGATGAATCGATTTGATTATCAGACTAATTTCATTCTCTGCTCTAATGAAGAGCTTCTATTATGCAAATGTGGGTGATTATGAAGCAAGTTTTTAAATGCAAATCCATCCCCCAAGCCCAGAATAAGCGGTGGCACGACAGGGCGGAGAGCAGACGCATCTGAGAAACAATGGGCCCGGAAGGAGCAGCGCCCAGCGGGATGGCGACCATCCGTGTCCAGCCCCAGCGTGGCAGGTGGTGCCGCGGCCTCCCGTCTCCCGAGGCCTCGGCCAATGAGCAGCTACAGGCTGGGACCCGGGGGACCGGGTGGAGCGGTGCCCTCACCCTCACGCTGGGAGCACCCGGCCCCGGGCCGTCTGACTGTGTCCCTCACGCTGCCCCTCTGTCCTCACACCCGGAAGGTTCCAACTTGAAACCCGGCCACTCGCCCTGTGTCGCAGGTGCTGTTCTCACGTCCTGTGTCGGACCCTGACAGCGCCCTTGATGGGCAGACCCACCGACCCGGGCGCCCAGATGGCGGCCTATTTGTGTCTCTGACGATGCCGCTCCCATTCACCCGTGAAAGGCTCCTAAGGACAAGGAGCCCGCTCCGCGCTCCTCCCAGGGCCTGGCTGGGTTCGGGCTGGGCCCCGCCCGGAGGAGACTGGCCCTCGGGAGGCCGTGGCCCTGACCCCTCAGCCAGGACGCAGCTCTTCCCGTCCGGGCGCCTCCCAGTCCCGGAGCTTCCCGGCGGCTCAGCAGCGCCCCCCAGCCTGGCTCTCACGGGCTCTCACGGGCTCTCAGGAACGTGTGTCCAGCAGCGCTTGTCCACGTCGGTCAGGCCGAGGGGGAAGGGTCAGTGTGTGTCCGCGAGCTTCTCCCGGGCGTTAGGAAAGCCACCGTGTCTGGCCGGAGAGGGAGGCAAGTCTGAAATGAAATCCTGAGGAGCCTGACTCCAGGCGACCCTCCACCGTGGGCGGGGCCAAGCTTGTCCCCATCCCGCCTCCATCTGCATATTCTACTTGGGAAGACAGTCATCAGTTACAATTATTATTATTGTCAACGGAGAGGTGTGTTCGTTTAACCTGCTCGGACTGTGGGTTTATGACGATTCTTCATGACAATCTGTGTAATTCATTACCGATGATAATAGTTGTTGCTGCCTTTATCGTGATCTTGGGCAGCCCCCCTGGCCGTGTCATATCTGGCGGACGCTCTGAGGTTCCGGAGATCACAGGCTCGCTGCTTCCCCTCCCCGGGCCCACCGGGCACCCCACCCCCCGCGCCCGCACCACCGGCTCCCGGAGGCCGCCGCCCTGGGCCCTGTGCTGCTCGGCACGGACCAAGCCGTGGGCCCGGGGGTCGCCGGGCTGGCTCGCAGCGCAGGGCCCACCCCTACCAGCCGAGCCGCATCCACCCTCCACGCAAAACCAGTCCAGACTTATCGATCTTAGAACCAAATGCCAAGCGCCTCACCGTCCACAATAAATGTCTCTCTGGAAAGTTCTGTGTAAATTGAATTTTTATAAATCAAATCGCTCTGAGAAGTAGTGAGGAGAAGCGGTATTTATGGGAAACCTGTTTGCCTCCCTTGACAAGGGCTTCCCGGCCGCGGAGAAGGGACTTCTGCTTCATTTTAAGGCCTTTAAGACAATTTGGAGGGTTTTCTGCAAGAGGACGAGCAGGTGACACTTCACACACCAGCACAGCGCTCAGGGGGGAAGCCTGAGGCCGCTGCCGGGCACCGGGGAGCAGCCGAGCGTAAACTCGTGAGTTCATCACAGTCCCGCACGCTCTGGGGGGGGGGGGGGGGGTGCGGGGGGGACACCTGGATGGCCGCCTTCTGCACGGCCGGCCAGGGAGCAGACCCAGCACCACGGTGGGGGCCCGACCGGAAGCACCCGGCACCTTCCGGAGCACGGGGCGCCCTCCGCCGGCTGAGCCACTCGGCACAGGCATGTCTAACCCTGTTTATCATCTGCGTTTAAAGGTGGGCGGCCGGCTCTCACTCTGGTTGCCACATGGAGAGCAGAGAAGCCAGTCTCCCAGGCAGGGCGTCTGGGGCAGGCGGCGCCCCATCGCTCGGCTCTGACCGCCCAGCACCTGCCGATGCCCGGCTGCTGGTCCTTCCCCACTGGGCAGCGCTGGGTCCGTGGACAATGCAGGCCCTCCCGTCCCAGCCCTGAGCCTTCTGCCTGGAGCTCCTGGACGTGTGTGTGCAGCAGTGTGTGTGTGTGTGTAGCAGTGTGAGTGTGTGTGTGTGTAGCAGTGTGAGTGTGTGTGTGTGTAGCAGTGTGTGTGTGTGTGTGTGTGCAACAGTGTGTGTGTGCAGCAGTGTGTGTGTATCAGTGTGTGTGTGTGCAGCAGTGTGTGTGTGTGAGTGTGTGTGTGTAGCAGTGTGTGTGTGCAACAGTGTGTGTGTGTGTAGCAGTGTGAGTGTGTGTGTGTGTAGCAGTGTGTGTGTGTGTGTGTGTGCAGCAGTGTGTGTGTGTGCAACAGTGTGTGTGTGCAGCAGTGTGTGTGTATCAGTGTGTGTGTGTGCAGCAGTGTGTGTGTGTGAGTGTGTGTGTGTAGCAGTGTGTGTGTGCAACAGTGTGTGTGTGTGTGTAGCAGTGTGAGTGTGTTTGTGCAGCTGTGTGTGTGTGTGTGTAGCAGTGTGAGTGTGTATGTGTGTAGCAGTGTGTGTGTGTGTAGCAGTGTGTATGTGTGTAGCAGTATGAGTGTGAGTGTGTGTATGTGTGTAGCAATGGACCACTCAGGGGTCTCAGCACCTTCCCGGGTGTGTGCACCTCCCGTGGGCTCCCCACCGCGTTGCTGCCCTAAAGACACCCTGTTCCGGGCCGTCACTGCCCATCCACCCCCCACCACGACCGCCTTTCCACGGGGACCCGCCTTCACTTATTTCCTTTGAAAGTTTCTGCTTATGAACTCACTGGCCTTCAGATGACAGACGTCAGTAATCAGCACCGCAGGCCCTGACACAGAGGCTGCTCGCTTCCTTCAAACACCGTGTCCTCTCTGGCCCCGCCCCGCCCCCCCACGGGCCTCCAGGCTGACTGTGGGCTCCTGTGCGGGGTGTGAGCTCTGCATCTGAGGGGACATAGGACACACAGTGCGTTGTCTTTGCGCTTTTAAAAAACGAGCACAGCAGTATCCTCCTACATTTTTTTTTTATTTCTTGCTCAACTCTCCCCCTGGGGACTCCGAGAGAGGTGTGTGCAGTGGCTGCGGCCAGCCTGGGTCTGCGGAGCCTGTGCCCGCTGCGGAGGTGGCTGACGGCCAAGCCGCGGCAGGGACGGCGAGAGGCCTGGGTGCTCTTTGGCTGACAGCGGGGGAGCCGTCAGCGACAGAGGTCAGGTGGCACACGCCCAGGAAAGAATCTGAGATCAATAGCAGGACATTAACTGCCGTGCACTGGAGAACAGCAGACAGATGTAAACTCGTGAGTTCATCATCATCCCGCAGAAGGTAACGCGGCGATGGACGTCGGAGGGGACTCGGGGATAAACGCATTTGACTCGGAGACGGAAAAGTGTGGGTTTGAATGTATCTCCAGGCAGCGAGGTAGTGAATGAGGGGAAGTTTCTCTTGATCCCGCTGCTCCAGTTGATAAATAAATAAGAGGTTGTGGCCCTGGCTGGTATGGCTCAGTGGATACAGCGTCGGCCTGTGGACCGCAGGGTCCTGGGTTTGATTCTGGTCAAGGGCACGTACCTCAGTTGCAGGCTCCTCCCGGCCCGGGCCCTGGTTGGGGCTGGTGCAGGAGGCAACCCATCGATGTGTTTCTCTCACATTCATGTTTCTTTCTGTCTTCCCCTCTCTCTCCCACTCTCCCTAAAAATCAATATAAAAATATCCTCGGGTGAGGATTAACAACCACAAAACAAAACAACCAAGAAAGAAATTGTGATATTTGAATATGACAATTTTTAAGCCGTGATGGATTAACGGATTTAGGCCATGGGCACTGAGTTAGAAATGTAAAATATCGTCTATTAATACTCTTGCAAAAAAAACCCTGAATCTGATCAAGTTTCCAGACTATCAATTTCCGGAAAATACAGAGGATATCGAAATGTCTACATCACTTCATCAGGATGCCATCAGCTAAGCCGAGACAAGGGGACACATGGCCCGGTCCTCAGCAAACCGCGCCCCGGAGGCCGAGGGGCTGCGGGGAGGCCCACGGAGGGTTAGTGGGGACGGAGCAGACAGACAACCCAGCGGCACGCATGGCTGTGGGTGTGCACGCCCACAGGCAGCTCGACGGCTACATCAGCGACAGTCACCCATGGAAACAGCCGCGGATCGGATGACGGTAAGCTTGGGTTGTTGGAAATGGCCGAGCGGGAGTGTCATATTGTGATGTCACCGAAAAGAGAAAACACTAGTTTCCTGTCTCATTGCTCTCTGTGCCTTCACCATCTACCACTGGGACAACGTCAGGATTTCCCTCTCTCCCCGGCTTTACCAGAATAACCGTATCACAACCAAATCCAACCTGATGCAGCTGCACTCCCATCACGCACACGCCTGGCTCCCAAAGTGACACCATCAGTGACCCTCTCCCGCTCTATGCTTGAGGTTTTACTATTTAACAGTGCCCTCTACTTTAAAAAATATTTTTATTGCTTTCAGAGAGGAAGGGAGAGGGAGAGCTGGAAATGTCAAGGATGAGAGAGAATCGTTGATTGACTGCCTCCTGCACGCCCCCTACTGGGGATCTAGCCCGCAACCTGGGTATGTGCCCTTGACCGGAATTGAACCGGGACCTTTCAGTCCACAGGCTGACACTCTACGCACTGAGCCAAACCGGCCAGGGCAGTGTCCTCTACTTTTACGTAAAATACATCCAGACAAACACCAAACGTCTGAGTTGCCGTGGGAGCGAATGCAGAAGACAGTGGTCTCCTCTGGGACGGAAGGCAAGTGGACGCGATGGCCTACAAGACCACCCCTGTGCGCGCGAGTCATCCGAGAGCAAAGACATGTTTGCTTAAAAGTGTTCAGCGAAGGAGCTCGGCGTGGCTCTGGGTGACCGTAGGGGAAGGCAGCTCCTAAAGGTTCCGTATATTCAGGGATGGATTTCACGCACAGAGAGGTGAGCAGCTGGGGGAGCGTGGGCTTGCGAGAGGCATCCAGAGGCAGCACCAAAGCACAGAGACAAGGCCGATGTCTGGATGTGACTCGTCATCGCCAACAGGACCACGTCTGGGACACGGGTGAGAGCGCGTTATTCCTCGCCCACCAAGCACGTGTGAAAAAATCAAAGAAAGAATCCCAGGATGGTAGAGCTGGGAAGCACCTTCACAAAGTCTCGGGGTCGGTTCACAGAATGAAAAACGGAAGCCTAAGTGGGTTGGGTGGCCTGCCCGCTGTCTGCCGGCAATTGCTGCAGAATCTTAGCCCAGGGGTCCTGGTCCCAGGCCAGTGCTGCCTGCCCCTCACGAGGAGCCGTAGCCTCTTCGAGCTGGAACAATGTGTGTTTGACTGTCGGTCCTTAGCAAGGCCTCGGGGAAGAGACTCGGCTTAGACCCACCCCCTGCTGTTTAGAAGGCTTGTTTCTACTCCCTTTTAGGAGGCACTTCTGCAGCTGCCCCTGAAGCCCAGAAGGGCCCAGCAGCTACCCACTGTTTTGTGGTACAGACTCGCACCCCTCGTGGGACATGTTCCTGCGGGAGCGGGGATAGCACTGTGAGCACTGGGTGCAAAAGGCCACGGGTGCGGTAGGAAGAGCCCGGAACCAGAGTGGGGAGTGCTGGGCCGTGGTCCCCTGTCCACAGAATGGGGGGACCACATGTGACCAGACACGTCCCTGATACTCTCTGCGCGATCCCGCCAGCCGCCTGGGCTCTCACCTCTTTTCCTGCCCGATAGTCGTCCTGGGCTGTTCGCCACCCCTCCCGTGGCTCCTCTGCTGACACGCAGAGTCGGCCGAAGTCTCTGAGTGACATCCCTGCAGCCGGAGGGGGGAGACCTGTCAGAGGGCACACAGGCAATCAGTTCCAGGACGACGTCAGCGACACGTGTGTTAAACTTTCCATTTCTCTGCGCCTCCGTCCGAGGCCATTTCCACGGACTCCCACAACCGCCCGAAGCCAAGCCACGGGAGGGGAGCCTTCGTGAGCCGGCGATGGAGACAGATGGGCCGCGCGGGCGGGCACGGCCTCCACTCCTTCCGTCCCCGTGCTCCCAATGCGGAGAGAAGTCATTAAAAAGGCACTTAAGAATCTAACTTCCCATTGATCGATGGCGGGTTAGGAGCCATGTCGGGCCTCGAGACAGTGAGAACGGCGCGATGAACCGAACGATTCCTTTCTCTGTTGGATGGTTAGCGAAAGCGCTGTCATAATAGAATTTTCCAGACAGTCGGATCAATGATGTCAGCTCTCACCCCACGTGTTGAGGGATGACTCGGATTTGGGAGCCCGGGATTAATGGTCGGGGCCACGGCCACGTTCCCGCTAATGGATCGATGGTGACGCCCCAAGCGACCCCGAGGAAATTACTCACCGCGCGAGCCCCGAAGACAGAAGCAAAGGCCCCCTTCTCGGACTCAGACGCTCACTTTTTAAAAAAGTGTCAGCGCATCAGCAGAGATTTATGTCCCGCGACGAAAGGCCGCGTGCGGGGCCATCGGAGAAGCGCTGTCCCACCAGGAGCTGTCGGCAGGCGGGTGGGCGGGGGGCGGGGGGGGGGGGGGAGGCTGGGAGGAAGCTCGTACAGCAAGGCCCGGAGGGGGCTCGTCCGGAAAACGCCCCCAGTCTCACTCACCTCCCCACCCCAGCCACATCCCTCCGCTCCCCTGGGACACACCCCGGGGCTCCTGCCTGAGCACTGCCCCCCAGCCCTTCCTGAACAGGCGACTGGACCTTCCGCCACGAAGCCTGGCCATGACCCTGGCCCATCCTTCAGGGCCCGCGGCCCTCACGCTCCCCTGGCTCATGGGGGGAGGGGGTGGTGGTGGTGGTGGCTCAGGATGTACTTGCCCAAAACACGGGGGACGCCCTCTGTTCCCTGCCGGTCCCCCTCCTCTCCGGCGCCCGCAGATGGGAGGGGCAGCGGGCCCCCGGGGGAGGGAGAGCTGGGCTATGAGACGCGTCTGTGGCTGTAACTGCATCGCTTGGCTGCTCCGGTTTCTTGGGTGTTAATTCTAAATTCTCACCTCTCACCAAGGCTGTTGCCTGGCTTGTGTCTTCTGTCTTTGCCCCTTCACACACACACCCCTCTCCCCGAAGGGGCAGGTGCTGCCGGAGCCACACACAGAGGTGCGAGTGGTCGGCTGGCCGGGGCTGGGACATGCAGCTGCACCCAGCAGCCCTCAGCGTGGCTGTCTCCCTCATTCCCGAGACCCCCACCCGGACGGACGAGGAAGGGCCTGGGCAGAGGGAAGTGTGCGCAGGGATCCTACTCCAGGTCACTTGTCGGGCCCTGGTCTTGGAGCTCTGTGCCCTGTGGTTGGGGCACCAGTCTGCAGGGGCGTGGCCTGACGGCGTGGCTCCAGGGAGGGTGGCTCACAGGGGCGTGGCTCGCAGAAGGTGATGAGTCATTCAGGCAGCAGGGGTCTGCAGCTGCTGGTCCTGACTCCTCTCTCCACCCCCCTCCTGCCCTCCTGCGGGACCTGGATTCGGGGGCCAGGGCTCTGTGTCCTGGTCGGCACTAGGGGTCTGAGCCACGGCTCCTGGCCTGGAGCAGGTGGCCGGCGACATCGCCTCCCGGGGCCCCTGCCAGGTGACCTGCTCAGGGTCCCGGTGCCCCAGGTACGGGCTCTGGGCCGAGTGGGCCTCGTTGCCATGGGCAACCCTCGACCACAGGCACCATTTGTGTGTCTCCCCTGGAGCCGTGACCGTGCTGCACACAGTAGGTGCTCACGGAATGAATCGGGGATCAGATAACTGCCAGCTGTTTCCCAGACCAAAGCGATGGAGCGCCTTGGGCTCTGCGCCCCCGTCCCCTCGGCGCTGGCCCTGGAATTAGAAGGCAGTTCCTGTGTGTGTGTGCGGAGGGTTCCCGCAGGTGCAGGGCCTGGGAACCAGTCCTTCCCACGCTGCACTGGGGGGACTCTCCCCGAGAACAGGGAGCCCACGCGCCCGGGTGGGTGCCAAGCCCCCACAGGGGTGCCCCAGCCCAAGCCCGCCTGACGCCCTCCCCCACCCCTTTGCTGATCAGCACCGTCTTTCTGGATCTTTCCGCCGTGGAGTCACTTGCCAGGCCTGAAACCCTCAATGAAACCTACAGGAGACCCCCTGGCCCCGTCCACGATGTGGACACATGGACTGTGTCCCTGAGAAGATGCGGCTTTGGGGGGATCCCGCCTGTTCACACTTCCTGTGCCCGTCATCGCAGCACATGGTGTGGTAAGTGAGGCTCCCGTGACAACGTGTGATGAGATGTGACAGGTTTTCTAACAGAAAAAGGAGCGAGACAAACCCGAACCCCCCGCCGAGGGGGCCTGGCTCAGCCTTGGAACGAGGTGGCACCCTGGGGGCCGGCGTCGGCCTGTCTGTGAGCCGCCGGGAAAGGTGTCCCTCCGAATAGCACCGGCCCCCCAGTCCTCTCCCCGGAAACAGGGGGACAGGTCAGAGCGAGGGGAGGGGCAGAGGAGGAGCCGCTCCGGGCTGGGCAGCGTCCGGCAGGGTGTGGACACGCACCCCTGTGGCCGAGCGGCTTCTCGCTTCTTGTCCCCAAACTCCAGGCTCCTTTCAAGCCCGAGGCCGTGCCACCCGCTCCCAGGCCTGAGTGAGAAAGCGCAGGGGCAAGTCCTGGGGCTGGTGGTGTGTGTGTGTGTGTGTGTGTGTGTGTGTGTGTCTCCTCGTGAGGGAGCGATTGCTGTCACCTACAATGTGCCGCCCTCTTAGCACAGCTGGGGGACAGAGACCTCGCTCGCTCCACCCCCTGGAGGAAGGGTGGCCAGGCTCCCAGCCTGCCGCTGGCTGTCCTTGGCCACGCCCGGGCCCCAAGGTCGCCATGTCACCAGGGCACCCTCACCCCACAGAGCACAGGGGTGCTGCTGGGACGTGGGACTCCCACTCGAGTGACCCAGGAGCCCAGAGCTCACCTCCGTCCCTTCGTCAGCCTCAAAGCCCGGCTGGTCCCTGTGTCAGCCTCCAGCCCCAGGGCCTCTCAGGGCCGGCGCCCCCGATGGCCATGCAGCCAGGGGCAGCCGGGGGCAGCTGGGGGCAGCAGGGGGCAGAGGGGGCAGGTGGGGGCAGAGGGGGCACCTGGGGGTCAGCAGGCAGGGCAGCAGGCAGGGCAGTCCTGGTGGACACACCCCTGAGAGCGTTAGAGAGAGCGACACCCTCCCTGCTAAGAGCCCAGGAGCTGCCCACCCCTGGACGGTGTCCCCTCGCTCCTCGGATCCTCTGAGGGAGCCTGGAGACCTGGACACCCAGGCCCTGCCCACGCTCCACGTGCGTCTTGAAAATTCACATTTTTCTGTCCAAGGCGGTTCTCTGATGCCATGAGAGGGCCCTGCGGCTGGGTCTGCCCACAGACAGTGTGGGGTGTTCGCTGTGGGGCACACAGGCTGCTGTGTCTGGGTTTCTTTGTATTTTAATGTTTTTATTGATTTTAGAGGGAGGAAAGGCGAAGGATACAGAGATAGAAACCTTGGTGAGAGAGAAGCATGGATCGGCGGCCCCTGCACGCCCCCCGCTGGGCTGGAGCCCAGCCCGCCATGTGCCCTGACCGGGAATGGAACTGTGACCTCCTGGTGCGTGGGATGGCACTCAGCCATCGAGCACGAGCGTGTCTGACCTGCCAGGCAGAGGGCTCGGGGACACAGTTGAGGGCAGAGGGCGGGGGCGTGAGGGGCGTGCCCACCAGTGATGCCCAGTCACTAGGACAGTGGGTTCTGGTGCCGCTGGCATCAGGGTGACCCCCTACCAGGCTGAGGGGACGCCTGGGGAGCTTGCTGTCTCTGAGTCCGTCCGCCTTGTGGACAAAGGGGGCCTCTGTGAGTCTGGCACCCGCCATAAGGTAGGCCTCCTGGGGACCTCCCTGCCTCCCGCCAGGCCTCCCTTCTGACACGCTGAGCTCCTACTATGTGCTGAGCTCCTACTATGCGCAGGGCGGGCGGGCAGGAGGCTGCGGCCCCTTCCTTGTCCTGCCCCTCCCAGCCCAGCTCCGGGCTCCTTCCCAGCCTTATTTCTCTAACAGGGTCCCCTCCACCAGCCCAGCCAGACCCACCTGAACTGGTTACTATTCACTTCGCTCTCGGGCGGACTCCAGGCTGAGAGGCCGACGGTTTAGCCCATTTCACTCCACAGCAAACCGGCAGGAGGTCCAGTTTCCCTGCAGGAAATGTCAGGCCCATGGGGACCGGCACCAGCGGCGGAGGGAGCTTTGGGCCTGACCCGGGGCGGCACCCCCCGCGGGTCCCCTCACTGCTGGGCGCCTGCAGCCCGCAGAGCCCGCAACTGGGCGGTGGGTGAGCGCCCAGAGGACTCGGTCTGGGCTGCGCTCTGAGTGTTGCTGTAACAGGACTTCCGACCCCTCCAACGGGGCTGCCACCGGGAGACACGGAGAGGAGGGGCGCGGGCAGCTCCCTGGCTCCTCCCAGTCCCGGGCACTCTGGGTGCCCGGGCGGCTTCTCGGAGGCACGGACTCCCCCAGGCCCTTGGACAGGACGCTGCACCGCCTCCCTGGGAAGTGCCGGCTGCTCGCTGAGTGGCTCTGGGACTCCTGGCTCCTCACGGGCCGTGGAACACGTCCCGTCTGGTCCTGGGCCTGTGGGAGTCCCATCCTCGGCTGCAGGTCCCAGATCTCTGTGGGAGCCGCTCACCCGGAGGGAGGCCGCGGCCCAGATCTTAACACACACACACACACACACACTCACACACACACACACACACACACTCACACACACACACACACTCACACACACACACACTCACACACACACACACTCACACACACTCACACACACACACACACTCACACACACACACTCACACACACATACACACACACTCACACACACACTCACACACACACATACACACACACGTACACACACTCACACACACATACACACACACTCACACACACATACACACACACACGTACACACACACACTCACACACACACACACTCACAGACACATACACACACGTACACACACTCACACACACCGACACACACATACACACACATATACACACACACACTCACACACACACACACTCACATACACACTCACACACACACACACACACACACACACACACGGGCTAAAGGAGCGATTCCCGCGGACTCACGGCTGCAGGCCCCGCTTTCCCGGCGCTCGCTCTGAAGATTCCAGGATTTTCCTGAGCAAGAGCATCATCCGCCCCGGCTCTGGGCCTCTGGACCGGCCTCCTCCTGTGCCCTGTGCTCCGGGCTGTTTGCTGTCACTCGTGTGATTGTGTGTGTGTGTGTGTGTGTGTGTGTGTGAGAGTGTGTGTGAGTGTGTGTGAGTGTGTGTGTGCGCGTGTGTGAGTGTGTGTGTGTGTGAGTGTGTGTGTGTGTGTGAGTGTGTGTGAGTGTGTGTGTGTGTGAGTGTGTGTGAGTGTGTGTGAGTGTGTGTGAGTGTGTGTGTGTGTGTGTGAGTGAGTGAGTGTGTGTGTGTGTGCGTGTGCACAGCTCACCGTACTGGCATCTGGGAGCCCTTCCCCCAGCTTGTGCAGGACTCAGGAGCCTTATAACCAGTTACATGCAGAACTGGGTCCGTGGTGCGGGGGGAGGGGCCGGGACCCCTTTCCTGGGGCGGGAGGAGTGGGAGCCCCGCTCAGTTGCTCAGAAGCACCCCTCATTCCCAGGTGACCAGCTGGGGAGCACCTTTTTCCGCGCCTGTGGCCTCGCGCACAGGACTCCCCGTCCCCTCTCCTGGCAGCTCTGAGGCTTACAAATCTCACCACTTTCTGGGTTTATAGCCTCATTATTGTGGTTTGGGAAACATTTCAAAACTAGACAAGCATTAGCTGAGCTTATAAAATTAAAAATAAACCGGAACAGCTCTAATGAGGCCGCGTGACAGGCCAGGACTCCCGGCTCGGTAAGCGCACTTCTCGGTGCCTCCCCATCTGGCACGGGGGGGTGGGGGAGGGTGGGGGCGGTTGGGACCAGCCCCTCTGGGGCAAATGCAGGAGCCTGGCTGAGCCCTCCCTGCCGCTACGGGCACGTGGGTTCCTCGGGACAGACCCCCGTCTGATCTTGGGATGGGGGGTCTGGAACTGTCCACGGGTTGGTCCAGCGTGGACTGGTCCTCACCCTCGTTAGTGACCTGCCTTCCACCCCGCAGGTCCAGCGGGGAGACTAGGGGGAGGGGGCCTGGTCTCCCCAGGTGGGAGGGCGAGGGCGGGCCTGGCACTAACCCCTGGCATGGCCCAGCGGTGGCGCTCCCACCCCGGGTGTGGCCTGAGGCTGCGAGGGGCACGGGTCCTTCCTAGTTCTGCTCCATCCCGAGCCCTGAGCCTGGGGGGCAGGGGGGAAAGGGGTGCAGGACACAGATTTGCAGATCCCAGTGCACATGGGAACGCAGTCCTTTGTTTAAAAATGATGAATAAATCAATGACTCTCTCACCATTAATGTTCCTATCTCTCTCTCTCTCTCTCTCTCCCTCTCTCTCTGAAATCAATAGAAATATGTTTGTCAAAAATGAAAAATAAGAAAAGCCCAGCCGGTGCGGCTCAGTGGTTGAGCGTCGACCTAGGAACCAGGAGGTCACGGTTCGATTCCCAGTCAGGGCACAGGCCCGGGTTATGGGCTCCATCCCAGTGTGGGGTGTGCAGGAGGCAGCCGATCCATGATTCTCTCTCATCACTGATGTTTCTATCTCTCTCCCTCTCCCTTCCTCTGTGAAATCAATGAAAATATTTTTAAAAACAAATTTTAAAAATGATTAAGAACTTAAAGACAGCCGCCGCGAGGGGTGCCTACACGGTGGCGAAGCCGCCCCTGGTGTGGAGACAGCGCGGTCCCGGGGAACTCCCCGCCTCGGTGCCCACGGCCGGCCCCGGGGAACCCCCCGCCTCGGTGCCCACGGCCGGCCCCGGGGAACCCCCCGCCTCGGTGCCCACGGCCGGCCTGGATGGTGCACAGGGCGCTGGGTCCGTCCCCACCTCCTGGCCCTCGGAGATGGCGCTGTCCTCTCAGGACGGACGGCGGGGGTGGGTGCTGCCTGTGGAGCTGGTCGCAGTGACTGGAACGGCCCGCTTCCTCCTGCCGCACGATTCTTTCTGCGTCCATGGGTCCGACTGACTGCTGTCTTGTTTCGGCTTTTGTGTCTGCGTTCTCCTCCTGGTAGCGCCTCTTCCTGGCTGGCAGGGTGGCTGCGGAGAGGAGGGGGCCCTGGCCTCGGGGTGGGGGGGGGAGAAACTGGGGACTGTCCGTATCATTTCTTCCTCACCTGTTGGTCACGTTCACCAGGGAGATACCTGGGCCGGGTGTTACGGGGGCTCATGGTTGACAGCTTCTCTAAGGTGCACAGGCCTGTTCACGCCCAGGCGAAGGATCTATTGCTGCATGCGTTTCGATGGTTTGTATTTTTTCAAGGAATTGATGCATTTTATCTAAAATATCAAATTGTGGGCATGGAGCTGTGTGTCGGCTCTTTCCTGTTCCCGTTCCTGGGTCCGTGGCCAGAACCCCACTTCATTCATGATGTTGATGGTGTGTGTCATCTCTTTCCTGTAGAGATTCGCCGATTTCATGTCTCTTCAGACAACCAACCTTCCATTTCGCTGTTTCTTCCATTGCTTCCCTGATTTCTACCTCACTGATTTCTGCTGTTTTCTTATGATTTTTCTTGTTTTCTGCTTTGGGCTTAGCTTGCACCCCTTCCTCTAGTTCCTTGATGGGGGAGACCCGGTGACCGACGCCAGACCCTCCTTATTCCCAAAGATACACAGCTGCTCTGATCATTTTTTGTTTTAGTCGCTGATGTGCTACACCCACAAATTTTGATGGATAATATCTTTATTCGGTTCCATTTTTGAAACATCTTCCTGAAGACTTTTCCTGACCCACGTGCTACCGAGAAGTATGTTGTTGAATCTGCAAGTGCCTCCGTGTCTCGCTGTCTTCCCGCTGGCGGTCTCTCGTCGAATCCCGTGGCCTGAACAGAGTTTGTGCGATTCTTGGGCTTGTAAGTCTGCGAAGGTGCGTTCGTGGCCACGGCGTGGTCTCTGGCGGCGGATGTTTGGTGTGAACCGGAGGGGATGTGGAGGTGGGAGGGCGGCTCTGTAAGCGTCAGTCAGGTCCGGCTGATGGACGGGCTGTTCAGGTCGAGTCCTCCGTGAACGGTTTCCTGCCGCCGCCACAGTCCCTCGCCGCCAGGGCCGGTCTTCCCGCACCATCGGGGTCTGTCTGTTTCCTCTGTAAGTGTCCCCTGACGCTGTGACACCGGTATTAGGTGCCTGCAGCTTTAAGACAGTCCCGTCTTGGCGAGTGGACCCCTTCACCCTGTGTGCTGCCCGCCTTTACCCCCAGGGTCTTTCTCGCAGACGTCGGCTGCGTCTGGCACGAACGCAGCGGCTCCATCCGTCTTTACGCGACGTTCGGCCTGTCTGACTAGTTACATGCAAAGTGGGCTCCTCGCTGGTAACACACACTTGGGTCTTTCCTTCTTTCCGCTCTGCCCATCTCTGCACTTGAACCGGCATCTTGAAGCCGTTCGCGTTGAAGTGACGTAGAGTATAACCGCGTGACCCGCTGTCCTGCTTTAACGGGTTTCTGCTCATCGCACTTTCCCGCTTCTGTTTCAGACTTGCCCTCGTTTTCCGTCTCGTCTGATTTCCACAGAGCATTTGGCAAGATTCCGTTTCATTTTGTCTCTCGCTGTGTGTATTATATTCATTTTAAAATAGTGGCTGCCTTCAATGCACATTTTAAAAATATATATATATATTGTATTGATTTCAGAGAAGAAGGGAGAGAGAGAGAGAGATAGAAACACCAATGATGAGAGAGAATCATGGATCGGCTGCCTCCTGCACGCCCCCCCCCCCCCCCCCGCTGGGGATCGAGCCCGCAACCCGGGCGTGTGCCCTTGACTGGAAATCGAACCCAGGACCCTTCAATCCGCAGGCCCACACTCTATCCACGGAGCCACACCGGCCAGGGCTCAATGACCATTTTTAACTACGGTAAGTCCCCTTCTAATAACACGACACAGCCGCACGGGCGGGCAGGCAGCTTACAAGGGAGCATCCTCAGCTCCTCCCGCCTCCAGACGCTGTGATCACCCATCCACCCGCACGTTGTCACCTTCATCCTGTCAGTCAGGTCGGGTCAGAAGCACTAAAATGGATGTTTCAGGCCCACAGGCTCCGTGTCCGGCGGGCGTCCCTCCTCCGTCCTGAGAGCTTCTCGGTCCCTGTGGCAGCTTCACTGACACTGCCCACAGCTTTTTGTTTCTGAAACGTCCTCCTTCCTTCACTCTGAAGAGTCATTTCATTGCAGGTAAAATTCTGGATTCTAAAAGAAAAATCAGCACTTTACAGGTTTCCCGCTTCCCTCTCCGCGGCGTGATTTCCGGAGAGCCGGCTCCTGAGTCCCCAGCCGGCTCCCGCGGGGCGAGGCGCCACCCGTGCTCCCCCCGGCTCTGTGCGGCCTGCTCTTTGCCTGACTGTGGGTCTCACAGGTGTCGGGGCAGTTTCTTCTCTTTTGATCTGCTTGCTGCTCAGCAAGCTTCCTGGCCTGTGGTTTGTGTCGGTCGGAGCTGGGGAAGTGCTGCACATCCGCAGGGTGTCCCCCTGAAGGCACACACACGGGGAGAGCGTATGCAGCCGGTGCTCATTAGCACACAGCGCCTTTGCAGAATTTACAGAATCCACAGACGTGAGTATGTTCCTGCCAACGCCTGTTTCACACGGTGACCGCTCTGGCCCAGGCGCTGCCGGTAACGCGAAGCAAGGGAACCGCAAACCCCCAGAACCATTTCGCCCGGCATTTGCGCGCCTCCATCCGTCAGCTGTTGCTGATTTTGTTCCGTGAACCTCATCGCTGACGTGTCCCCATGAAGACAACCCAGTGGCACTTCAGGGTTAGTGTCCTCTGCTCCCAGCTCAGCTGGCTTCCCCCGTCACTCCCGGTCAGTTAAACGGAGAAGGCGTGAGAACGAAGGAGGGACCAGCGACCACAGTGCGGGCACATTTCCCGCGCTCCCCCCTCGCGTGGCACCGGCGGCGAGTCCGGGGACCAGGCTCCCCCTCCTTCCTGAGTTAGACCCGCGGTGCCCTCCCCCCGGGCTGGGGCTGCTGCGATGCTGCTGGATGCAGGGATGGAAGACGCCACGACTGCTGGCGGGGTTCTGGGGGGGCGCGTCCCAGAATCGCCGGTGCGAGGAGGGGCATCCCGGGCAAAGCAGGGCCCCTGGGAATATTGTCAAGTCCGGGGTCCAATGGCTCCACTTGCTTTTGTGGTTGTTGTTGTTAATCCTGATCTGAGGACATTTTCCCACTGATTTTTAGAGAAAGAGAGAGAGAGGGAGAGACAGAGAGAAACATGGATGTGAGAGACACATCGACTGGTTGCCTCCTGCACACGCCCCGACCAGGGCCGGGGAACCTGCAACTGAGGTGTGAGCCCTTGACCGGAATCACACCCGGAACCCTCCAGTCCGTGGGCTGGCGCTCTATCCACTGAGCCACCCGGCCGTGCTGCTCCAGCTTTCTGAAAGCAAAATACACCGCCGGCTCCACGCTTCTGAGCGCGCACCCGTCAGCGCGTGTTGACGCGTCTGCGCTCTGCCCAGCACCTGGCGTGGGCCGTGGGCGGGAGGGAGCATTTAGGGGCGCTGTTGGACGAGGCTGGGGGGTCTCTCCTGGAGCCCGGATAACTTGACTAAAAGCCTGTGCCAGGGAGGCGCCTGCACGTCTCGGGGAGGCCCCCCGTCATCTGTTCGCGGGAATCGCCCTCACCTGCCTGGAGGCAGCCTGAGAGGCATGTCATCCAGGGCTGGGCCCCGGCACCCACCCACCCTGGCCGCCACTCTGGCCCCAGCAGCACCTTCCCAGGAGCCTTCCTGCCCAAACAGCCCTGACCACCGCTGGCACGCGCGCTCCGAGGAGCAGACCCGGGCAGCGCCCCAGGCGGCCTCAGAACCGGCACCGAGATTCGCCCCTGGACCTAGCACCAGCCACGTCCTCCGCACCAGCCTCCCTCCTCGGCCTCTGGACGCCCCTTAATCCGGTGTTCACAGCCGTCCGGGTTGTGCAGGACGGGAATCGCCGTGAAGTGTGGGTGCAGCCGGGAGACAGGGCTGTTGTTAGAAACGCTCCGCGCCCATCACGCCTGCCGCCAGGAGACGCGGGCGGGGGCGGTTTATCACTGTATTGTTATTCCTCCCACCTCTCGAGTCACAAGACGCAGGCTCAGAGCTGCTGCTGCGGACCGAGCTCCCCCGGGAGCCAGGCCTCGCCCCTGTTAGTGGCTGAGGGGCCCGGCCCCGTGTGTCCTGTCCGGGCCTAACTCCCAGGCCCGCGGGGCCACCTCCTTCGGAAGGAGGGTCTTGGCAGGTGCATCGAGTTCAGGATCTTGAGATGGGATCATCCTGGATTGGCTGGGCCCTGAGCCCAACGACAAGAACCTTAGAGAGAGATGGAGAGCCCTGGCCAGTGTGGCTCAGTGGATAGAGCGTCGGCCTGCGGACTGAGGGGCCCCGGGTTGCGGGCTCAATCCCCAGTGGGGGGCTGTGCAGGAGGCAGCAGATCATGGTTCTCTCTCATTGATGTCTCTCTCCCTCTCCCTTCCTCTCTGACATCAATAAAAACATGTTTAACCCCCCCAGACCCCCCCACAGGCGTCCCTGATGCTGCGGCGCGGGGTGCGCTCGGGGAAGGCGGTGCCGGCGAAATGCAGAAGCATAAATCCTGGACGACGTGGTATTTAAAAGACCGTTTGTCCTCAGTCTAAAAAGTTGACATTTGAAAGCTACCTTCGATTTTTCTAAAAGGAAAAAAAGGTCTGTTCCCGCTCGTGGGAAAGCGCATGGAGCTGGGCGCTTGGCCTCGAGAAGTAACATTTCCACTTCCTCTCAGGAGCTGAGTCTCGGGAGAAAAGGTGAGATCTGTCCCTCAGCCCCGAGCGCCAGGAAAGAGGCACAATGAGGAGGGCGCGGTGGGGTCTGTACCCCAAGTCCCCCCCAGGGCCGCCCCCTCCGGTGCTGGGTCCACGATGAAGAGTTGTGTGCAGTAGATGCCGTGGTCCCGCCCCATTTCCGGAGCCGGTCGATGCGCTTCCTGGAAGGAGTAGCGGGAGGGGGTGCAGCTGCAGGAGCAGTCAGCCCCCAGGACCGGAGCAGCCGGGGCGCTGGGAGCCGGGGATGCGTGTGACACCAGCCCGGGGGTGAGCGGGACGTAACAGGAAGTGAGCCTTGGCCGTCAGCACCCGACCGTTAACACAGCCCGTGGGCGGGACGGTGGCTGCCCCTTCCTGCAGGTGAGGCGGGCAGAGACGCGGGAACGTGACCTGCCCCACAGCGGGGCAGACAGGAGCCTCCTGGGCTGGGGGACCCGCGTCTGAGCCCCGCCCGCTCCCAGCCCAGGTCACAGTCGCCGGGTCTCCTCTCTGTCCTCTGGAAGCCTCCGGCCCGCCCGCCGCCACCGGCTCCCGGCGGTTCAGAGAGCCACTGGTCATCGCCCGGCAGGCAGGATCCCTGGAGAGAAAGAGGCCATTTGCAAGGAGGGCGCTGCCCCATCACCGGAGAGGAGACTGAGGAACAAAGAGGTTGATTCGTTTCCTGGCGGCCTGGCCGAGAGGCAGCGCGACTGCGTAAGGAAACTTCATTCTGAGATGACGGTCTGTGGCCGCCTCGCCCGCCTCGCCAGGCCCGCCCCGCAGGCTCCCGGCCCTCGTCCACGTGGGTCTCTGAGATGTCACTGCACCTGCTCCCGACAGCGCCCGTGCGACGGCACTTCAGGGTGTGCGTGTGCAAAGGGCTGACGGACTCGGGTCTCCCACCCACTGGCCTCGGGGGCCGGGCGGCCGGGGCCTGTGACGGGGCTGGGCCGGGCTGCGGACTCGGGGCGGAGCAGCTGGGCCGCCGGGAGAGGCGTCGTGTCTGGACGGGGACGTGGCGGAGGGCAAGGTGGACGAGGAGGCGACGGCAATGAAAAGGCCCCCGAGATGCTAGGGACACGGATCTGTGCAGCACCCCCTTCACTATGGGCAAACTGTGGGTCCCTCCAGGGAGCCCCCCTCAGAGACCACACGCTCCACACGCCCTTGGCCTGGCCAACTCGTTCAACCAGGGGGCCCCCTGCCTCAGCCTCCAGAGGCTCCCTGCGTGAGGACACCCCCAAAGGCCGGCGGGGGGCCCTCCCAGCACCCCAGGACGGTGCTGCCCCTCCGATCAGTGACAGGCGCTGTCACGCCGCCAGCCCCGCCCACACACTGCACCCGCCGGTGCCAGCCCCGCGCTGTGGGCTCGCTCTGGGCGATGCCTGATTCCCTGCGAAGCTGACACCTCCTTCGGGCTCTAATGAGGGGAGGAGGGAGGAGGGAGGAGGGAGGAGGGGGGCTGGCTCTCCGTGGCCGCCTGTCCCAGTTCCCCGGGCGCTGGCTAAGGACGCGGTGCCAGATGCAGGGGTGGGGCGGGTGGCAGAGAGCCAGGGGGCAGCCGGAGGGCAGCCGGGGGCAGCCAGCTCGGGCCCCGCTGGGACCGTCTGTCTTGCCTAATCGGGTCACCGGCCGCCGGATGTGCCAGGTGTCGGACGGCATCCCTGGCAGGTGGGTGACAGCAGCCTGCCCCCGGGTGATGTGGCGGGGAACGGGCCGGAGGCTCCGAGAGGAGGCCTGGCCGGCTCTGAAAGCCAGAGAGCCGGGCCCCTGGGGACCTGCCAGGGAGGGAGGAGGCGGGAGCGCCCGGTGGGGAAGCCTGCCGCTCCCCCCGACCCACAACCCGGGGGCAGCGTGCCGAGCCCCTGGAGGCGTCCTGCAGGGGCACCTGGCCCTGGCCCGCATGGGGAGGTGGGCTGGTGGCCCCAGGGCCTGCCTTCCACGCGACCCCTCACCCTGCCCGCCACCGCAGGGTTTCCGACCCAGTGGACAGAGGACTCCGAGGTTCCTGATGTAAGAGTGGGTGCTGGCAGCTTGTCATGCTAATATATTGTGGAAACGGATTATGGTTATTGGCTAAAAGCAAGAAGAAATCTCTAGTCCAGGACTAAGTATGTTCACTGGGCTCCGGGGGTTCAGGTGCCTTTAAGAGGTGACTCGTTCATTCTTATCACGTGTCCCCGGGACAGGGAAGGGCGGGGAGGGGACCCCTCGGGTGCAGCCGGGCCGCCAGGCAGGCTCAGTGCCACCGAGGTCTCGCTGCCACTGCCGGGCCCACGGGGCTGGGGTCGCGGCACTGAACACAGCACGGGTCTCCCGTGTGTCGGAAACCGCCAGGTTGGGGTGTCATGGGCCCCGTGTACCGAGGCTGCCTGGCCCCTGTCCCCACCTCACAGGGACGGAGGCTGCACTGACTCCCCTGGCTCTGTCCCTCACAGCTTCCCTAGGCGGCAGGAAACCCATGTCAGCCAGGCACCTGGCAGGTTACTGACGAAGACCCCGGTCGCTATCGCCGTGATCTCCCCCGGAACCTGAACCGCTGTCCCAGCAGCAGCTCCCACCTCTGGAGCAGCCCGGTAACCAGCTCGTCCCTCTATCGCCTTCCTGCCCAGGTCCAGTGGCACCCTCCGGCCTCAGAGCCCCTGGCGGCTCAGGAACCGCCGGCCTGCCCTCCTTTTTACTTTCCAGAAGCGAGTGGGTGGCTGTGACTGTGCCATTCACACATGCCTACCGATGGCTTTCCCATGAGTCCACTTTCCGTTAGGAAACCCCGGAAAGTGGTCCCGGGACCCGCCTGGTTGAGTTTGAGTTCAGTTACTGAGCAGGAAGCAACATTGAGAGCGTGTGAATAGATGCTCTGGTGGTGGAGCTACTGCCCATAGGACAATAGGTGCATGGATGGTGGATGGATAGTGGATGGATAATTGATGGATGGAAGGGTGGATGGATGGATGGATGGTGGATGGTGGATGGTGGATGATGGATGGATGATGGATGGATGGATGGATGAATGGATGAATGGATGAATGGATGGATGGATGGATGGTGGATGGTGGATGGATGATGGATGGATGGATAGATGGATGGTGGATGGATGGATAGATGGATGGTGGATGGATGGATGGTGGATGGTGGATGGGTGGATGGATGGATGGTGGATGGATAATTGATGGATGGATGGTGGATGGATGATGGATGGTGGATGGATGGTGGATGGATGGTGGATGGATGATGGATAGATGGATGGATGGTGGATGGATGATGGATGGTGGATGGATGGATAGATGGATGGTGGATGGATGGATGGATGGATGGATGAATGGATGAATGGATGAATGGATGAATGGATGGATGGATGGATGGTGGATGGATAATTGATGGATGGATGGTGGATGAATGGATGGGTGGATACACAGATGGCTGGCTGGGTGGGTAGATGATAAATACTAGTATATATGTATATATCAGATAGGTAACACCATTTTTACTTAAGAGTGTCCTGATAAAGCAGTGAACACTATGGTTTTCATACACGTTTTGAGCTCACTCATGTTTCCTGTGATGAACCAGGAGTCCCCACAACGTGCTCTGTGCCCACGGAAGGAAGGCGCGTCCGGGAAAGCACTGGGGAGCGTGCTGACTGTGAGCTGACCTGGCTGTGTCCTCCGTTCCGACTTGAAAGAGTGTCTGAAACCCTGACGAGGGTGACGCAGGGGGAGCTGGCAGACCATCTGCCGAGAAGGAACAGAGCGAGCCCGTCTCTCCCAGCAGAGCCCCTGGCAGCCTCCGCACCCAATGGGATCGGGGTGCCGGAGATTAGAACTTCAGGAACGGTGCCTGCTCCAGGGAGGCTGGCCGACCCCAGCATTTAACACGCTGTCCGTGAGGCGCGGCACCGGCGACCGACGCGATGTCTGCCACTGACAGGTCACGCATGCACATGGGAAGATACACAGAGCGCAGGGAACATGCTTCCCAACCCCCCTGTGACGTTATGAAATCACGCGTGTGAAGCAAGCGGAGGATAAAGAAACCCGTGCGTGTGCGGAGGGCTGTTCACAGAGGGATCAGGGTTGGTTTTCTTTCTCTGGAGTCACGTTCCTGAGTCCACGGTGCCGCTCACCTCTACAAGTTTGGTGTAACCAGAAGGTCAGGGTTCCATTCCCGGTCAGGGCACAGGCCCGGGGTGCGGGCTCGATCCCCAGTGGGGGTCGTGCAGGAGGCAGCCGATCTGTGATTCTCTCTCATTGATGTTTCTATCTCTCCCTCTCCCTTCCTCTCTGACATCAATATATATATATAATTAGAACATTCAAAAAAAAGCTTGGTGTCGCTCCGAAGAGCTATCCGAGGAGCCCCCTGGCGCCTCCCACACCGCCCTCCTCACGGGACTGCCTGTCTGCGAGGCCCCATGTTCCCCGAGGCGTCACCCAAAACAACAGATTGCGGCCGCTGCGGTGCCGGCGTGGATCCGGGCCCATCTGTCTCCTGTTGGAACCAGCCCGTCTGCCGGTGACAAAACAAGGCCGCTCGGCTCACCTCCGTGTGCTGTTCCAGGAAACGTGGCGCGTGCGTGGGGAACAGGCTGGTGGCATGCGGCCGGGAGGACTCCGTGGAGCTTTCCGACGAGTCGACAAGCAAACAGCTCGCACCTCCCCGGGCGCTGGTTTCTCCCGCGGCACCGGCGGAGGCACCTGGCTGGCGAGCAGCCGTCTTGACTGAAGAATAAAGGCTCCTGAGACCGAGGGTCGGAGAGCCCTGACCTGGGTCCGCGGAAGCCTGACCACGCCCGGCCTCGGGCCCTGTGGTCGCTGTGACCTTGGTCTCCCGGGGGCGCCCGCCTCTGGCCCGCACGCTCTCCGCCTTCCCCTCCCGCAGGAGCGGCGGGCCTTCCCTCCGGCAGCCAGGCTCAGTGGCTGCAGGCGAGCGGACACCTCACCGAGCTCGCCGACCTCACTGCCCCAGGCACACGCGCCTGGACGCGGCCCCTGTCCCAGCAAGTCCCCCCCCCCCCCCCCCCCCCCCCCCCCCGGCGCCGGGCGTGGCTGTGCCGGCTCCCGGTCCCTGCGCTGAGAAGCCGCGGGAGGGTCACAGTCGCTGCCCTTTGCACGCCGCCGGTCCCTGTGGAGCAGGAAGAAAAGGGACCGCGGCGGCCAAGACAGGGGAGCCTCGCAGCCCGGGGTCCAGGTGCCGGGAACGGCCTGCCCTCCCACCGGCCCCGGCAGAGCCTCGGACGCGCTTCTCTTCCTGCTTCCCGTCCGCTGGGAAAGTAGCTCCTGATTCACCTCCAAGCGACACAGTCCACGCAAATGAAGTCACACGGGACTCACTCTCATGGGTGAACTGAGGCAGAGGCCACGTTACAGCGACGAGGAGAGCTGGGCCTTCATTTCGGTGGCACGTGTGTGGGGAGGCGTGTGTGGGGAGGAGTCTGACACACCCGTCGGTGCCTGAGCCACGCCCGCCCCTCTCTCCGGCTGCCACGGCTCGGGGCCCACACGCCGCCACGTCCACACCGGCTGCTTTAACAGGGACACACGGAAGCGTGGGTCGGGGGAGTGGCTGCTGAGCACACAGTGTCTCGAGGCCGCAGGAGAGAGTGGGGGGCTGCCCGGGGGGGGGCAGCTTTGCTCCCACGGCTCCACCTGGGGAAGGTGCGTGTGTGTTAGCACGTGATGCGCAGGGAAATGCAGGGCCTCGCTGACAGCGTCCTTCTGGGGGCGTGTGCCAGGCCGGTGCGCCCGCGTTTCCGGGTGTTTCCTCATCGCCGTCACTTTCATGTGTGGGAAACGCCCACGTGGAGGCAAACACGCCTGCTGGTGCCGAGTCACCGCAACCGGGGCTGCGTCTTGACCTCATTTGCCTCAATGTGAACCAGCGGGAAGGGCTCTCCTGGTCCCTGAGCCGAAGACAGATGGGGTGAGGGGCACCCCGACCCTCTCTGCAGCCGGAGACCCGGGGCGGCCACCAGCCGGGACCCCAGGATGCCCCCTCGGACACGGGGCAGAGGTCACTGGGAGGCGGTGTGTCTGCTGGGCCCGGAGGGCAGCTCAGCTCTGCACCCAGGAGGCTCCCCAGACAGGGCACCTGGGGGCCTTGAACCCAAGGCCGGGGCCGCCTCCCACGAGGCCTGCTGTGAGCCCCGAGGGTGGCAAGGTGGGGGCTGCCTCCTGGGAGCAGGGAGAGCCTCAGTTATGGCGTTTCCGGAGGAAAATGGAAGTCCCAGCGCCCACCTGGGACTGACAAGCGGCTGTGACAGCTCATCCAAGCAGGGAGAGCAGCGTGGACGCGGCAAGGACAGGGCAGGCCCGAGGCCGCCCCGCCTGACACTGACCACGAATCAGTGCCCTCGGCTCCTGCTCCGCCCACGGCCACGCAGGGGGAGGCCTCTGGTCCTCCCACGGCCACGCAGGGGGAGGCCTCTGGTCCCCCCGCGGCCACGCAGGGGGAGGCCTCTGGTCCCCCCAGGGCCACGCAGGGGGAGGCCTCTGTTCCTCCCACGGCCACGCAGGGGGGCCTCGCGGCGCCTGCAGCCCGTCTGGCCAACCTCTCAGTCCTGATGACTGAGTCGTCCTGTGAGGCCCCGGAGAGCACCGCTGGGCCCGCTCCGTCCTCACCCCCCCACCCCGTCCTGCACCCCCTCCGCCCGCTCACCCCGTCCTGCACCCCTCCGCCCCCCCACCCCGTCCTGCACCCCTCCGCCCGCCCCCCCCACCCCGTTCTGCACCCCTCCGCCCGCCCCCCCCACCCCGTTCTGCACCCCCTCCGCCCCCCCACCCCGTCCTGCACCCCTCCACCCTTCACCCCGTCCTGCACCCCTCCGCCCCCCACCCATCCTGCACCCCCTTCGCTCCCTCACCCCGTCCTGCACCCCTCCGCCCCCCACCCATCCTGCACCCCCTCCGCTCCCTCACCCCGTCCTGCACCCCTCCGCCCCCCACCCATCCTGCACCCCCTCCACCCCCCCACCCCGTCCTGCACCCCCTCCGCCTGCTCCCTCATCCGCAGGAGTCTTCAGGCCTCAGCTGGCACCATCCTCCCAGGAGCCACCGGGCACATCAGCGGAGCCGAGTGACTCCTGTGGCTGCCGGCCCCGCGGGTCTCAGGCTGCCCTGGCTCTGGGCGGGGTGCCCAGCTGCGGGCACAGCTCTGGGTGGGGCTTCCCCCACGGACCACGACTTGTGTGGCCAAAGGTGGCCTGTTTTTCTAGAAACATGAGTGGAAAGGGGTCTTACTTCTCAAGCGGCTGGGACATGAGGATGCTAATAGTTTAGGGTCCAGGACGGCGACAGAACCCCGGCCTCCGTGTGGGCGAGTGAGGCCCCGGGGCGCCGTGTGCTCGGCCTCCGTGACTTATCACAGCTGCGTTCCCACGGCGACCGCCGAGGTGACAGCGGGCAGGGACCGCGCGGCCTGCGAAGATGAGAATATGTTCTCTCGGCCCCACTCGGACGGCGGGCTCATCGCTCCCGGAGGCACGGGGCCTGGAGGCGGACAGAACGCACAGCCTCGGGCCCAGCTCAGTAATTTATTCAGAGCGTTGATCTGTCGCCAGCCCACGCTGGGCGAGGGCGAGGCGCAGGCCATGCGAGGACGTCGCAGGTAATTGGGGAGCGAGACAGACACAGGAAACACACAAAGCGATGCCTTATTGTGAAAAGGGGCTTAAAGTCGCAGGGAGGGGGCCGGTGGCAAAGCAGAGGGTGAGCGTGGGGCAGGGCGGCTGGAGAAGGCAGCCCTGTGCAGGCCCGGCGGGCTGCCTGGAGGAGGGGGCATGGGAGAGGAGGCCTGGGGCGCTGGAGGCCTTGTCAGAGGCGGCAGGAGCCGTGCTGGAGGCTGAAGGAGTGGCTCCGCAGGGCGAAGGCCTGTTAAGCTCCAGATTCAAGGATACGGCCCACATTTCTTATTGCCTGTGCCAGGGGCAGGGGACAGAGAAGCCACAGGCACAGAGAGTGAGGGCGGGTGCGGGGGGTGACAGCTGCTGACATCCCTGTGGGTGGAGCTGGGAGCTGAGCAGACCCACCCTCTGCAAGGCTCTCCGTGAGGCACCCTCCCCTTCCCTGTGCCCATGGCTCAGACCCCTCCCTCCCCTGCCCTGTGCCCATGGCTCAGACCCAGCCGTGGGCAAACTATGGCCCGCAGGCCAGATCCGGCCCGTTTGAAATGAATAAAACTAAAAAAAAAAAAAACAGACCGTACCCTTTTATGTAATGATGTTTACTTTGAATTTATATTAGTTCACACAAACACTCCATCCATGCTTTTGTTCCGGCCTCCGGTCCAGTTTAAGAACCCATTGTGGCCCTCGAGTCAGAAAGTTTGCCCACCCCTGCTCAGACCCCTCCCTCCCCTGCCCTGTGCCCATGGCTCAGACCCCCCCCACTGGGCTCAGCAAGCCCTTCCAGGGGCAAATGCTGTGCCAGCCGTGTGCCCGGCGCCAGCCCAGCGTGTCCCGAGCTGGCTCTCCCATCACCCCAGCCCAGCTCCAGGCCCCACTGCCCCACAGGCCTGACGCCGAGGGTCATGCGCCCTGCACCCCGATGTCCTGTCCAGCTTCTCATTGCGGGGCCGGGCCTG
Organism: Myotis yumanensis; assembly: GCF_028538775.1. Taxonomy (NCBI): domain Eukaryota; kingdom Metazoa; phylum Chordata; class Mammalia; order Chiroptera; family Vespertilionidae; genus Myotis; species Myotis yumanensis. The sequence continues at coordinate 214,017,165 of NW_027223754.1, forward strand.
TCGGGCCGGTGTGGTTGGCGTCTGGCTCCCCCTTGTTATCCCGGAAGCTCGTCCAGCCCTCAGACCCGGCCTCAGCCGGCCTCCCAGGGGGGGGGGGGTGCAGGCAGGTGCCCCACGGAGCCACCCCTCCCCCAGCAGGGCTCCAGCTCTGACCTCACCACCCAGGGCCCGCGGGTCCAGCCGTGTCAGGTCCCCGCCCTCGAGTGGCCGGGTGGCTCCCGGCTTGTTCGGGACACAGGTGTCCACCGCTGCCCTTCCCACCAAAGAGGGTCCTCCGGCAGCGGACACCGCCGCCCCACGCGTGTCCCCCCCGCCACCTCCTGCCCGCCTCGCCCCCACGCTCCCCGTCTCCCTCCCTCCAGCCCAGGCTCCCCACCTGTGTGCTCTCAGACCCCTAACTCCACAGCGTGAATCCGCCCGAGGCAATATTTACTCTCCTTCAGCAGGGCCAGGGAAATAATTGAAAAGCCAGGATAGAAATCGCACTTACAAAGAGGCACTTCTGGAATGATGGGGTCAGCGCCTCTGAAATCCACTCCGAGAGGCGGCGAGGACACTGGGAGGATCGGCTAAAGCAGCCTCTCTCGCTCTCCGCAAACAACACGGCCCCGCACAGCGAGAGCGTCTGCGGACAGACACCGCGTCTCAAGTGGAAGCGGGAGCTCCGTGGCCTCCGACAGAGCGAACCCCCGCCCCCCCCCCCCCCCCCCCCCGTCGGCCGGAGCTTTAAGCCCAGCAGCTCTGCAGTCACACTGTCCTCACCCCAAACTCCCAGACAATCAGGACCCAGAGACGCACCCCGCACAGCTGTGATTGCTTCTCTCTATAAACTGTGTAGAGCCCGGCTGGCGGCTCCGCGGTTGAGTGTCACCTATGAACCAGGAGGTCAGGGTTCGATTCCCGTCAGGGCACAGGCCGGGGTTGTGGGCTCCATCCCCAGTAGGGTGCGGGCAGGAGGCAGCCGATCCATGATTCTCTCTCATCACTGACGTTTCTATTTCTCTCTCCCTCTCCCTTCCTCTCTGAAATCAATAAAAAAATATTTTTTTAAAATCCTAAAAAAAAGAGGAGCCATTTGGGGTTTTGATAAGGGTTATGTTAAACCTGTGGAGCAAATTAGGGAAATGTTAGCATCTTAATATCGAGTCTTCTGGCCCATGAATATGGTGTGTGTGTGTGCATGTGTCTGTGTGTGCACGTGTGTGCGTGTGTGTGCGTGCATGTGTGTGTGTGCGTGTGTGTGTGTGTGTGTGTGTGAGAGAGATTTATTATAAGGAATTGGCTCCCACGACCATGGAGGTGGGAAAGCCCCGAGCTCTCAGGCTGAGCCGCCAAGGGGAGACACGGGACAGCGAGGCAATCGTGTAGTTTCCGTCTGAACCCAAAGTCCTAAGAACCCGGAGCGACGATGGTGCCGCTCATGTTCCCGCTCACAGGCCCGGGGGCGGGGGGGTGAGGGGGATCGCCAAGGCTGCCCCTGGGGCGTTTACAGACGCCTCTGAGCCGCCCTCCAAGCCCTTCCTCTTCCCTGGACCGAAGTGGACCTGGAGGGACCGCGTCCTGACCGCGGCCTGCGGCCGGGTTTGCAGGGAGCCCCTGACGGCCAGCGGGGCTTCCCTGGGCCCCTTGGCGCCCGCTGCCACTGGGCGCGTCCCCGTGCGGGCCTGCCCCGGCCGGATCTCAGCGCGCTCCTGGGCCCGCACGGGGCTCGTCAATGCTCTCGGACGAAGAGGATCAGATGATTTACAGCCAAAGACAGAGAAGCATCACCAGGGAGCCTTCATGCTAATAACGCACGAAACTGGGCCCACCGTCAAGCGCCCTGACCCCCCCACGGGGAGTGTAAAACCAAAGGTCAGCCCAGTTCGCCGACCCGATGGACCGCGGCCGCCGACTGGTCGCCAGGGAAGCCGGTGACAGGTTAGAAACGCGGTTCCAAGCGAGAAGGTCGGAGACAGAGATGGAGTCTCCTTCCGGTTCCCGTCTTTCCCGCCTCCCTCGGGTCCCTGGGGCCCGCGGCACGGAGGGCGGGCGCCGTGGCCAGGGCTGTGCTCGGCCGTCCGTGGGGCCTGGAGGCTGCGTCACTTCTGCACGATTAGTCACCACACGTCACCGCTCAGGCTCCGTCCGCACCAGGCGGTCGGGGAGCAGGCCCCACGCGGGGAGCAGAGGGGGAAAACTCAGTGTCCAGCACCCCATAACCGTGCCTCCTGCACCCCCACTGTGTGCCGGGAGCCCAGGGGCAGCAGGCCAGCCTGGAACAAAGGCGCAGTCCCGGCTCCAGTTCAACCTGAGGCACGAGCAGCGGCCACCTGGCTGGATGGCGCAGTGGGTGGAGCATCGTCCTGTGGCCCCCGGGCTTCAGGTTCCGTTCCCCGTCGGGGCACCTGCCCAGGTTTCGGGTTTAATCCTCAGTTGGGGCGTGTCCTGGAGGCAGCCGATCAATGTTTCTCTCTCACATCGATGTTTCTCTCTCTCCCCCTTCCCTTCTAACACCCATAGAAACACACATCCTGGGGTGCAGATGAAAAATAAAGGAATAAAAAATATACAAACCGCTCAAGACCCTACCTCCAAGGGCATGACCCAGGGAGCCCGGCCCTGTCTGCGGGGCCTAGTCCCCGGCGGAGGGCACGGCGCTTCCTGCGCTCGCCGGGTGTTCGGGGGACACACTGGGAGCTTCGGTGCACGGAGCTCCCTCGGCAGCTGCGCCAGCTCCATCCGGGCTGCCGACCCTCCAAGCCTCCGAGGCCCCCCCCCCCCCCCCACGTGGCCTGCGCTCACCGCTGCTCCGATGTTGCAGAGGCCGCGTTGCAGCGAAGTGTCTAAGACCTGACAAGTGCCGGGCAGACAGCGCCGGCGGCAGAGGCCCCGGGGATCACCGAGTGATGGCCCATTCCACACGCCCGGCGGGGACCCTCACAGGCGCCTGGCGAGGGTGGGGTCTGCTGCCACCTGGTCCCACACGCTCCTCGCTCTCCCGACTGGCTGCCTGCTCCTCGCTCTCCCGACTGGCTGCCTGCTGCTCCGACAGCACCGCAACCCTGAGCCCGTCCCCGTGTTTCTGTGTCTCACAGGCACCGCCTGCCCGGGACCTGTCTGCTTCCTCTCTGTGCTGTGTCCCCTGATAAAATGTACATTTCACGAGACCCGGGACGTGCTCTCTGGGCCCCGGAGGCGTCCACAAACACGTGTGCGATAGATAATCGTCCGTGGATAGAAGGCGGGTGCCCGGCTCGCTCCGTGAGGCGGGACGAGGGGGGCTGCTCCGGGGTCTGGGCCAGCGCCTCCCACACGGCGACGTCAATGCTGTGGGACGGACGGACGAGGGAATGAGCGAGTGAGCGAGTGAGTTCCGTTTCTCATCTGACATTTTTTTAAAGACGTATTTGTATTGATTTCAGAGAGGAAGGAAGAGGGGGAGAGAGATGGGAACATCAATGATGAGAGAATCCTGGACCGGCCGCCTCCTGCACGCCCTGCATTGGGGATCGAGCCCACAACCCGGGCCTGTGCCCTGATTGGGAACCCGACTGTGGCCTCCTGGTTCCTAGGTCGAGGCTCAGCCCCTGAGCCAGCCGGCCGGGCTGACCTTTTTTAAAACCACCATAAATTACCGAGATTTCTGGGCCTTTCCAGGTTCCAAGTATCTCGGGTTGGTCACCTCATCCGGTTTCCTGCCTTTTATCGGATTTGCCACGTGGCTCTGACATATGGCAGACCCGGGGTAGGGGGTGTCCGTGCGGACTGTCCCTCTGTCTTAGGACTGACAGCAGCCGCCCAGAAAGCCACGCCGGGCGGGAGGGGAGCGGAGCGAGGGGCGGGGGACCCATCGGCCCTGTTCGCTGGGCGCTCGGGGAGGCCGGCCTTTATCACAGAATCAGTATCTGTGCGGCGGGCGCTGCAACGCTTCACGGTGGTGAAGTGACATTTTCCTAACTGGCCCCAAAGGGACGGACACCCGGCCGCGGCGCTTCCTGAAGCCGGGGCGTGGGCAGGTTACGGAGCCGCAGGGCGGGCTCAGCTTCGGGGATCTGACCAGGAGGCCAGGGTTCGATTCCCGGTCAGGGCCCAGGCCCGGGTTGCAGCTCGGTCCCCAGTGGGGGGCTGCAGGAGGCAGCCGATCCGTGATTCCCTCCCATCACTGATGTTTCTCTCTCTCCCTCTCCCTTCCTCTCTGACACCAATAAAAATATCTTTTAAAAAAAGGACCAGTCTTTGCAAACAGTCGCCTCCCAATAACCTTGACATCACCCCACGGCGGGGGAGGGGGGCTGCTGGGCATAAAGGGCCCCTCCCCCTGCTGGTCACACCGCCGCCTCCTCCCGCTGCTCTGAGATTTCAGCCCCTGGAAAGATTTGTACCAAAAAATAATAATAACTCAAAATTCAACGGCAAAACCACTCGCAGGTGCTGTTCTTCTCCGACTGCGTGGTAAAGGAATAAACGCGTTTTAATTTTGTGATTGATTTCATCCTACGTGGTGCTTATTTCAAATCCGTGAATGTTATTGATTTTCACCCCACAATTTACAGAACAGCCGTGTGCACCAACCTTCATATTTTTAAAATTTTACATTGCAGTTGGTGTTTTTAAATATGTTTAATCACTTTGGTAATTAAATATAGGATTTGGTTTTGATTTTTTAAATGAATTTTGAATCCTTAGAATATCTGCATTTTGGTTTTGCTTAAAATACATGCCCTAAAGCCGCTGTTATTCACTGAAGTCGCCCCTCGTCACCCCACCCTCCCCTCACCCCAGCTGCCTTTATGTCCTCACCCCCTCACCCCACCCCCCCCCACCCCCTCACCACCCCACCCCCACTCCCCCACCCCCTCACCCCTCACCCCTCACTCCCTGAGCCACGTCAGCCTGGCCGGTCCTGCTGGGCCTCCAGGTCCCGGTGCCCCTGCCCCAGGCCTGGCATCTGCCTCTCCAGCCGGGAGGCTCCGCTCAGGGCCCAGGTCCCCAGTCACACCTCAGAGCAGCGACCTGACACCTTCCCCGGTCCCTCCCCTCCGCGCCGCGCTCGGCCCTGTCACTCGTCTGGACGGAATCCGTGGCCCCGGCTGAGAGCACGTGTTGGTGGCGATTGCCTGTCCCTCATTGGAATCAATCGCCATAAGGAAGGGATGGTGTCAGGGGGTGGATGCAGCTCCTGCTCAGACAAAATTCAATAAACATCCATTAACGAAACGAGCGAGCGGGAAAGGAGGCGCAGTGAGCTAGCTCAGGACGGAGCGAAACCCGTCTACAGTCAGAGGCGGGAACCGAGCTCCAACCCACGGAGAAGCGTGCTGCCTGGGACGGAGTGCTCCCCTTGGGACAGACCCTCCCCTCCGGACAGAGCCCTCCCCTCGGACAGCGTCCTCCCCCCAGACAGAGTCCTCCCCTCGGACAGAGCCCTCCCCTCGGACAGAGCCCTCCCCTCGGGACAGCGCAGCCTCAGGAATAATTCCAGGTGCTGTTGTGGACATGGAGGCGTCTTTAATCCACATGTGAAAAGGGCACTTCAAGTTCCAGGAGAGATCGCACGAGACAAACAGCCCTGAAACGTGCGCGATCAAATCCATTGCACTGATTTGAAACATTTTTTGAATTGATTTCAGAGAGAGAGGAAGTGAGAGAGGGAGAGAGAGAGAGAGAGAGGGAGAGAGGGAGAAACATCAATCTGACGGAGAAACATCAATTGGCCGCCCCCCGCACGCCCCCTACTGGGGATGAGCCCACCACCTGGGCCTGCGGCCGGACCAGGAATGGAACCGGGGACCCTTCAGTGCACAGACGATGCTCCAACAATTGAGCCGCACTGGCCAGGCCAAGCTCCCTGCATTTTAGAACGGCCTTTGGAAGCGCTGGCGGAGAGAGAGGGGCCACCTGTCAGAGAGGAGCGTCTCCGGCTCAGGATCTGCCCAGGTTCCCTCACCGCCACGAACGCCCGCTCCTCGCAGGAGAGCAGCCGAGAAGCCACCCAGGTCTGCGGCCGGTCGCCAACCTCACGGCACCGTTTTGTTCACCACAGACACCTGTCTGTGTAAATATTAGATTTGAAACACGTCTGCCGATGAGGAAACAAAAGCTAGAAGGGGAATCATCATCCCCAGACACCAGCGCAGGACACCCCTCGCCACCCAGAAAGCACGTCCCCGCCGTGAACCGTGCCCTGCGAGCAGCCCAGCCCTCGCGGCCTCGCCGGGTCCGGGTGTGGCTTCACCTGACGTCCCCGCAGGACAGCAGGGCCCTCCGCTCCACCCGTCCAGGCCCCCGACAGCGGGGCCTTCGCGCACCCGGGGCCCCACCTCAAACGGGCTTCCTCACGTGTCCACAGCACGCGGGCTTCCTCACGTGTCCACAGCGCGTGGGCTTCCCGCCACCGAGGCCACGGAGGCTGCGGGCGGTGACCGGCGGGAGGCCCTCAGGCGAGCGGGTGCTTCCCCGGGGCCGCAGCCCCAGATACACCGCACACACCGTCTCACACGTGCACACGCTGTCTCACATGTGCACACACTGTCTCACATGTGCTGTCTCACATGTGCGCACATGCTGTCTCTCACGCTTTCTCATATGTGTGCACACGCTGTCTTACGTGCACACACTGTATCACACATGCACACACGCTGTCTCATACGTGCACACACGCTGTCTCAAACATGTGCACTGCTGTCTCACACATGTGCACACTGCCTCAAATGCTTTCTCACGTGTGTGCGCACACTGTCTCACATGTGCATGCACACTGTCTCACACATGCACACACACTGTCTCACACGTGCGCACACGTCTGACATGCTGTCTCACACATGCACACGTTGTCTCACACGTGTGCACATGCTGTCTCACACGTGTACACATGCTGTCTCACATTCTTTCCCACGTGTGTGCACACACTGTCTCACATGTGCGCACACTGTCTCACACATGCACACACGCTGTCTCACACGTGCTCACACGTCTGACATGCTGTCTCACGCTTTCTCACACGTGTGCACATGCTGTCTCATGTGCACATACTGTCTCACACATGCACACATGCTGTCTCACACGTGCGCACACGTCTGACATGCTGTCTCACACATGCACACACTGTCTCACACGTGCGCACATGCTGTCTCACACATGCACGCATGCTGTCTGACACACTGTCTCACACATGCACACACACTGTCTCACACGTGCGCACACGCTGTCTCACACGTGTGCACACTGTCTCACACTTGCGAACACGCTGTCACACGTGCACACATGCTATCTCACATGTGCACACGCTGTCTCACACGTGTGCACTGTCTCACATGTGCACACACTGTCTCACACGTGCACACACTGCCTCACACGTGCACACGCTGCCTCACACGTGCGCACACTGCATCCTGATGGTGGGCGGGGCAGACACGGCTCAGGCCCGGCTGTGGCCACGGGCAGGTGTCCCTGGACCAGAGAGCACATGCCCCGGTGAAAGCCGGCAGCCGGCACCGTGTCTGCAGGGTCGCCCTCCTGCCTGCGACTTCCTGACGCTGCAAGAAGGGAAACCCACCTGGGAAGATGGAGAACGGACCACGGGGCGTGGCCGCTCACCAAGCTGCCTGGGCGGGAGGAGGCGGCTCAGGTGGCACCGTGGGCCACCCTCCTGCCTCTCGGCCCCCACCCGGCCCAGGCCCCTGGCTGGGTGGTGGCAGCCACCCTGCTGCCGGCGGCGCCCAGGTGGGGGCAGGCAGACGGCACCGTCACGGGGGAGCAGGTGCTCCGTCCTCCGGCCTCGCACCACCTGCGGGCGGGGGCGGGGCTCATTAGCAAGAAGAGAGCAGCCCAGCTTTGAACTTGGAAATCATTATGGAACTCGGGCTTTGGCTGCTTCCCCGGAGACGCGGGCTTTTCTTTGCTGCTCCCCTAATAAGGAACATTCTTCGAAGAGGTTTTTATAGCTTAAAATTTTTTTTAATCTTTGAATGTGCATTGTCTGCTCCCGGCAAAGATGGGAGCTTGTTGTTGCAGGAGAAGTCACATGGGGACACGGCTTAATTAGCTTTTTAAAATATATATTTGTATTGATTTCAGAGGGGAAGGGAGAGGGAGAGGGAGAGAGAAACATCCATGATGAGAGAGAATCATGGACCGGCTGCCTCCTGCACGCGCCCACTGGGGATGGAGCCCGCGACCCGGGCCTGTGCCCTGCCCGGGAATGAACCCTGACCTCCTGGTTCCTAGGTGGACGCTCAACCCCTGAGCCGCCCCCAGGGCTGGGCTTAATGGTCTTTATGGACAGGCTGACGGGGAGGAGCCAAAAGGTACCTTCTAGAACAGGAAGGTCCGCCCCGCCCCCCCCATGGAAGTTGGGCTTCTCCTGGGGGAGGGGCAGGGGGCTCTGCAGGGCAGGGTGGGGGTCCCTCCCAGGCTGACGCGGGCGGCCTTCCTGACGGAGGACACATGGGCTTGGGGGGCCCCGGGGTCTCCATCCTCGGCGCCCACAGACCCAAGTTCACGGTCCCGGGTGGGCGCAGGGTGCAGCGTCGCCTCCGCTGCAGGTGAGCCGGCCCGGGAGGGTCCCCTTCTCTGCAGCCCGGGGCCGGGTGGACGGTGTTGAAAACTCACAGACCTCCCTGCTCGAGGCAGAGGTGGAGGCTGCGGCTTGAACTATTGGTGTTTGTCATCTTGAAGGTAAGAATTCGGATGAATCTTAACCCGGATGATGAAGAGGGACGGAGATGGCCAGTCAGACCCCACGGGGGGGAGGGGGGGTGCGTCAAGGTCAGGGACAGCCCGTCACCGCTGTCCACCGGCACCCCGTGCCCGGAGCCCAACGCTGTCCCCGCGGGGCTGTGGGTCACGCGTTAAATGTGCCCTGAGCCACCGGCTGCTGCGCGTGGGCATCTGCTTCGTGTGGGAGACGCACGTCCGTAAGACAGCCGGGCCCTCGAGCCACTTGTGGGGCCCGGGGACGCGTGAGTGACCGGCCAGGGGCGGGCCAGTGACGGGCAAGTGCCGCGGGAGCCGCTGGCGTGGAGAGGCCGGGCACAGGGCAGCAGGACGCGCGCTCACGACTGGGCGCTGAGGCGGACACACGCCCGGACGCGGCTGAAACCACAGGCATTTGCTTCCCCAGCTCCCGAGGGGCCGGGCACCACACGGCTGGTTTCTGCCCGGGCGCCTGGCTGGCCCTCCCCGCCTGGCCTGTGTCCGGGCGGGCCTGCGCCTGGAGACAGAGGGCTCCCGGGCTCTGCTCCCAGGAGGGAGGCCTGGACCCCCTCCCAAGCCCCCTCCCACCGAGCCCCCCCCCCGCCACCCGCCACGGCATCAGCGGGGCCTTCACGACCTGGTTCACCTGGAGTCACTTTTCAGAAGCTCCCGCCTCTGAACAGCCCCGGGGGGGGTCAGGCTGCAGCCTGTGGGGGACACACACTCAGTCCAGGGAGGCAGGAGGGGAGGTGGGGGTGAGGGGATGTGGGTGAGGGGTTGTGGGAGGAAGGATGCAGGCTCTGCCAGCAAGAGGCCATGTGCCGGGAGCTGAGGCCCGGGGAAGGCGGGTGATGGACGTAGTGTGAGTGTGCACCTGGGAGCCTGCCTGTGGGCGCACGTGATCAGCAGGCGTGCAAACTGTTAGGGTAGCAGGTGGCTGTGAGAGGTCGGGGCTGACCCACCTACGGGCGAGGCCGGCACGCCCAGCCCACAGGAGAGCCACTGTGACTGCAGCCACAGGTCCGTCTCAGGTCCGTCACAGGCTGGTCCCGCGGCGCTCTGGGCTCTCAAGGGAGCAGTTGGGGCACTTTTCCGTCTCTGAAACCCCTGCCTGGCACAAAGGGGCCACCACCCAGGACTAGGATTGTCCCTCTCCCTAGACAGCTGTGCCTCTACCCACTAATCTTCCGTATCTACCCTGAGCCCGGCCGCGTGGCTCAGTGGGTGAGGGTCAGCCCAGGCACCGGGAGGTCACGGGTTCGATTCCCGGTCAGGGCACAGGCCCGGGGTGCGGACTCAAACCCCAGCAGGGGGCGTGCAGGAGGCAGCCGATCGATGGTGATGTTTCTCTCTCTCCCTTCCTGTTTCTCTAAAATCAATAAGAACCTATTTTTAAGGAAATCTATCTGGATGACTCCCTAACAGCCTGTAGTCGACGTGGCCCCAGAAACCCCGCGCTCACCATCACGCTACACAGTCCCCGGGGCCTTGCCTTCCAGATGCCGCCAGGCACTCAGCGGCCGGCCCTGTGGCGTCTCCTCCTTCCCCGCCCCCACATCCCCCGCCCCCTACACACACCCGAGGTTTCTGCAGGGGAAGGTCTCCGCCTGGGTGCGGAGCCCGCGGAGCAGGTGAACGCCCGGGTGGCTCTGTGAGGACGGGGCCCTCCCGCCTGGGTTCCATGGGCTCCATGGTTTCCATGGTTGCTGCTGGTACCCCCGCCGCCGCCGCGCTAAGCCACCGCCTCGCAGAGAATCTGGACGCATTTACAACCTTCTCTTTTGCCTCAAATGTCATGATTCCCCACGGACGCCTCTTGGTAGTAAATTATTTACGTTTATCGGGATTGGAATTTATTAGGCTCTCGGTCGTGATGATTCATGCTTTTAATTCATTCTGAAAAGCGTTCTTTATTTTTGCCGTCATGTTTAATAGCGTGTTTCTCCCCTTGTTCCTCTTCCTTCCGCTTTCCCTTTCTCCTCCCTTCTTACTTCATTTCCTTCCTTTTCCCTAGAATTCACACTTAGATGTAGAAACCCTTCCCTCCACCCTTTATTCTCTTAACCCTTTTCCGCATTTCCCACACCCGCTCGCTCTGTGTCTCTGTGTTGAGTCTTTTTTTCAGGGATCTCAAAACTTTAACCAACCCACCAGGAATTACATTCAACTTTTTAAGTTTCCTTTGCTTTTTTTTAGAAGAATAATGTTTTTAAAGATTTCTTATTGATTTCTTAGGGTGAGAGGAAGGGGAGAGAGAGAAACGTTGATCAGCCTGCACCCTGGGCGTGTGCCCAGGGGGGGATTGAACCAGCAACCTTTGGTGCATGGATGACACCCGACCGACCGAGCCACACCGGCCAGGGCTCATTTGCTTTAAATTATGCCTCATCTTTTTGATTGCCTCTGAGTTTGTCATGTCTGCTTTCAAAAGTTCGTTTCTTTAAACACCTGACACATGCCCGTCCTTTCAAAGTTGGCTGCACCGTCTCCTGTCCTCCCCGATGCCTGTCCCCGGTGTGCTGCAGGGGGTCTTATGGGTCTAATGTACACTGGCTGTGTGCTGTGAGCTCCCCACCAGCCTGCGCGGGGTCTCCCGGGGGGGCGGGGGGGCCGAGGTGATGCCCGGGGAGCAACCCACCTGAGCCCACGTTGGGGGGTGTGCCCTCATCACGCAGCCCCACTCACCCCGTGTCCAGGGAAAGTGCCGCCTGCTCTCCGCTGGGTGGGGGCGTCCTCGTCCACTTTGTCCTGAATCCTCACCTGGGCCGTTCCCAGGTCCCTCTCCCCTCCGGCCCCCTGGGTCCTGGGCCATGAAGCCTTTTGAGTCTGTCCCGCCATCCACATGGCCACCCTGTGCTAGGAAAACAAGCCCGATTTTACATTTAATACGATTTTAAAATACACCTCACGCCCTGGCTGGTTCGGCTCCGTGGATAGAGCATCGGCCGGCAGACTGAAGGGTCCCGGGTTCGATTCCGGTCAAAGGCACGTACCTCGGTTGCAGGCTTGATCCCGGGCCCTGATCGGGGCGTGTGCGGGAGGCAACCAATCCATGTGTCTCTCTCACATCGGTGTTTCTCTCTCTTTCCCCCTCCCTTCCACTCTCCTAAAAATCAATGGAAAAGTATCCTCAGGTGAAGAATGACCAAATTAATTAATCAATTAAAGAAATAGACTGCAGGCCAGCATGTTGTGCTTGATGCAGTCGGAGGGTTCCCAGGGTGAGGAGCCCCCGCTTGCCCCCGTGGAAGTGCCCCCTCTGTGCGTGGGCAGGTCTCAGCCCCCCCGCCCCCCCTTCTACCCCAACCCCCCACCCCCTGCCCAGCTCTGGCCTCGAAGCTCCAGGACGCAGGCTGGCTGACATCCTCACTTTTTTCGTGAGGCCCGATCTTCCTGCGTGCGCTGCCTTGGCGAGAACGCGGGTCAGGCCCACACACGGCGTGTGCACTCCACACCTGGGTGGGCGCAGGAACCACACACGCTGGGTTTACGGCCGGGCGCTGCTCCCACCTCCGCACCTAAGAGCAGGCGGCCACGGTCTCCTTCGGAGAAGTTCACGGAAGCTTCCTGAGAGTTTGTGCGGCGTCGGCGGGGGATGTGATGTGATGAGAGCAGGATGGGAACGGACCGCACAGCAGGGATCCGGCCGCCTGGGCCCGGGCAGGATGGGAACGGACCGCACAGCAGGGATCCGGCCGCCTGGGCCCAGGCACGGTGCTGAGCGCTCCGCTTCGCTACCGCGTGTGAACTTCACAAGAACGTGCCCGGGTCAGTACCCTCACACCTGTCAGAGGAGGAGGAACGCACTCTGTCCTGGACGCTGTGAAGGACCCGCCCTGCTGGACGCCGTGTCCCTGGCCAGGTTGGGTGCCGCTGTCAGCCACGCGATCACAGCTCCAGGCCCTGGCAGCTGCTGGAAGCCCAGGTCCGGAGCCCACACTCCCACCCACACGGCACCCAGGGCTTCCTCGGCTGCGGCATCTGCTCCGGTGAGCGGAACAGACACGCTCGCGAGGCTTGGCTTGCAGATGCTGCGGGAGCCAAGCTGTCAGCATAATGAGCCAGCGTGTCAGCCTCGCGTACGTGTTCTCACCTCCCTTTCCACATGTTCAGCCTGAAGGTTTCCTCACATCACAGCCGCTCAACATCCCCCCTGGGAGAGGAGCGAGAGATGACATGTCTGGAAACAAGTCGCAAATGTGTGTGCAAGCACACACACGCGTACACACGTGCACACACACATACATGCACACATGTCCGCAATGCACCTTTACATGTGTGAACACAGAAGGCACATGGGCACACATATGTGCACACACTCGTGCACTGGTGTGCATGAGCACGCCAGCATGTATGCACATGCACACATATGCACACAGAAGACACATGCACACGTGCACACAGACATGCATGCACCTGCGCGCACCTGCACGTACACTCCCCCCTCGTCAGGGTGATGTCTGGAGCCGTGTGATGTGTGACAACCAGTCCCCAGGGTTTCCCAGCTGTGATCTGCGAGGGGCGGGCCGTGGTCTGACGCGCTGCGGGCTCTGCCAGGGCTGCCGCACGGAGGCTCCCAGCGGCTGGCGGCCTCGCATCCTCAGTGTTTAAACAGGACTCACGGGTTCATGAAGCTGCTCCTCTCCCTGCTGCGTCTGCAGTCATTCCTCTGGAGCTTTTATCTCTGAGGCTGAGGACCGGAACCGAGGCTCGGAGCAGCGTTTATGACGATCTGTGAACCGGCGGGCGGTGTGTGCGGGGCTCGGGGCCGGGCGGCTTCCAGCCACACAGGGAAGGGGGGGCCCGAGGGTGCCCGAAGCCTCACCGCACGCAGGCCTCGCGTCCCCCCCGTCGGCCTCAGGGGCAGCATGGAGCGCCGCTGAGGGACGGAGCTTATCGGGCGCGTCCTGTTCTCTTGGTCCGAGGTGCAGACTCCGGGGCGACACCGGCCAGGCCCTCTGCTCCTTTCTCCTGTTCTCACTGCAGGCGCCACGCAGCCTCCCTCCCTCTGGGTCCAACTGCAAGCGGGTGTCCCGGTGCCCACACTGCGTGCCCGGCCTCCGTGCGCCCCAGGATTCCTGTGGAGGGAGCCCCTCTCCTTTGCAGCTTGGTGTGCCGGCGGGAACCAGCGTGGGAAGCGCGTGGCCAGAGGTGAGGCCTGAGGCTCCGTCTCCCCTGCGGCCTCCGCCATCGCGTCCCTGTCCTCCTGTCCTCGGGGCCCCTCGCACTTGGAGCAGACGCGGCCAGATTGCGGGAGGCGAGTCCTGCTCCCTGGATTGTGTGTTGGGAGAGCGTGCGGGTGGGGGAGGGGAGGGGAGGGGAGGGGAGAGGAGGGGAGGCCAGGCTTCTGTGCAGCTGAGCCAGGACTTCGGGACGGGGCTCCTGTCCAGGAGCGGCCGCACCAGGGCACGTGGAGAAGGTGGGTTCTGCCACCCTCCTCAGGCGGCGGATTATCTACGGTTTTATTGGTTCGTCCCTGGAAACCATTTCTTCCTCCCCAAGAGCAACACCTTTTTCTTTTTGAAACAAATTGATTTCAGAGAGGAAGGGGGAGGGAGGGAAAGAGAGAAACATCAGTGATGACAGAATCGTGAATCGGCTGCCTCCTGCACGCCCCACACTGGGGACCGAGCCTACAACCCAGCCATGTGCCCTGACCGGGAATCGAACCGTGACCTCCTGGTTCATAGGTCGACGCTCAGCCACTGAGCCACGCCGGCCGGGCTGCCCACCACCTCTGGCTGCCGCTGGGCCTCGGGTGTTGCCGGGAGGCGCTCCATCGCGGAGGAACCCTTCCTGGGAACCACTACACGGGAAGCCCGCAGGTGGGTGCGAGGGCGTGTTGGCCTGGAGCCCAGGGTCGGGGCAGCAGAGACCTGAGGGGCTGCAGGGCTCTGGGACGGACGCGGTGGGACTGAACCTGGACGGACGGTCCCCGCGTGGATGCCCAGACGCGGCCGAGGACTGTGGACAGCGGCTGAAATGGGCAGAGGGCCGGGGGCAGCGCGGACGACAGCACGCGGTGCACCCGCCCGGGGCTGAAATCCGGCTGCGTTGTCTGCAGGCCCCTGTTCGGAAATGGCCCCGATACCGTCCGGCCCTCGGTCAGCCTGGAGGGACGGGAAGCGTGCTGCACACACACGTGCACACGGGGCTATGTGTCTGCGCTCGAATCTCCACGTTGCTATTCACAGGCACCGCCCCCCCCCCCCCCCCCCAAAGCGGGGCTCTCACAGCCGATGGCGGTGCCGTCTGCACGCTTTCGTCGCGCGGGTCTGTGCCCAAGGTCGGTGCTGGGAGCAGCGCCAGGTCCCGGGGCAGCCGGGCGACAACTAAAACTCACCCCGTGAAGAGGCACCAGCCGGGCCGGCTGCCTGCTGGGTAGAAGGATGTGCCATCAGCCGCCTGAAAACGGGTTAAACCCACAGCATAGAACTCACAGAACTCCTGTCGGCACGCACCGCCCGGCGAGGAGGCGCCGAGGGCCGGGAGGCCAGGCCCCAAGGACGGCACTGGGTTCTTCGGCCGCACTTGGGCATTCCGGTGTCCGGTTTACTTACGTTTAAACACGAGTGGCTTCCCCCTCAAAGTAAATGAGTGAAGGTTTATTAATGTTCCTTTTGTGTGAAATAAATGTAACTATTAAAACAGAAACAAAACAAAAAAGATGCTGCAGAGATAGAATGTCACCTGTGACTGAAAACAGGTTTAAAGATTTTGTGGAGATAAAAAAATCGCTCAAGGAACCGGGCAGGCGGGCGCGGGAGGGAGGCTCCGCGGCCCCACGCCCATTGCCATGGCTGCCTCCCGGCTCCTCCTGGGCCCCGAAGCCGGACGCCGCCAGGACTATGGCTCTGCCGGCTTCCTGGGGCCCTGGCGGGGGGCGGGGCACGGTCCTTTCTGAGGGACCGTTTGGGAGACGAGCTGGGGTGGGTTTGGGGACCCATTTCTGAGCGATGGAGCTGCTCCCACCCCCGACGGCTCCTGTGTCCTGTCTCCTCGCTCCTCGTCCAAGAGCCCGGCCTGGCGGAGGCGTGGCAGCCGGCCCAGCGCGCAGCCTGCAGCCTACGGGGGGTCCGGGCGTTGGGAGAGGGGCGTCGTCAGCTCCTCCCTCCCTCGACCCACAGACACGTGCTTGGCCCCTGCTGTTCCCCAGGAGGCTGTGCTGTTTGCTGGGGTTGCACACCGGCAGGAAGGACCCCAAACCCAGGCCGGGCAGCAGGGAGAGCTGTGGGGTGGACCTCACCCCGCAGGCAGGCAGCTCCCCTGCGCTCGGCTGCGGCTCTAACGCTCTTTCTGGGGTAAGATGCACAGGGAGGGTCTCAGGAGGGACCACTTCGCAGTGAGGCCGGGCCCTGGAGAGGCAGACGGCGAGGATCCTGGGGCCTCCCTGTACCGAGTGACCATGGCAGGGGCCGTGTCCGTGCCGCTGTCTCCCCAACAGCAACAAGTGCCGGCCGGCGTGGCTCAGTGGTTGAGCATCGACCTATGAACCAGGAGGTCAGGGTTCGATTCCCGGTCGGGGCACACGCCCGGGCTGCAGGCTCCATCCCCAGTGGGGGGCTGCAGGAGGCAGCTGATCAATGATTCTCCCTCATCATTGATGTTTCTGTCTCCCTCTTCCTTCCTCTCTGAAATCAATAAGAACAGATATTTTTTTAAAAACAGTAATAACAGCTGGAGGTGAGCGAGGAGCGCGGGGACCCCACGGCTCTCGGCCGTGCCTGGCGCACACGCCTGGCTGACACGTGTCGGACGCCGGCTCGCCGCGGTTGGGCAGCGCTGACAGTCTTCCCGGTTCTGCATGGACATCTGTTCCTGTCACTTCCTTCCATCTGTCTCGCCCGATCCCTGCGGCCCCACGGAACGTCCGCTCCCTCTCACGTGGCCGCCCCCCGAGACCGTTCAGACAGCCTGTCTTCCCCGAACCCTCGCTGTCCCTGCGGCACGCAGCGCCCCCCCCCCCCCCCCCCCCCGCCAGCTCGTCCCGCGGGGGCCCTGCCAGGGCCGGGGCTGGCACGCGGCTGCCCTTGGGCCAGGACCCCACCATCACCACCCTGAGGCCTCGGATTCGGCTCCCTGCGCCCCTCTTCCCGGGTGCCCCTCACCCCAGAAACGGCTGCGTCGTTATTTTTCTAACTTGTTTTGAGCATCAGATCTTCCAGAGAACAATTTTTTTTTTAAATCCTCACCTGAGGATATTTTTCCCATCAATTTTTTAGAGAGTGGGAGGGAGGGGGCGAGGGGGAGAGAGAAACGTCGAAGCAAGAGAGACCGTCCGTGGCACCCCCACACCTCAGCCTCTAGTCTGTGGCCCCGATGATGTCTGCATCTGCCCTTGGGCTCCCCGAGGTCCCGGGTGCAGAAGCCCAGCTCCCCGCACAGGGCAGGCCTCCTCGGGGCTGGTCCGCCCCCCACGCCCGCCGCCCACGCGCGGCCCCCGCTCCCCGGAATCACAAGGAGCTCGCCCGCCCGCCCCGTGCTCTTGCTGCCGAGCAAACAGCCTTTGACGGGCGCTCCTGGGCACTTAGCATCGTGTGGAACGCGGCAAGTTAGAAGCCTCCGGAACCCTGGTCTCGCCTCTTCCCTGGTGGTGCCGGCCGCTCCCTCATTATCGGGGAGACGGGAGCAGCACCGGGGATCCCGGGGGTTGGCACCGGGCGAGGGAGCGGCCGCCTCCCCGGGGGGAGGGATGGCACGTTGGGCCCAGAGCAGCGTCCCCTCCGGGGGAGGCCTCCCGGGAGGCTCCAGAGGCCGCGCGTCCACGTTCCGGGGACGGACAGAGCGATGGGATCTGCCACCTGCCCTGTGACCCCGCTCCTCGCGGGTGTCGCGCCCCCGACGTCCCTGCGCCCTCGGCTCGAGCGCCTCCTCCTGGGGTTCGCAGGCGGCTCAGGAGCTGGCCGGTGGTGAGGACTCGTGAGCCGGCCGCTGACCCCTCCTCCGGCTCCCCCTGCAGCCGCTCACCGCAGGCCCTGGGCGGGCCCCGGGGAGGCACCGGGTGAAGGGGGTGCACCCCAACCACAGAGCAGGTCCCCGAAGGAGCGTGGGCTCGCCCTGGCCGATGTGGCTCAGTGGTTAGAGTGCCAGCCACACAGGGAAGCATCGCAGGTTCAATTCCCGGTCCAGGGCCTGTCCCTGGGCTGCAGCTTCGATCCCCGGCCCTGGTCGGGGTGCAGGCAGGAGGCAACCAATCAGTGTGTCTCTCTCACATCAACGTTCCTCTCTCCCTCTCCCTCTCCCTCCTTCCCTCTCTCCCTCCCTCCCTCCCTCCCTCTCTCCCTCCCTCTCTGTCTAAAAAGCAGTGGAAACGATATCCCCAGGTGAGGATTAACAAACAGAACAAAACAAGGAGAAAGAAACACGGGCTTAAAACGCCCCTGAGGAGCCTGCGCCACGTGCCGTCCGAGGTGGAGAGTCCGAGACGGAGCCACGGGCACGAGCACACGCGGGCGGCACATGCGGGCGCCGGAGGCAGCAGGGAGGCCTCGGCTGCGCACAGAGCCCGTCGGGGGCGAGTCCGTGAGTCTGTCCTTCCCTCCGATTCAGCTCACGGAGCAGAGAGCAGGGTGGGCACCTGGGTCCGCCGCCCGCTGTGGCCTGCCCGCTTCCCAGGGGCACCTGGCGGAGAGGCGCCGCCCAGGCACCGTGTCACCTGTGAGGACACGGTGGTGGTGGTGGGGGGGGGGGGGGGACAGGCGTGGTCTGTGCGGCCTCGCAGCCGAAGCCGCGTCCCCTCGGGCCCCCGCCGCTCCCTCCC
The DNA here is from genome assembly GCF_028538775.1 of Myotis yumanensis. NCBI lineage: Eukaryota > Metazoa > Chordata > Mammalia > Chiroptera > Vespertilionidae > Myotis > Myotis yumanensis. The sequence goes on from NW_027223754.1 coordinate 214,035,601, forward strand.
CGTGTCCCCGCAGGTTCACGCGCCTGTCAGGTGAGACCTGGGCTCTCATCCGTCCATCACGTTCGGGCTGCGTGACAAGCCCCCTAATTAGTTAAGCCCACGGCTCCTGCCGGGCCAGGCGGCCGGGAGCGCACTCCACGCAGGAGGCTCTGGCCCGGAGGCGGCGTGTTTAACACTAACAGCATCCGGGGTGGGGGGTGGGGGGCGGTGTTTGCAGAGGGGCCCCCGCTCCCATGTGTCGGCTCAGGCTGGACGGGAGACAGAGCGTGAACAATGTGCCAGGATTCGTTCCACTCGTCTTCTCGGCAAATATTAATGGAACCGTCCCCTGGCCCCGGCCGCGGGCGCTGGTCTGCGTGGAGCCGGAGGTCCGCAGCCACAGGGGCCACAGGCAGCTTCCTCCGTTTAAAATGTATTTCACTTGTTCATTAGAGAGAGAAACCTCGAGGATGAGAGAGAATCATGGATCGGCTGCCTCCTGCACGGCCCCCACGGGGACCAAGCACCCCACCCGGGCCTGTGCCCTGATCGGGAATCCAACCCTGACCTCCTGGTTCCTAGGTCGACGCTCAATCCCTGAGCCTCCCTGCCAGGCTGAAGCAACGTTTCTTGAAAGAAGACAACACCAGTAGCCACTGGGCACACGAAAGGGGGGTCAGCATCACTGGGAGCTAGGGAAATGCAACTCAAAGCCACGGGAGGGGACTTTATGGCCCTGCGGGGGGGGGGGTGCGGGGGGGCTGTGACAGGACAAGCAGGAGCCGGTGCTGGGGGCCCCTCCCCACGGGCAGGGACGCAGCAGGAGGTGGGCAGTTGGATGGTCCCCAAAATGTGACACAGGATTTCCAAACGACCCAGCACCTTCCCTCCAGTATCACCGCGTCCCACAGAACGTGCAGGGACTCACACTGTGCCCAGTGGGAAAGGCCTGTGCGTTACCACACCTTCCTCTCCAAGCTGAGCTTCCGCTGCTAGTGTGTGTGCACTGGGGGATCTATATATTTATGTATCTACAGCCACAGGGAAGGGAAACATATGCTCACACCGGAGCTCGCACACATCTGTCCACCACGGAACCCCGCACAAGAGCCAGAAAGTGGAGCAGCCCATCTGCCCACCCGCCCCCGAGTGGGTCAGCAAGCGCTGTGCGTTCCCCGGTGGGAGGTTATTTGATCGTGGAAAGCCATGAAGGGCCCTCACCGGTGTGGCTCAGTGGATAGAGCGTCGGCCTGCGGACTGAAGGGTCCCAGGTTCGATTCCGGTCGGGGGCATGTACCTTGGTTGCGGGCACATCCCCAGTAGGGGGTGTGCAGGAGGCAGCTGGTCGATGTTTCTCTCCCATCGATGTTTCTAACTCTCTATCCCTCTCCCTTCCTCGCTGTAAAAAATCAATAAAATATATTTTTTTAAAAAGCCACGAAGGGCCGATCAAGGCCACAACGTGATGCCCGAGGAAAGCCAGTCGCACAGCCCGCAGAGCGTGTGGCTCTGGGTAAGCGTGTCCAGGCGAGGCGTGTGCACCGGGCCGGGGTGCGCGTGGGGCTGGGAGCCGGGGCTGGGGGCCCGGGAGTTCCAGGACAGGGCTCCGTGGGAGGCGACGAGGGTGCTCTAACGTTAGACTGTGCCCGCCCCCCCCCCGCCCCCGCTCTGTGCATACGAAGACCAGGGAACCACACACTTCAAACGAGTGGCGTGCAGGGTGTCTCAGTTTGATCTCCGTCGGCTGCCGTGACAGACCTCCTAACTCCAATACCTCCCGCATTTAGCCATCACGCTGCACTACAGCGTGTGCACGGTGTTCACACCGATAACTCCCGCAAATAAACCTTTATCTGAAATGCCTCCATCTCATTCACTTCTGTTCCTTCGTATCTAGTGTGCATACTGCTCACTGCGTGAGGCGGCCCCGGGTCCGCATTTACCCCTTGGCCTCCCACACGCGGGAGAATGTGCTGCTGCTGTCCCATCGCACAGAGGAGAAGACTGAGGCGGGGGCGCAGGTGCTCCTGGGCAGCCCAGCTCTGAGCGGTGACCCGGGTCCGCAGGAGCCGCCTGCCCTGCTGTCCTCCGAGCCCAGCCCCTCGGGAAAGCTACGCTGAACTCTTACTGAGAACGACGCGGCCGGAGCCCGCGCTCACCGTCGCGCCGTTTCACCTGCTCACGCTTCACCGCCGGTCGGTCGGCCCCCTCCTCAGGCTGCCTGTATCCACAGAGATCAGTCTAGAACAAGCTTCTCCAAGTGTCACCTGCGGCTGGTTCTGGTTCTGAGAATCCGGGCATCTGTCCTTTCAGCTCGCAGCTCTGAGCCACTCGACTCACTTGTAATAAGCTTGCGTCACTTAAAACATCATTGTTCTTTTAAGATGGAGACAAGGAAGGAAAGATGGACAGATATACGAACAGATAAGTGGGTGGACTGATATCAGATACAGAAGATACATAATACATCATAGAAGGTATAGATAGATGATAGAGACTGGTAGACATATACATACATATATATCCATAATACATACATAATAAGTGATAGAGATAGACAGACAGATAGATAGATGAGATGATAGATAGATAGAGAGAGAGAGAGAGAGAGAGAGAGAGATGATAGGTAGGTAGGTAGCAGATGATTGATGGGTGATAGAAGGATAAAAGCCACTTGTCTGTTGTAAAATAGGGCCATTGATCTTTTTCCTGTACGAATTCATCTGCTCACACAGAAACTTGCACACATACTAGCGTGTCCACAACAGGATTATGAATAAGAACCACGGAGTGGAAACAGCATAAATGCCCACCCACTGACAAGTAGGCAAAGTATAACAGTGGATAAGAAGGATAGGCGGGTAGGTAATAGGTGATAGAGGGATGATAGATAGATAGATGCATCATAATCAATGACAGAGATAGATGACAGGTAGGTAAGTAGATAGACAGATGATAGATGATACATACATACATACATACATACATATAGATGATAGAGATAGATGGATGGGTGGATGGATGGATGGATGGAAGGATGGATGGATGGATGGATGGATGGATGGAAGGATGGATGGATGGATGGATGGATGGATGGATGGATGGATGGGTGGATGGATGGATGGATGGATGGATGGGTGGATGGATGGATGGGTGGATGGGTGGATGGATGGATGGGTGGATGGATGGATGGATGGGTGGATGGATGGATGGATGGGTGGATGGATGGATGGATGAATGGATGGGTGGGCGGATGGATGGATGGATGGATGGGTGGGTAGTAATGGAGGAAGGGGTGGGAGATGTTATGAGATGCAGAGGTAAGATGGATGACGAGCAGACAGACAGATAGATATGTACTGTAGGCCCCAACCACAGACTCCTGCTCAGACCCCGACGAGAAGCAGGCACTGCAGAACTCTCCGAGTGGCCCAGCCCTGGGCCTGGCCTTAGGGTCTGGGTGCCGCGGTGGCAGCCTCGGGGGGCCTGGGGCCTGGAGCCCTGGGTCTGTGGCCCCCAGACTCCTGCTCTGTGAGGAGACCCTCACCTCGACGGCCTCAGCTTCTGGCCTCGAGCGATGTCCGCAGGGCAAGGCTCCCTCCAGCTCCCAGAGCCTGTCCTGCTGCGGGAGAGGGGCCGTCACCCGTGCGGCGACCACCTCCCCGCACTCCCCCTGTGCTTCTCTCTCCAGCTCTTTCCTGAATGAGGCCTGAATCGGTGCTTCGTCCCCGACACCCGAGCCCCGAACTCGCTCGTGTCCTTGGGGGGCTGAGGGTCTCCAGGTCCCAGCCCTTCCTCTGGAGGCTGATGAAAGCGCTGTCTTTCTCGGGGTGAAGTTCCGGGCGCTTTACTTTACAGACCACACCCCCAGGACCCCAAATCATCCCTTGGCCTGTTCCTGTGCCATTCACTCCGAGTTCCCGGAGCCTGGGGACCTGAGTGCCCGTCAGCGCCCAGCTCCAACGAGAGGACACACGGAGCGCTCAGCGCCCCCTCCCTCCCGCCCGGGTCTGCGGGAAATGAAACAGAAAGCGTGTTCCTCTCTGGGGGGCCTGGGCCCTGCAGACACCCCAGGGGAGCGGCGAGGCCCCCAGAGCCCGGCTCCCGGCTCCCCATCTCCCCTCCCGGCATCCTGACCCCCGCCGCCCTCGCCATCCACCGCTGACATGTTGGTGGAAATACGCACACGCATGGAAAGCGCCCTGTGCCGCCGTGACGCCCAGTAAACACGAGATTAAAGTAAAAGCTGAGCTTGGCAGGTGCCGCTCGTGGCCGCACCCTGACTTACCACCAGCTGCTGCTGGCCACGCAGCCACGGGTGTAACGCAGCCCCGGACGTGCCTGCCTCACACCAACCGGCCTCCTTCTGACTCAGCCACGGCCGGGACAGGGCTGTGAGGATTAGGAACTGGCGGTTGCTGTGGTCCTGCAAGGGCCTCGGCCACGGCCACGGCCTTGGCCACGGCTACGGCCAGGACTCAGAGAGCCAGCCTCACCCAGTCACGTGGACACAAGCTTGTCTGGTCACACCCTCCCCAAGGTCGTGGGGCTCCGGCCTCCTTGGGAGTCTCAGCCCATCGGTTCTGCCCCCCGACGGCCCGGGGATCTATACATATGCTAGGGATTTGGTTTTTTGATGTTTAATATGTTTTTATTGATTTCAGAGAGAGGAAGGGAGAGGGAGAGAGAGATAGAGAGAGACATCAGTGATGAGAGAGAATCATGGATTGGCTGCCTCCTGCACACCCCTCACTGGGGATCAAGCCCACAACCCAGGCCTGTGGCCTGACCGGGACCAAACTGTGACTTCCGGGTTCCTAGGCCGACGCTCAGCCATGGAGCCACGCCGGCCGGGCCGGGAGATTGTTTGAATTGCTGGTTTGTTTGTACGCCCCCAGCCTGCGCGGGGGTGGGAGTGTGCTTTCGGGATGGGATTCCCATAAGTAACAGAAGCTCAGAATAATAACAGCGACAATAAGAACAGTATCAGCAGACCCTGCACTCCCAGGAGCCTCTGTGTGGGGTATGGGATGGGGGGACAGGGGTGGGTGGAGGGAGGGTGTGGGGGTTGCTGGGTAGAGGGTCGGTGCTGAGGGGTGGGACCCCGCTCTCGGGTTGCACTCAAGCGCTCCTTCCCTGAGCTCCCAGCTGCTGTGCAGCACACACAGAGCACACGCGTGAGGACACGCCCCAAACATCTCACACGCGTGAGGACGTGCCCCAAACATCTCACACGCGTGAGGACACACCCCAAACATCTCACACGCGTGAGGACGCGCCCCAAACATCTCACACGCGTGAGGACGTGCCCCAAACATCTCACACGCATGAGGACGTGCCCCAAACATCTCACACGCGTGAGGACGTGCCCCAAACATCTCACACATGAGGACACGCCCCAAACATCTCACATGCGTGAGGACGTGCCCCAAACATCTCACACGTGAGGACACGCCCCAAACATCTCACACGAGTGAGGACACGCCCCAAACATCTCACATGCGTGAGGACGTGCCCCAAACATCTCACACACGTGAGGACGCGCCCCAAACATCTCACACGTGAGGACGCGCCCCAAACATCTCACACACGTGAGGACGCGCCCCAAACATCTCACACGTGAGGACGCGCCCCAAACATCTCACACACGTGAGAACGCGCCCCAAAGGTCACAGGCGGAGCCGCCCCGCACACAGCCCAGGAGAACAGCCCCCAGCATCCAGGGAGGAGCAGCCCTGGCCCCTGCTTCTCTCTCCGTCTCCCCCTCTCCCTCCCCTTCTCTCTATAATCAATGGGAAGAAATCCTCAGGCAGGATTCACACAATAAATATAAATAAAACATTAGAAGACAATGATCATAAAGACCAGGCGGCACAAGGAGCGTCCAAGGAGCAAGAGAATTTATGACAAACAATAGCGAGCAGGCGCTCCCTGGACTCCACCCGCGGCCGAGCCACTATCCTCACGGAACATCTGAAACGACATGAAAACAGGCACAGAGACGCGCGGGCGAGAACTCGCTCCACCCGCAGCGCCGGGCTCAGCGAGGGACTGAAGCCAAGACGCCCGATCACGCGGCGTGGGAACGAGGGTCTGTCCCGGCAGAACAGCGCCGCGTCGCCTCACGGAAGCCAAGGCGAGGAGGAAGCTCCTGGGACGCGTGGAGGCGACGTGTGCCCATCGTGGGTGTTGGGGACACGTTTTAAATCCATTGTAAGTAATGCCCTTCCTCCCAGAGAAATCTAACAGAAGCGCAATCCCACTGCGGCGGAGAGGGAGGGGCGACGAGACCTACTCGCTGTCTTGGGCGTGGGAAAGGCAGCCCACCGCTCCACCGCCCCGCGAAGACACAGTCCTCTTTCCTGCTGTCGGTTCTCACCCGAGGATACGTTTTCTATTGATTTTTTGAGAGCGGGAGGGAGGGGAGAGGGGAGGGAAGAGAGAGAAGCACCAATGTGAGACAGACACATCGATCGGTTGCCCCCACCCCGCCCAGGCCGGGGATCGAACCCACAACCCTTTCGATGCGCCGGCTGGCGCTCTATCCAGGGAGCCGCATGGGACAGAGCGAAGACATAATATTCCTATAAGCATGAGCCCCGTCTCCCTGGGCACACAGATGGCATGGTGGCAGGGTCCGGGGACATCAGTCACAGGAGCTGAGAGCGATGGCCAGCGGGCAGAGGGCTGGCGGGTCAGACACCCGTCTCTGTCCCGCGGCCAAGGCGGGAACTCGGAGCTCAGTCCCGGGAGCGCTGGCTGGTCAAGGGGTGCCCACAGCAGGGGTGCCTGTGCCAGGCCTCCAGCCCCCTGAGCGCCCAGCGGGACCAGGGCTGGCCCCGCCCTCCCTTCCCCTCCCCCACCGCCACCCCCACCCGGGGGCTGTCACCAGGCCTCAGAGCACCATCCCCGCGGCTGCCGCGAGGTGTGAGGATTTATTTACAGCCAGAGCCCGTCCTCCTGCTTCTGTGGAGAAAATATTGACAGTTCCACAAATCAATACGCTTCCGTTCCGGGCTGTGCGACGGCACCAAATTATCTCAGGCCTGTGACACGCGCGCTGATAAAGGACACTTGCCCCGCAAGCGTCGGCCTGACCTTCGCTTTGATTTCCAGGGAAGAGGACCCGCGGGCCCCGCAGAATAAATGCGCGCGACCTGCGGATGCCTTTCCCTCCCGCCCTCCGGGAGCCGTACGTCCATGAGCGGAATTCTAAGATGATGTTCGCACAATTAAACAGGATACTCGGGGACGTCCCCGTAAATTTTTCTTTTCACAGGCAAGTCACCTGAAATCATTGCAGTAAGAAAAGTGTTCCCATCGCGTAGGAAGTCGCCGTAAATACGAGACCACCACCCCAGGGCCCGTCCCGCAGAGCCGATGGCACCCTCTTGCGCCCTCCTGGCTTCCTGTTGGGGAGCAGGGTGCTAGGAAACGCACCCCGACTGCCCCCACCCTGGTTGTGACTCAGGCCAGGGGGAGATTCGGGGATCAGGGGGCTGGAACCGAGCGGCAGCCTTGCTCCCCCCTTGGCAGCTGGGCCTCAGGACAGGCCGAGGGAGGTGGCCACAGACACAGCGTGCCGACACCACCGCGTCCACCGGGCCTGGCCACACACGGACCACCCCCCCGGCCACACAAAGGAGCAAAGTACAGACGCTGCACCGGCAACATGCAGGGATCTGGAACGCTTGGCACGCGTGAAGGAAGCAGTCACAGAGGCCACGCGTCACATGATCCCGTTCGTATGAAACGTGAAGAATGTGCAAAGCTGTGCAGACAGACAGGAGATGAGCAGTTCTGGGGCTGGCGGGTGCCGGCACACAGGCCTCTCCGTGGTCAGGAACATGCCCCAGGGAGGCAGCTGGGACGGTGACACAGCTCGGTGAGTCACAGGCCACATCCGCCGCAGGGGACACAGGAAAGCCGTGGTGTGTTTGCCACGTGAACTGCATCTGGTCAGGCCGGCAGAGGACGGGCTGCCGTGTGCCGTCAGAAGCCGCATCGTAAGCAGACGCGGCCATGAACGCACTGCACCAATGCACAGGCGTGTTCAGGCGTGTCTCCTGGAACACGGCGTGTGGCTTCCGGCTCCTGGCACCGGGGCCGCCGCTTATGCTGAGCTCATTTTCCTGCCAAGAACATGGTAAACTCTAGGTCCATTGTAAGGACAAATATCTAGTCAGTTACAAAGGTCACTGGTCAAGACGCTGAGCTGGCGACTGGAAACTGGGAAGCGGGCGCGTGTGATGCTGGACAAGGTGCTGTCCCCACGCACCAGGGGAGCACGCAGGCTCCTCCACGAACTCTTTAAAGAGGTGGGTGTGTAAAGCGACCCGTGACCTGCTGTGATGAGCGCACATCCGTGCCAGGGGAGTGGGTCCAAGAGCGGGTGGGTGTGTAAAGGCTTTTCGTTCGGGATAAACTGGCCGATGAAGGAAGAGTGTTACCTCTGCCGCGAGCAGTAGCGGGAGGGGCAGGCAGAGCCAGCGGAGGCAGCGGGAGGATCGCTCACGGGCACATGACTCACACGGATCGCACAGGAAGGAGAGGAAGCGGAGGGGACGCAGGCAGCAGCAGGACGGCGCACGAAGCCACGGCCACGGGGCAGGCACCTCAGAGGACACGGGCTGATGGTGACTGCCCGTTGGTGCCACGCGCCCTTCATACTTTGTAGTGAACAGAGGCCCGAAGGCGGGGCCTGGCCTGGGTGGTGCCGACAGGAAAGGGAGGTGGGGCCTGCGTCCTGGGACCCGGCAGGAACCATTTTAAAACTCCAGGAGCCTGAGCGGCAGGAGAGGGCTCACCAGTCAGTCCCGCCTGGCCTCCCGCGTGTCCCCGTGGCCCAGCGTCCTCCTCGCTGCAGGATGGAAACACACTGGGGCGCGGGGACTCGGGGCCCAGAGCTGCCCCTGCGCCCCGTGTGGCGGGAGGGCTGACGGGGGTCCTGAAGGTCCAGGAGAAGGGAGGGGCCTCCAGGCAGGTTTTCCGAGAGGTGACACGCAGTTGCAGATTCCGTAGAGTGTTTGTTTGTTTGTTTGCATTTTTTTTACGTATTTTTTTTATTGATGTCAGAGAGGAAGAGAGAGGGAGAGAGAGAAACATCAATGATGAGAGAGAATCACTGATCGGCTGCCTCCTGCACGCCCCCCACTGGGGATCGAGCCTACAACCCGGGCATGTGCCCTGACCAGGAAACCAACCATGACCTCCTGGTTCATAGGTCGACGCTCAACCACTGAGCCACACTGGCAAGGCCTGATTCCATTGTTTAAAGACTAGAGGTCCGGTGCATGAAAATTCATGCACTCAGTGGGGGTGGGGGTGTCCTCAGCCTAGCCTGCGCCCTCTCTCAGTCTGGAACCCCTCAGGGGATGTCCGACTGACAGCTTAGGCCCACTCCCCGGGGGATCTGGCCTAAGCTGGCAGTCAGACATCCCTCTGGCAGCCCAGGAGCCCTCGGGGGATGTCCACCTGCCCACTTAGGCCCTTAGTCGGACATCCTTAGTGCTGCTGTGGAGGCAGGAGAGGCTCCCACCACTGCTGCTGTACCGGCCAGCCATGAGCTGGCTTCTAGCTGAGCAGCGCCCCCCCTGTGGAAGCACACCGACCACCAGGGGCAGCTCCTGTGTTGAGCATCTACCCCCTGGTGGTCAGTGTGCGTCGTAGCCACCGGTAGTTCCTCCATTGGGGTAATTTGCATATTAGCCTTTTATTATATTAGATGTCAACCCGCGACACCAGCGCCAACCTCCACGGAAACTGACAAGACAATTCTAACATTTACACGGGAGAGCGAGGACTCAGAGCAGCCGGTGTTCCTGACGCCGACATCGCGAGTCGTGAGTCCACGCTCAGGATCAGAGCGGGACGTCGGAGCAGGAGAGGAGAGGGAGAGAGGGACCAGGACCCGGAGCAGGGAGGGCGAGGGCGGGCGGGCGGGCAGGTGGGCGGGTGGCACAGTGCATCTGGGACGGGGGATATTCAGGGGTGAACGGGACAGCTATGTGTCCACACGGACAGAAATAAGCATAAGGAAAAGGCAAGAAATCGCGTGGTACCTCACAATGTTAGAAGCATCGTTAGACTTTTAAAGAATTAAAAGAAGCGTAGCTATAAATGTGTTAAAAGCAAAAAGCGATCAGATTTCAAGAAATGCTTTAAAGAGATGCAAAAGCACTAACCATAAAGCATCTCAGAGGCAACGGCCTTTGTGTAGGAAGTGATGCCACGCAAAGTAAGAAACCGACGCCGAGCGGGATCTGCAGGCGGCGGAGCGGGAGGGGGCGCCGCACCGGGGAAGGGGAGGGTCCCCCTCAATCCGCAGGAGGAAGACGGCGGCCGGGGAAGGGACAACACACAGAAACGCGCCTCGGAGCTGAGAGATGAACGGCTCACACACATTTTTAATGAAGGTCAAATGCATTATTGATGGAGGGCAAATTAAAATCACACGGAGCTGGGTTTGCCGGGAGGGAGATGGATGAAAATGTAAAGGGCTGACAGTGCCAGGTGCGGCGCGGAGCGGGCGTGAGCGCGCTGGCCCCGGCTGGCGGCTGGGAGCCTGGGCAGCATCCAGTGGGAAGCACGAGTGAGTGACTCTCATGCCCGGGGTCAGCCCGCGATCAGCCGTCCCCGCCCGGACACGGCCCAGCCACGCGTGCGGGTGAGTGCGGGCGGGGAGGATGCGGGGAGACTGTGCCGTCCCCTGTGTGTGCGGGTGACGGGGTGCGGCCCAGCCGGGCGGTAGCCCCGCTGCCGTGAGATGGCGCCCGGGGCGGGGACATCCGTGAAGAGGCCACGCGTGGGGTGAGCACACACGGGCGCTGGAGGGAAAGGGAGGTAACACACGAACAGGGAGAGGAGGCCGTGCGGGTCGGCCCGCCTGCTGAACGCACGCCGCACCCTCAGGGACGACGCCACAGAGCGAAACGCAACGAAAACAGGACCGTCTGTGCTCCGTGCAAAAGCCGCAGCGGTGTCTACGCTTGACGGACAGACGGACAGACGGACAGACGGACAGACGGGAGGAAGGCCGCGCGGGGTGTCCGGTCTCTCCGCGTGGCTGGCAGAGGCCCGCCGTTCGCTTTATTTCCTTTAACAGGTGCAGCATGTGCTCGCCCATCGGTTTTTTCTGTGATCGGCGTAGTATTTTGTAATAAAATCAAACTCCTGGAAAATGAAACACAGGCTGAGAAGAGCTGTCTGTGGCCCCCTGGTCTGTGGTGGGGGTTCTCTTACCGTCGCCAGAGCCGGGGGGAAGGAAGCCCTGCTGCTCCCATTTCACAGGCGAGAAAAGCGAGGTCCCAGCTGGAACGCGGAGCCTGCGGGCTCGCCCCAGAGCCTCGGCCTGACCGCTCCATCGCACTCGGTTCTGTGCTCCCCCGACAGGGCCCGGAGGAGCGTGTGACACCCCCTCCGGCAGCCAGGGTGTGCGTGCCCCCTGCAGGCTCCTGGGAGGGTCTGTTCTGGCCGCTTCCGGCTCCCAGAAGCCGTACCTTCCTGGGCGCACGGCCCCTCCCCCCCCAGCAGAGGGGAGCGGCCCTCTCCCAGCGCGTGGCTCTGACTCCCTTCTCTCCCTCCTGCCCCGCCCCTTCCCAGGAGCCCCTGGTGCATGGCCATGGGTGACCCAGGTGACCCTGTCTGTGAGCCAGTCCATCTGCAGCCCAACTGCCCCTGGCCAGGTGAGCACGTGTCCCAGGCTCGGGGTCAGGTCGTGGGCGTCTTCACCTCGGGGGTGACAGTGGGGGGATGAACATCCTGCCCACCCCCCCGTGAGCTGCCTCCCTCCTGGGGGCCCTGGGGTGAGAGGGCGGGGCCCTGCCTGTGGGTGCTGGGAGGTGTGGGAGGTGTGGGCACTGGGAGGGAAGAAGTATGGATCCTGCGACCTGAGATGGTGTGGAGCCAAGTTCCTCCTGAAGACATCACGGGTGTTCCTGAAGGGAACCACAGTGCTGTGTGTGTGTCTGTGTGTTTGTGTGTCTGTATGTGTCTCTGTGTCAGTGTGTATGTCTGTGTGTCTGTGTCATGTATGTGTGTGTCTGTGTGTGTGTGTGTGTGGGTGAGACACGAGACATCTCGGGTGTTGCTGGCAGCACAGCGCCCTCCCTGGCCGCGCCCTCGCTCTCCTCGCTGAGCCCCTGCAGGGCAGGGAGCAGGGCAGAGGCTCCCGGGCAGACCTGGCTCCTCCACAGCCCGGCCTCTCGAGGGTAAACGTGTCAGGAAACGCACTTCTATTTGCAAAATGTATGAGATCCGTGCGTGACTCGCAAGCCCGCGTCCGACTTCAGCCAGATTTCGGTTCGCACTTGGCAAAGCCCTGCCTAGAGCTGATCTGGGAGTCACTTGCCGCCTCTCAGCATCCTTAGTCAGAGAGAGGAAGTGCCCGGAGCCACGCTCCTCAGCCCCACGCTCCTCAGCCCCTCCGTGGCTTCCGTGGCTTCCTGGCTCCCTCCTCCTGGCGCCCAAAGCAGGAGACGGTGACACCCCCTGTCCGCCCCCTGAGGGGAGGGGCCTCCCGGCTTCTGGGGCCGCAGGAGCCATGGGGCGGGGTCAGGGTGGCCCTGAACCCCTCCAAGGCCCGGACCCCTGTGACCTGCGACCTGTGGGCTGTGGGCTGGCACCTACCCTCCTGGCCGTCCCCCGGCCCTGCGGGCGGAAGGGCTGCCTGGCTGAGGAAATGTCTTCGTGGTTCCTGAGGTGAGGGCTCCCTTCTCCCTGGGGAAGCGGGGAGCCGGGCGGGGAGCGGCCCTGAGCCCTGGACGGCAGCACGGGGCCCCTCGGGACACCACGGACAAGCCGCCCCCCATGGGTTTCAGAGCTGCCCCGCCTCACCGATGCCGGCCCCTCGGGTGCCCGCGCGCTGGGCGGGACGTTCCCCGTGAACGGACCGCAGGACCCGCAGCGCCTGGGAACACAGGCTGGGGGTCTGACGGGGCCTCGCGCCACGCGGGGAGCACCCGTGTGCGCAGCCACGCACCGTCCAACGCGCCGACTTTCCACAGTGCCTCCGGGTAGAATGGGGGTCCTGGAGGCCGGGGGACAGGGCGGCGTCCCCCCTGGCACCTGGAGGCCGGGGGACAGGGAGGCGTCCCCCCTGGCACCTGGAGGCCGGGGGACAGGGAGGCGTCCCCCCTGGCACCTGGAGGCCGGGGGACAGGGAGGCGTCCCCCCTGGCACCTGAGCTGTGAGTTTGAGGGAAGGTGGCCCCGCAGCGCCAGCCCCTCGCCATCCTGCAGCTCCGGGGAAGGAGCCCTGTGCTGCCCTGCGCCTGCCCGGCGGGACTCTGCGCCCCCTCATCCTTCCGGGCGCACCCCCAGCGGCAGCCCGAGCGCCCGCCCCCCCATCCTGCCCTCGGAGGGGACCATCCTCACAGGTAACATCCCAGCAGCCGGGGGTGGGGGGGTGGGGCGGGGGGGGGGGGCAGGGCTCCCGCGACCTGGACCCCGCACGGCCCAGCCCGAGGCAGATGGGAGAGGCGAGCTGTTTCCCCGGACCCCCCCCCCCCCACACACACACGGCTCCGGCCTTAAGCTTGATGCTGTGAACGCTGCGGGCCGCTGGCAGGAGCTGCGGTTTGAATGTAGAGGCCGATGCGGCTGGCGAGGCTGTGAGCCCACAGGAGGCGGAGGCGGAGGCGGTGGTGGAGACGGAGCCGGCAGCTCCACGCGGGCACCTCACCCACCGGGCGCTGGGACGGCTTGGGGTGGGGGGGGGACCCTGCGTGTTTTGTAGGACTGTGACTTCTCGCTTCGTTTCCCGTGTCACTCGGTGCCGGTGCCCCCTCACCCCTGAACCGCCGCGCCTGGTGCACGGGGGGCGGGAGACGGGACACCCTGGGCGGGAGGGGCGGGCACACCCTGCGGCCTGTTCTCCACGCGGGGCTGCGTGTACAGTTTGTGGAAAACCTTATCTGAGAGGGTGGTCGCTCGGCCATAAAGGAAGGATGAAGTCCTGCGTCAGCGACACGACGAGACCCGAGGGCTTGTGCTCAGGGAAGGAAGTCGGAGAGACAAATGCCGGGTGACCTCGCCTGCACGTGGGTCCTTTTTAAAGAGATGAGCTCACGGGTTCAGGCACCGCTGCCGGCTGCCAGCGTGGCCCTGTGGGAGGGCGAAGTGGACGGGGGTCCGAGGGTGAAGCTCCAGCTGTAAAGGGAGCAGGGCCCGCGGCGGCGGCACAGCGTTCGGCTCGGGAAGGAGGCCGCGTGGCGGCTCGGAAGCTGCTGGGGCGTCAATCTTACCGTCCTTGTCCCTGCGGTGGCGGAGGTCACACCCCTCGCGGGCGGGCACTGGCCGGGCACCTGGTGAGGGTGACGCGCCGTCCGCGCCCGGTAGGAGGACGGCTGCCAGCCGCTCACGGGTGGTGCCGCCTGCGAGTTCGTGCGCTCAGGCCTCGTGCGAGATGCACCCCCCCCCCCCCCCCCACCGCCCTCCTTCGTCCCCTCGCTGAGGCCATTGTTCCCGTCCCAGCTTCAGGAACGGAGATGTGGAGGGAAGGGAAGCCGCTGCTGGGGGAAGGGAGCCCAGAGGATGTGTTTCCATCACCGTTTAGAGACGGCGGAAGGGAAGGTGGGAGGGAGAGGCCGAGTGTGAGAGCGAGAGCCAGAGTGAGAGAGAGAGTGAGAGGGACACCGATCGGTTGCCTCCCGCACGTGCCCGGACCAGACCTGGGGATCGAGCCTGCAGCCGGCCACCCAGGCACGTGCCCCCGACTGGGAATCCAACCTGCAACCCTTGGGTGTGCGGGCCGGCGCTCTAACCACTGAGCACGCTGGCCAAGGCCGACCCCAGGTTTTCATCAAGGGGATGAGTGAGACCAAGAGCTGGACTTGGAGTTGACAGGGTCCTGGGCGGGGGATGGTTCCAGCTTCCTGGACCTGGAGGGCTGTGGACACGCTCTCTCCTGCGCCCCTCACCCCTCGGCCCCATCGGCTGCCTGCCTCCAGGGGCCCCCAACCCTCCTGCCCAGTGCAGGGCCAACAGGCATGGCCTCGGTGGGGCGGAGGGTCAGGAGGTGACAAGTCCGCGTGGGGAGCGAGGAGCAGCATCGCTCCTGTGGTGAACTCGGGGGAACAAAGTGCTTCCCGTGGACACTGAGGCCCATGGGGAGGCCCAGCTGAGTGTGCACGACAGCACCCTCACACCTACACGCACACACGTGCTCACACATGCACGCACACACATGCACACACACTTACTCAGACGCATACACACGTATGCACACACATACCTGCAAATGCACATGCATGCACACATAATATGCTCAAGCATGCACACATATTCACATGCACTCACATGCATAAACACGTAAGCATATGCATGCACACATGCACTCACATGTGCACACAGCTACACATACACACATTCACATATATACACCGCTCAGACACATATAAACTCACACACATGCACGCACATGCACACGCACATGCACTCACATACACAGACACTGAACTCCAGCGGGGGAAGGTCCTGCCCAGCTGGGCATTGGGAGCGCCTGGCCCAGAGTCAGGAGGCCCATGAGCCCTGACCCCACCCGCCCCCTCCCCTCCCCTCCCCCCCTGCTCCGTAGCTGTCAGGTGGGGACCCAGCCCATGAGCCCCGGGGGGAGGGGAGGAGAGCGCGAGGTGTGGGTGCAGGCCTGCCCCCCCGAATGTCACGGCATAATCCCCTGAGTGCTCAGCTGCCAGGAGCCGGGCAAAGTGACCAAGTGACCACGGTGCCATCTGGGGCCTGAACAGGGAAGAGGCGTGAGGGAGCGGAGTGCAGCGCTTCAGCTCTCCATCCCGAGCGAGAGCCTAGACTCTGCGGAAGCTCTGATGTGCCCGGCGTGGGGGAGGGGGGGGCTCGGGGGGAGGAGCCGGAGAAGGACAGGGTCCCCGTTCCTCTCAGCCTGGCCCTCCCTCCCTCCCTGCCCTGACCGGTCCCACACCGGCGGACCCGGGGCCCAGCTCCCTGTTTGCGCCCGCCCGGGGGTCAGTGAGGGAGCTGCCTGGGTGAGCCCTGCTGGGGCCCGTCCTCCCCCCTCAGACACTGCAGGGCCCAGGCCGAGCTGGAAAGGACCTGCCAGCCTCCCAGCCATGGACCCACCCCGGTCGGTCTCGGGGAAGAGAAGGTTCTGGAAAAGGCCCAGCGACTGCATTCCTGCCACTGGGGGTTGTTGTGGGCCAGGCCCGGCCTGGAGGGAGGTGGCTGCGATTCCAGGGAGGGGACAGGGAACTCCTCCCCCTCCTCCTCCTCCTCCCCCTCCTCCTCCTCCTCCTCCTCCTCCTCCTCCTCCCCCTCCTCCTCCTCCTCCTCCTCCCCCTCCTCCCCCTCCTCCCCCTCCTCTTCCTCCTCCTCTGGCCAGGGATGAGCGCTCAGGGCCTGGGGCGTGGCTTTGGTGATGACTGAAAAGAAAGCCCCGTTATTATTCATGGCGTGCGCTGAGGAATCGCTATAAAGTTTTATGGCCGCAAATGTAAAGGGGTTTTATTGGCCTCCAGCTCTCCCGCCCTCCGGGATCTGCCTCCTGCCATGGGCAGGGGTGGGGGGGGGGGGGGTCTGGTGAAGCTGCTGTGTCCCGGGGTGTGGGCCACTCGTCCTGGGAATTCCACCCGAACCCAGGACCCCGATCTCTTCCTCCACAGAGTTCCAGCCGCCCCAGGGCACCGGCCTCCCCACCCGTTCACTCCCCACCGTGCAGTCCGGGCTGGCTGGGGGGGCGGCGGGGGGCAGGCCCTGGGGGTGCCAGGAGCGGGGCAGCGAGGAGCCCGCACAGGGGGCCGCACAGACCCACAGGCCCGGGCTGAGCGCCGCCCCCGAGCGAACGGCAGGTGGCAGGTGGCAGGTGGCAGGTGGCAGGAGGCAGGTGCGGGCTTCGGGAGGGCGTCCCCGGGAGCCCCGCTGGGCCTGGGTGTGAAGAGCCGAAGGTCCGAGGACGTGACTGCTGAGCAGCGGCTCAGGAGCAAAGCCCCCCAGGGGAGCCCCTCCCGGAGGGAGCCCGTCCGGCCTCCCAGCCCCTCAGCTCACCGGGGGAAGGAGAAGACAGACACACCGCTGAGTCCAAACACTGAAACGTAACCACAGCCGGGAACACGCTGCTGCCAGCCCCACCCCACGGCTCCCTGAGCCGCAGGGGCCACGCGTGAAATGCGCTCAGACACAGGCCTCACGTGACAGGCGCCTTAGTGACCCAGAGAGCAGGACACGGAACACACGCGTGTCTGCTTAAGTTGTGCCCGGCCTGGGCAGAGGCACCCTGTCCTGGAGAGGCACCCTGTCCTGAGCAGAGGCACCCCATTCTGGACAGAGGTACCCCGTCCTGAGCAGAGGCACCCCATCCTGGGCAGAGGCACCCCGTCCTGGGCAGAGGCACCCCACACCTCCCACCCAACGCCCGGTGTCCTCAGTTCCCCAGACGCGTGGCCCCAGCTCCCGGGACACAGCGGGCAGACAGACCTGAGGGAAAACAGTCGGAAGAGACCAAGCCAGATCCAAACCAGACGCAGCCACAGCACGGACGTCAGGACCGTCCAGCCAGGGGTGAAAATGCCCGGATTCACGCGTGAAGGGCTCCGTGCAGGAAGGAGGCCTTCCAGATTGTGGAGGCCCAGAGGGAAGCGGGGGGGGGGGGGGGGGGGGGATCAACCACAGACCTTGTCCGCTCATATGCGTAACCCACGGACACGGACACCAGGGTGGGGAAGCCTGCGGTGGGGACGGGGCAGGCTAGAGGGGTCAGTGGGGGGAAAGGGGGCAGATGTAATACTTCCAACAATAAAGATGCTTTTTAAAAAGGAAAAAGGAGACAATATTCAAGAACAGATGGCTGCCCAGCTGGTGCGGCTCGGTGATGGAGCCTCCACCCAGGAACCAGGAGGTCTCAGTTCGATCCCGGTCCGGGCACAGGCCCCGGGTTGCGGGCTCCATCCCCAGTGGGGGACGTGCAGGAGGCAGCCGATCCATGATTCTCTCTCATCATTGATGTTTCTCTCTCTCTCCCTCTCCCTTCCTCTCTGAAATCAATAAAAACATCTATATTTTAAAAAGAACAGACAGGCAATTGAAAGCAATGGAAACCCTAAGATAGAATCCAAGGGAAAAGATGTGAATCCAGCCACGCTAGCAGAAATGAAGGAAGCTTCGGAGGAGCCGCCCAGCCGACCAGACATGGCCGAAGAGAGAATCGCTGATCTTGAAGCTGCGTCGGCAACACGCGCAGACGGGCGCTCCGAGGGCAGAGAAAGGTGGGGAGAAAAATGGAGGAGAACATCCGAGAACTGGAAACAATTACCAAAAGAAAGGAAGCGGCATATGTGTAATGGAAGTGCCACAAAGATAAGAGCAAACGGATGGAGAATATGACAAATTTAAAGTCATTATCGGTAACAATTCTCTAAAATTATAACAGACACGAGGCCACAGATCCAGGAAGCTTCCAGAACACGGAGCAGGGTCAACACCAAACGTGTACACAGAGGCAGGTCATGTGCAAACGCAGGAAGCCAAAGGCAGGGAGAGAATCAGACAGGAGGCCAGAGAGGAGCCGTGCAGCTGTGGGAGCAACAGCGGCCAATGAGGTCGCCCTCCTCGATCGGAAGAGACTGGAGCCGACGATGGAAAGTGCTGACAGGAGCCCGGCCGGCGGCTCTGTGGTTGAGCGTCGCCCTAGCAACCAGGAGGTCAGGGTTTGACTCCCGGTCGGGGCACTTGCCCGGGTTGCAGGCTCGATCCCCAGTAGGGAGCATGCGGGAGGCAGCCGATGGGTGATTCTCTGCCATCGCTGTTTCTATCACACTCCCCCTCTCCCTTCCCCTCCATCTGAAAATCAATAAAAATACATTTAAAAAAATTAAAAACCCGAGAGGGCAGGAAAAGGATTTTTTAAAGGAAACACAAGACAAGTGTAAGGACTACGAAGCAGCTCTAAGCATGGTGGATGTGGGTGCAACTGCATGAGGAATCCCTTTGACTGTGAACGGTCTGAAGACACCAATTAACAGGCGGATATTGTCTGAGTGGACAAAAACTAAGACAGGGCCTACTCTCTGTTACAGGTGAGACCTATCTACACTAATAAAAGAGAAACATGGTAATTGGCGTACGACCGCTACCCTTCCCATTGGCTAATCAGCATATTCTTATGCAAATTAACTGTCAGCCAAGATGGCGGCCGGCAACCAGGCAGCTGGAAGCGAGCATGAGGCTTGCTTGCTCCAGTGACTGCAGACTCCAACGTTCCCCGCCTGACTTGCCGGCCTCTGAGCCGGCAGTTTGAAACATTGTAACAAATATAGAAGCTAAACAAAACCTCAGAAACCAGCTTTCAGCCGGCCGGGATCTCAGAGCTGGAGTTATACATTGTTTCGATTATAGAACGCTCAGCAGCGGAAAGCCTCAGAGCTAGAGCCAGAGCTAAAGCTGGCCCAGAATAAAATTTAAAAAAGAGGAAAAAAAAGGAGCGGTTGGGAGCTTCAGTCAACAACCACCAGCCTGAAAACAGCCCTCAGCCCCTCACTCAGACTGGCCAGGCACCCCAGTGGGGACCCCCACCCTGATCCAGGACACCCTTCAGGGCAAACCAGCCGGCCCCGAGGCCTCTATCCTATATAGTAAAAGGGTAATATGCCTCCCAGCACCGGGATCAGTGGAGCCGCGAGGCCTCCTGGCACCAGATCAGCGTGACAGGGGGCAGCGCCCAAACCCCCTGATCGCCCTGCGGCTCTGTTCGTGACAGGGGAAGGTGCCCCAACCCCCTGATCAGCCCTGCTCTGTGCCTGATAGGGGGGAGCTCCCCAATCCCCTGATCGCCCTGCGGCTCTGTGTGTGACAGGGTGCAGCGCCCCAACCCCCCCCACCCCCCCACGGGCCCTGCTCTGTGTGTGATGGGGTAGAGCCATAACCTCCCCATTGGCCCTGCCCTGAGTGTGACAGTGGCGGCACCCCAACCCCCTGATCGACCCTGCTCTGTGTGTGACAGGGGGTGGTGCCCTAACTCCCCTATCGGCCCTACTCTGTGCGTGACAGGGGGGAGCTCCCCAACCCCCTGATTGGCCCTGCTCTGTGCGTGACAGGGTACGGAGCCCCAACCCCCCTGATTGGCCCTGCTCTGTGCGTGACAGGGGGTGGCGCCACAACCTCCCCATCGACCCTGCCTTGAGTATGACAGGAGGCGGTGCCCCAACCCCCCAATCAGCCCTGCTCTGAGCCCGACCAGGGGCTGCACCTAGGGATTGGGTGTGCCCTCTGCCACCCGGGAGCAGGCCTAAGCCAGCAGGTTGTTATCTCCCGAGGGGTCCCAGACTGTGAGAGGGCACAGGCTGGGCTGGGGGACCTCCCCTCCCCCCTGCCCCGAGTGCACAAATTTTTGTGCACCAGGCCTCTAGTTTTAAATATAAAAGCAGATCTATTAACAGTCCAGGGAGACGGAAAGATACACCAGGCTAATGCTGACTGAAGAGAGCTGAAGGAGTGATATGAACTTCAGACCAAGCAGACTGCAAATCGGAAAAACACCCCAGGAACAAAGAGAGGCATCACCCAGCGATGGAGCCATCCATTCTCCACAGAAGCATGAGAACCGTGAGTGTGTCTATGCCCGGCCACAGTGTCAGGACGCGGGGGGCAGACACTGGCGGGACCACGGGGAGGAAGGGACGGGCCAGCGGTCCGAGCGGACCTCGCCACCCCCCGGGGTAATTGATGGAGCCCGCGGACACAAAATCAGTGGGAACACAGTCGAACTAAGCAACGCCATCCATCACCCGGGCCTAATTGACGTTTATAGAACACTTCGCCCGCCAACAGCGGAATACATATTCTCCTCAGGCTCGCAGGAGGCATTAGCCGGGATAAACATGCTGGCTCATAAACCACACCTAAACACGTTTAAAAGGGCATAAATTACATCAAGTATTCTTGCATACCGCGGTGGAATTAAACTCAAAATCAATAACCGCTCGCCGGAAAATCCCAAAATATTTGGAGATTTAACAACACATTGTTAAAAAAAAAATGTGGGTCAGAAAAATATGTCTCAAGCCCCAGCCGGTGTGGCGAAGTGGTTACGGGGTCAGCCAGCACAGTGAAGGGTCACGGGTTCGAGTCCCAGTGAAGGGCACATGCCTAGATTTCAGGTTCATCCCCGGCCCCGGACCGGGCACGTGTGGGAGGTAACCAGCCAATGTGCCTCTCTCACGTCGATGGTTCTCTCTCGCGCTGCCCCTCCCTCCCTCCCTCCCTCCCTCCCTCCCTCCCTCCCCACTCCCTAAAAATCAACAGAAAAAATATCCTCGGATGAGGATGAACAACAGCAAGAAGTGTCTCAAGAAAAATTTTTTAATGATTTTTAATTAAACAAAAATGGAAACGCAATGTGTCAACATCTGTGGAATGGACCAAGTGCTTAGAGGGAAATGCATGACGTCGAATGCATATGTTAGAAAATATATGTAAAAAATCAATAATCTAAGCTACTGCCTCATAGAACTGAAAAGAAGAGCACATCAGATCTAAAATAAGCGGAACATGCATCATAACCCAGGGTCGCAGACAGCAGGGCAGTGATGGCCAGAGGGAGAAGGGGTGGGGCTGGCCAGAGGTGGGTGAAGGCGGGGAGGGGCATCGGGGACTCTGTAACAGTGTTAACAATAAATTTTGAAAAGAAATAAAAACCCAAAATGACCAACAAAAACCAGAGAAAAGAAATAATAAAAATTAGAGCAGAGATCAATAAAACTGAAAATAGGAAATCAGCAGTGAAAACCAATGACACCGAAAGCCGGTCTTTGAAAAGATCAATAAAGGCGCTAAACCTCTCACCAAAACAAGCAGGAAATAAAGACACAAATCAGCGGTCTCAGAAATGAAAGAGAATCACTACTGACCCGTGGGCATTCGAGAGATAATGAAGAAACGTTCTGAACAATTCCGTGCCCACCACTAGTGATCACATCTGGATTGCCACTGCTTCTATTCGACATTCTCCTAGAAGTTCTAGCCAATGCAATAAGACAAGAAAAAAGGAAGGTATGCAGATTGGGAAAGAAGAAATAAAGTGGTCCTTGTTCACAGATGTTGTGATTGTCTACGAAGAAAGTCCTTAAGAAACACACATGCACACGTGCACACACATACACATATACACACATGCACACGCATACACATATACACACATGCACATGCACACACATATCTACACATGTATACACACGTACACATATACACACATGCATATGCACACACATAAACACATACATACACACAGACACACATGTACCCACTATATACACATATACACACATGCACATGCACGCACACAGAGAGAGATACACATATACACACATGTACACACATATATACACATACACACACACACACACACACACACACACACACCACTCCTTGGAACTAATAAGCAATAAAGCAAGGATATGAGGTCAGCATACAAATGTCAACTGCTTTCCTATACGTGAGTAATGAGCAATTGAAATTTGAAATTAAAAAGTCAATATAATTTACATTAGCACCAAGAAAAAAGAAACACTTAGGTGTAAACCTAACAGAATCTATCAAAACAGGCTGATTCCTATGGGGAAAAATAATAAAACTGAACTCTGATTTTAAAAAAATTAAAGATCAGACCAAATGGAGAGCTGCTCCATCGACATGGATAGGAGGAATCAGCAGTTACACGTCAGCTCTGCTCAACTTGATCTTGGAGGCAATGCAACCCCAATCCAAAGGCCAGCGTGTCGTTTTGTGAACAGGGACAAAGCGATCCTAATTGTTATAGATAAAAGCAGAGACCCAGAACAGCCGATGCGATTCTGCAGACAGCGCGGTTGGAGGAAGGACTCACACTACGCGACTTCCAGACACTCCGCGAAGCTGCAGCGATGAAGAGAGGTGAAGAGGCCGGTGGACGGAATGGAGACCCCAGAAACAGGCCCACCCCAAAACCTGTGATTGCAGTCAGGGAACTGATATTCGACAAGTCAGCAAAGGCAATTCACTGGAGACGTGTTAGCCTCCAACAAATAGTGTTGAGCAATTCATATGCAAAGAAAGC
Organism: Myotis yumanensis; assembly: GCF_028538775.1. Lineage (NCBI taxonomy): Eukaryota > Metazoa > Chordata > Mammalia > Chiroptera > Vespertilionidae > Myotis > Myotis yumanensis. The sequence goes on from NW_027223754.1 coordinate 214,058,632, forward strand.
AAAATGAAACAAATCTCTGTATAAAGAGGTAATATGCCAATTATCCGTTACGGCCATCACAGTAACGGCCATTCAACAGGCTGCATGGAGCACCTCTAGGCCCCCTCCCGCCCCCGCCCCGCTCCCGCAGACGCCAGCGGCTCACTCCCGCCTCCTGCAGAAGCGGAAGCCCTGCAGCTCCCTCCCGCCGGCTCCCGAAGAAGCAGCTGGCAGCCTCCTACGCGCAATACTGCACGCTGGGCCGCGGGTGCAGTCATAGACTTTATTTCATTCACAAGGAAACTAGCTTAAAAGGTATCACAGACCTAAGTGTCTGACACAAAACTCCGAAACTTCTAGAACAAACCGTAGGAGAAAGTCTACGTGACCGTAAGTGTGGAGATGACTTTTCAGACCCAGCGCCAGAGCTGTGGGCCACACAAGAAGAGCAACGTGGGATGTGGCTGCAAAGAACAGCTTCCCCTCCGCAAGAGAAGGACCGGACGGACCAGCCACAGGCAGGGAGGCACTGCCGCTCACCACGGCTCTGCCGAGGAGCGCGCATCTAAAACACACAGAGAAACGGTTGCGCTCTTTCTCAAAATTCTTAAAACCCAACAGTGAGGACACAACAGCCCCGTCTTTAAAAGGAACCAAAATGCCAACAGAAACCGCACCAAAGAAGGCAGACAGATGGCAGACACGTGTCCAAAGACGATGTTCCATGACGTGTCATTCGAGAATTGCAAAGTAAGACACCACCGCACGCCCTGCCCGGTGGTCCAAATCCAGAATCCTGACAGTGCTGAGCGCGGACGGGACTCGGGGCAGCAGGAACCTCACCCCCTGCTGGCGGGGGTGCGACACTGCGCCGCCACCTGCAAGACCGTTGGCCAGTTTCCTACATAAGCAGCGACTGGGCTCTGGGGCGTTCACCCGCTGATTTACACACTAATGTTTAAGAAAGAGAAGGGAAAAGTCAGTCACAAAGGCCAAACGCTACAAACAACGGGAATGAGCTTCGTGACGTGGATGAGCAGACGGCGATGCAGCCACGCCCTGGGATGTTGCTCAGCAATGAAAACCCACTGGGTGCCCGCCACAGAGGGACACGAGGAGCCCGAGGGGGCTGCTGCCGAGCGAAAGGAGCCACGGGGGAGAGGCCGCCTACGGGAGGGCTGCAGTCACGGGGCATTCTAGAAAAGGCAGAACCATAGAGGCTCTAAGACTCTAGCGGTGGCTCGGCATTGCCAAAGGCAGGTGGGTGGCGGACAGAAGGGGCGTGGGGACACGCAGGGCGGTGACACCATTCTGAGTGAGTCTGCGATGGTCAGGGCGTGACATAGAACATCGTTAAACCCTGAGAACTGCACGACACAAGAGCACACCTACTGTAAACGATGAACTGTCTATATCTAGAAAAGCCTAAGTGACCGTTACGACCGAATGACCAGGCGACCAGCCGGTAGCTCTGACGCACACTGACCAGACCTCGCTGCTGGGGCCCTGACAGCCCTGAATCTGGTTCACCCGCACCCCGGACCCAGACAGGAGGGAGGAGGGAGCCCGATTCCTCACGCAATCGGCCGTTGGTTAGCTTGCTGCTGGGGCCAACCTCCCGAGGTCCCTCCCTGCGGCCGGCCAGTCCCCCCCCCCCCCCCCCCCCATCAGCCCTGCTCGCCAGCCAGGCCGAGGGACCCCACCCGTGCAGGAATTCGTGCACCGGGCCTCTAGTGTTAGTTAATCATAACGTATCAGCCTGATCGGTGTGGCTCAGTGGTTGAGCATCGGCCTATGAACCAGGAGGTCAAGGTTCAATTCCTGGTCAGGGCACAGGCCCGGGTTGCAGGCTCCATCCCCAGTAGGGAGCATGCAGGAGGCAGCTGACCAATGGTTCTCTCTCATCATTGATGTTTCTGTCTCTCTCTCTCCCTCTCCCTTCCTCTCTCTGAAGTCAATAAAAACATTAAATAATAATAATATCAACAAGAACACATCAGTAGTGGTTCAAAAGCACCACCTGAATGTGGATGTGGACCACGAGGAAAGTGTGCCTGGGGGAAAGTTACCTGTTCAATCTTCTACAAACCTAGACTCCGCTCTAAAGAGCAGGGCTGCTCGTGTAGATGATGAACGTGCTGCGAAGCTGTCAGGTTTACGCAGATGAGACCATGACACCGTCACCACCACGGCTTCGGGCTCACGCTGGTGGGGAGACAGCGATCAGTCAGCAGTTACGGGTGCGACAGGGGAGGGGCCCGGAGCTGAAGCCAGAGCCTGGGGGAGGGGCCCGGGGAGACTCCGCCGGCTCTGGTGCTATGAAAACCGGTAAAAACCGATGAGCTGCTCTGGTGGTGGCTGCCCCTGGGGCTTCTCGTGGACTTGCTCAGACAAGCCGGCCCGAATGGAGGCAGCGCCTGCAGCCGGCTGAGGGGGGTTGGGGGTAGGGGAGAGAGGAAGAGGTAGAGGAGAGAGAGGAAAACTCTTCTCAGGGCGAAGAAAGTGACGTCAGTGATGCGTTCGGATCCAGAGAAGCACAGCCCGAGAGGAGCAGGTGGAGGGAGGAGCCTCTCATTGTTACTTTTACTTCCTCTAAACAAGCGGTTCTCAACCTGGGGGTCGCGACCCCTTTCGGGGTCGAAGGACCCTTTCACAGGGGTCGCCTAAGACCATCGGAAAACACATATATAATTACATTGTTTTTGTGATTAATCACTATGCTTTAATTCTGTTCAATGTGTAACCATGAAAATACATCCTGCATATCAGATATTTACATGACGATTCATAACAGTAGCAAAATTACAGTTATGAAGCAGCAACGAAAATAATTTTATGGTTGGGGGTCCCCACAACATGAGGAACTGTATTGAAGAGCCAGAAGGTTGAGAACCACTGGTCTAAGCGATAACCAGTCGCTTGAAATAACAGTGTCTGAGGCGAGATGCGTGCACTGGCGGGGATGCGTGTGCAGGTGGGGATGTGTGTGCAGGTGGGGATGCGTGCACTGGCGGGGATGCGTGTGCCGGTGGGGATGCGTGTGCCGGTGGGGATGCGTGTGCAGGTGGGGATGCGTGTGCAGGTGGGGATGCGTGTGCAGGTGGGGATGCGTGTGCAGGTGGGGATGTGTGTGCAGGTGGGGATGCGTGTGCAGGTGGGGATGCGTGTGCAGGCGGGGATGCGTGTGCAGGCGGGGATGCGTGCACTGGCGGGGATGCATGTGCAGGTGGGGATTCGTGTGCAGGTGGGGATGTGTGTGCAGGTGGGGATGCGTGTGCAGGTGGGGATGCGTGTGCAGGTGGGGATGCGTGTGCAGGTGGGGATGTGTGTGCAGGTGGGGATGCGTGTGCAGGTGGGGATGCGTGTGCAGGTGGGGATGCGTGTGCAGGCGGGGATGCGTGCACTGGCGGGGATGCATGTGCAGGTGGGGATTCGTGTGCAGGTGGGGATGCGTGTGCAGGTGGGGATGCGTGTGCAGGTGGGGATGCGTGTGCAGGTGGGGATTCATGTGCAGGTGGGGATGCGTGTGCAGGTGGGGATGCGTGTGCAGGTGGGGATGCGTGTGCAGGTGGGGATTCATGTGCAGGTGGGGATGCGTGTGCAGGTGGGGATGCGTGTGCAGGCGGGGATGCGTGTGCAGGCGGGGATGTGTGTGCAGGCGGGGATGCGTGTGCAGGCGGGGATGGGTGTGCAGGCGGGGATGCGTGTGCAGGTGGGGATTCGTGTGCAGGTGGGGATGCGTGTGCAGGTGGGGATGTGTGTGCAGGTGGGGATGTGTGTGCAGGTGGGGATGCGTGTGCAGGCGGGGATGCGTGTGCAGGTGGGGATGCGTGTGCAGGCGGGGATGTGTGTGCAGGTGGGGATGTGTGTGCAGGCGGGGATGCGTGTGCAGGCGGGGATGTGTGTGCAGGCGGGGATGCGTGTGCAGGCGGGGATGGGTGTGCAGGCGGGGATGCGTGTGCAGGCGGGGATGCGTGTGCAGGCGGGGATGCGTGTGCAGGTGGGGATTCGTGTGCAGGCGGGGATGCGTGTGCAGGCGGGGATGCGTGTGCAGGTGGGGATGTGTGTGCAGGTGGGGATGTGTGTGCAGGTGGGGATGTGTGTGCAGGCGGGGATGTGTGTGCAGGCGGGGATGTGTGTGCAGCCGGGGATGCGTGTGCAGGCGGGGATGTGTGTGCAGGCAGGGATGTGTGTGCTCTGGCGGGAACTGGGCATGCGAGGGCGGCCCTGAACCCCACGTCTGGGAGGTGGGGGAGGTGGAGGAGGTGGGGGAGGGGGGAGGGAGGTGGGGGAGTGGGACGGGGGAGGTGGACGGGGGAGGGAGGCGGCCACACAGGCTGGGACTCCCACTGCACCAGCAAGGGCCTCTGCCCTGAGGCTCCGTGTGCCCGGCTCCAGGCGTGGACAAGGCGGTTAAACCTGGGCCAGGACAGGGGTCCTGCCCCGGGCGCTCAGGAGCAGGACGGCCCTGCCCCACAGCTGCTGGCAGGGCTGGGGGGACAGGTGCCGGAGAGATGGGAAGAGATGACGAGGCTCAGAGACACGGCGGCCCAGGAGAGTGGGGCTCAGTCCCGGGACCGTACTACTCTGGTCAGCAGGTGCAGGCAGCCCAGGGGGGGCCTCCCAGAGCCCCCACACTCACAGCCCGGCCCCCGCAGCCCCCAAGGGAAGCCCTGCTGGGCGGCCACCTCCTCCCGGAGGGAGGGGCCAGAGAAGGCCCAGGCCCACGCTGGCCTAAGGCTGCTCTCAGGGGACACGGGTGGGGGAGGGGGGGCAGAGACCAGGGGAGCCCTGGCCCCGGGCCTGGGGTGTGGATCCTGAGAGGCGGCCGGGTGGGCAAAGGCTTAGCCCAGGGCGGAGTGGCAGGAGGGATGGAGAGTCCCGGTCGCTGTGAGGGGGGGCGTCCCCTGTGACTTAGGGGCAAAGAGCCAACATCTCTGCTCGGAGCCGCGGGGAGCCCAGCGTCACCCGCGTGACCCCTGCCCTCACTTACAGGAGGGACTCCGGTTTGCGGGCGGGGGGAGGCGGGGAGCTCAGCCTGGCCCAGGGCAGGAGCCTGCCTGTCGCGGGGTCTCCCAGCCACACTGCACGGGCCGCCCTGCCTGTTTCCCACCCCGGGGCAGCTGTGTGCCTGCCCCCGGCCTGCAGGTGTGGGCAGGGCCTGTCCCAGACGTCGGCTCATCGCCCGCAGAGCCTCCCAGGCTGTCACTGAGCAGCAGGGGCCCAGGTCACCAGCGGGCAGGACAGCACCTGGCGCCCAGCGGGGAGCCGGCCGCGTCGCTCAGGCCCCTGCCTCGCCGTCGGCCCAGCTCCTGCCTCACGAACCAGCTCAGGCTTCCACAGGGCGTCCTGGCCCAGCACCCGGCCTGGCGGGGGAGAGAGGGGGGGTGGGAGGGAGGGGGAGGAACCTGCCCGCACAGTGTCCCCTCCCATCGGGGGCCTGGTCTGCAGCCCTGCAGCTCCCAGAGCAGCTTGGACTCCGCCCTCGGGACCTCGCCCCCACCCTGTGGCCCAGGTCCCTCCTGAGAAAGGCTCAGCCCAGGGCCAACCCAGAGCTGCCCTGAGCCCTGGAGGTGCGGGCCCCCCGGCCCCCCTCGCCTGTCCCCACTGGCCCAGGGTCACCCTGGCCAGGACGCTGTGCAGCGGCACCTCTTCCCCATCAGATCAAGGCGGCTCTGCTCTGCCCACAGAGGGGGTGACCCAGCGTGGAGGGCGGGAGGCCCTGGCAGAGGACCCCCCTGCCCCCCGCGGACAATGTCCGCCTGAGAAGCAATCGGTCCGCGTTGGAAATGCCCGCGGCATCTGCGACAATGTTTCCTCCGTGAATCCTAAATCAGCGCCGTTGCCGCCTGCTCCCTGCGCCCCTGCTCCACAGGACCTTGTCTGTAAACTGCAGCCGCGCTCCTGTGCCCGATGCACAGCGAGGACCTTCACTGCAAGGAAATGTGCCCCCCCACCCGCCCCCCAGCCAGGGACACGAGCGGACTCCTCACTGGTCTCAGCGCGGGGGGTGGGGGTGTGAGGGGGACACGCCCAGACGCCCCCGTAAGCCCGGGCTGTGGGGCCGCCATTCAGGACGGCATCTCCTCCGGACACGACCTCGATCCCGCGCTGTCACTGGGAGCGGAGGCTCTAAGCGCCCACCCCTCACAAAGGCAACCTGCGCGGCTCAGAGCCTCCCGCACCCCCCCTGCACCCCCCCAGCCCCCCCGCACCCCCACTCCCCCGGCACCCCCACCCCCCCCTGCACCCCCCCCGCCCCCCGCACAGGTGCCATCCATGAGTTCTTCATCCTGGAGAGGGAGATGGGGGAGGCCCCCACCCCCCGAGGAGGCGTGGAATCCAGGTCACGGAGCAGCTCATAAAGGGAATGAGGCCAGTGCGATTGTGGGGGGCTGGGTTCCGCCAGCGCGGGGACCCGAGGGCTGCATATTGGAGGGGGAATTGGGGCGCACCTGCAGCGGAACCAGATGAAGCCCATCGATCCTGCCAGGACCCGGCCGCTCTGCACGGGCTGCAGCGTGAGGCTCGGAGACGCGGGAGGACAGAGCAGCCCTGGCCCCACGCCGGCGTCCAGGGCAGCCCCGGACGGAGGTAAACACACAATGAGGGCTGCGATGTGCTGTGGCCTGGGGGGCGCGTCTCCCCTGTCCGTCCACGCCGCCTGGCGCTCTGTCCAGCTGTCCCTCACCCGCCGGCCTCACTCATCCTCACCTGGACCCCAGAAGCCCTGGGTGCAGGCACGTAGAAGGGGCGGCCCCGGAGGCCAGGGACTGGCTGGGCCCACGTCCCCCTGCTGTCCCCGTGGCTTGTGGAGGGGAAGACGGGTCGTGCCCGGGGACAGTGGCTCAGGGGACTCTGACTGTGGGCCCAGCAGCTCCCCTTCCCAGGTGGGGGCTGGAGGTGAGGCTTCGCCGGCCTCCGGCCTCGGCAGCGATGAGCGTCCTGAGGAGTAAAGCCCGCCCCCCTTTATTTCCCTCTTAGGGTGCTGTCATGGTTTTTGCAATGACAGTGCGTGTTTATCATAAACAACTAAAGTACAAAGAGGAAAGCAACAAGCCACCCAACCCCATCCCCCAGAAATAACGTGACGTTGTGAAAATAACTCCTGGTCTCTCTCGACACACAGACAGATGCACACAGAGAGGCAGGGACGCTGAGTGACGGAGACCACGGAGTGGCAGTTACAGGAGAGCCAGTGTTACCGGTAATCGCAGGACAGCTCTGAATGCAGCCTCCTCGCCCAGCTTGGGACAGTCCCGCCTTCAGCGACCACCGGGGCTACGACCCTAAACGCTCCCGCTGCGGCGAAGATGGGGGGTAATTAAACCTTCAGTGGACATTGTTTCTCCCTCTGGTATGTGTTCATTTTAAAACATAGTGTTAATAGCTCCTCTCCCTGACACTTTATTCTCTGGATTCCATCAGATGTCACTGCATTTTCATTTCACACGGTTCCCCAGGACCCCACGGCCGTTGGGGGCGGGAGGCGGTTGGCTGGTGAATTGGGTAATGAAAGACAGTTTCGCTGGGTATAAAATTTCTGGACAACAGGTTCTCTCCCCTGATGGAATGGATATTTGTTCATCTGAGTTGATGTTAGCTGTGGAATTTTTAAAATATACATATTTTATTTCAGAGAGGAAGGGAGGGGGAGAGAGAGATAGAAACATTAGTGATGACAGAGAATCATGAATCGGCTGCCTCCTGTACATCCCCCACTGGGGATCAAGCCCACCACCCGGGCACGTGCCCTGACAGGGAATTGAACTGTGATCTCCTGGTTCACAGGTCAACGCTCGACCACGGGCACCGCCATTTTTCCCTATTAATTTGCCCAGATTGTGTATCTTTTTTCCCAAGAAGTTCTCCTCAGTGACCGAGTCCCTGAGTTCTTTTGTGCTTGAGGATGTCCGGCTTTTGCATGTGAATTTGAATTTTAAAAAATAAGTGCAGAATTCTGTATGTAAAGGGCAGGACACTGAGGCCGCAATGTCTGCCCTGAAAGGGGGGCAGACACTGGTCAAGCCCAGGGCAGGACGAGGTGCCCCTGAGGCCGCCCCCGGGTTCTGTGCCCGAGACGCCTCCCTCCACACCCGAGCCTCCTGCTGGGGAGCCTGGTTGGGGTTTTTCCTGCCTCTTTACCCGGAGGATTATCCCATTACCTCCAAAGCCCAGTGACTTCCTCAGATGCATCGTGAGCTATTTCTGCACCAGATTTTCCAATCACACCTTGAGCTCCTGCAGCTGGGGACGCCTCTCTCCCTGGCGTCCCCTTCAATGGCCCTGTTGTGCGTTCTCTCTGCTGCAGGGGCTGCGGCCGGGCACTGGTCCTGCTTCCCAGTCCGTCCTGCGCTTTTGTCCGTGCTGCTCTGAGTGCCTCGGGCTCGTCCGTGTGAGTGAGCCTGTGGGGCCACGTGGTCCCCTCTCTGCTAATTTATCCATCGTTTTCCCAGGGCAGTGACGGTGCCTCCAAACCTCACTCTGCTCTCTTCCTGCAGCCCGTGCCGCTGTTTCTTCACTTGGTCTTTAGCCCCTGTTATGTTTATGTAATTGCTAGGGGCCCGACGCGTGAAATTCATGCAAGAGTAGGCCTTCCAGCCCCAGCTGCCGGCTGCCAGCTGCCTGGGCCCTCGCAGCTGCAGCGGCTGCCTCGGCTTCGTCCGGAAGGTCGTCCGGAAGGTGGTCCAGAAGGGCGTTCGGCCGTTCGGTCTATTTGCATATTATTCTCTTATTATTATAGATCATTAACTACATCTCCTAATAAGGTCGTCTGTGGAGCAGACCCCTGGGGGAGGGCCTGGGGCCATGGGGTCAGTGGGGGCAGCCGAGGCCCCTCTGCACCCCTGGCATGCTGTTCCAGGAGTTGGTACACTGTTCCAGGAGCTTGCCTGGGTCCCGGGCCTCTCCCTGCTCGCTGTGCCGAGACGGGGCCTGGGTTCTTTTGGATCCCTTCCCGCCTTCATAGGAAGCGTCTGTCCTTCCTTCCTCTGGGTCCCCAGCTGGGCCGCTGGCGGGAGGAGGTGGGGGTGGTGGTGGTGGTCCCGGGAAGGAGCCACTGAGGCAGACCTGGCTGAGCAGGAGGCGGGCGGCAGGCACCAGGTTTAAGTGGGAAAGGCATTGGGCTGAGGAAGGCCTGGCAGTGCCCGCTGCCCTGCAGCACCCAGGCCCCCTGTGCCCTGTGCCCAAGGTCCCTGGGAAGGGAAGAGGCACCCAGACACCTTCCCGGAGGGGCCACTGCTGCCTGGGACAGGCCCCGCCCACCCCTGCCTGCCCTGGCCCTGGCCCTGCCCCAGGTTGCCCTGGCCCCGCCCAGCCCCCCCCCCCCACTCGCCTGCCCTGGCCCCACCCTCACCTGCCCTGGCTGTGCCCCTGCCTGCCATGGCCCTGCCCCCTGCCAGCCATGGCCCCGCCCCCGCCAGATGAGGTTCGGGACTCAGGATGTAATGAGCGGGTTGCCTTCATCCCTGCGGCACCTAATAAATTCTTCAGAAGCTGCAGCGGCCCTGACCCTGGAGCGGGGCCCACGGGAGGTGGAGGACTCAGAGGAGCAGGTCTCCATGGAGCGTGGAGGCCCTGCTGTGTGCAGACCAGTGCCTCCCGTTTGAATAGAACAGCAGCCCTGGCCGGTGTGGCTCAGTGGATAGAGCGTCGGGCTGCGGACTGAAGGGTCCCAGGTTCGATTCTGGTCAAGGGCATGTACCTTGGTTGCAGGCACATCCCCATTGGGGAGTGTGCAGGAGGCAGCTGATCGATGTTTCTCTCTCATCGATGTTTCTAGCTCTCTATCCCTCTCCCTTCCTCTCTGTAAACAATCAATAAAATATATTTTTAAAAAATAAAATAAAATAAATAGAACAGCAGCTGCTGCGCCAGGACGCCAGAGCCATAAACCGGATATCTAGGCCCATGGGGATCCTCCCGGCGGCTGGGCTGCCGTCTCCACCCGGCCCTCCCCCTCTGGCTCCCGTCCCCCCAAGAGGGACCTACACAGGCTGCCTGCTCCCAGCTGCCGTCCCCCCAGCTGCTGTCCCCCCAGCTGCCGTCCCCCCAGCTGCCTGCTCCCAGCTGCCATCCCCCCAGCTGCTGTCCCCCAGCTGCTGTCCAGGCTGCACCCCCAGACCCCGGGGGCAGTAGGAGAAGCTGCAGGGGAGCTGATGGACAGGCTGGTCCAGGGGGAAGCCATGTCCCCAGGCCTGTGTCCCGGAGGCCCGACGGCCACCCTGCCATGCCCCGGGCCCAGCAGCTTCGCCCCCTGGAGCCCACGCTCAGCTCCCCCAGGTTCACAGGCCCCAGGCAGGACCCCGCCCAGCAGGACTCCGAGGGGAAGGCGGGACCACGGGTCCTAGTCCCAGTGGGTGGGCGGCTCCAAGTGGGTGGGAAGGGGCCCGGGCTTGTCAATCACACACTGAGGGCTCCCCTCCACCTTGTTCACATGGGACAGGAAGACGGGTCACAGGACGTCCCTGGAGGCGGCCCCAGGGTCCTGCCGACCCAACAATGACCCAGAAAATAAAGTAAATGAGGCCTGCCAGCAGAGGGCGCCACCAGCGGGGAGCAGCTAAGCGGGTGGGCCCCGAAGGCTCTGCTCCTGGCTCTCCGCTGGGCCACAGGGTCCCCAACTCTAGTGTGTGTGTGGGGGGGGGGGGTACGGTGGGGACGGACCTGAGGATAAATGACCAGCCACTCCCTCCAGCTGTGGCCCTGTGATTTCCACCAACTGACACCCTCCTTCCCCCTCCTCCCCCCTCCTCCCCCCAGGCGGCCTCTGCAGCTGCCTGTGCCTCAGGGAAGGGGGCCCTGGGGTCCGGGGGGCAGGCCCCATCTGGGAGGACTCTGCTCTCATCACCCGAATCCTGCGGGGAGGGGACCAGGCTCTTCCCTGCGGCCCTAACACGCCGTCCGCCCCCCAGGTCCCTGCCGGCCCACTGCCCGGCTGCCTGAGTCCATCCCAGGGGCGCCTCCGCTGTGTCTCACACCCTCCGTGTCCCCTGGCTCCTGACGTAGCGTACAGCACGCAGTAGGTGCAGCATATTTTTATTTTTTAATATATTTTTATTGATTTCAGAGAGGAAGGGAGAGGGAGAGAAATAGAAACATCAATGATGAGAGAGAATTATGGATCGGCTGCCTCCTGCACGCCCCCCACTGGAGATCGAGCCCGCAACCCGGGCATGTGCCCTGACAGGGGATCGAGCCATGACCTCCTGGTTCATAGGTTGATGCTCAGCCACTGAGCCACGCCGGCCGGGCAGAAAGTATAATTTTAGACGGTGGGGGCTGCACACGGTTTCAGTAACAGACGTCCGGACGCACCGCTGGGTGGTTCTAGGCAGGAATCGAGCCCTTGGATGGAAGGAGCCGGCCCTTCCGTGCGGGTCTGAGTGGACTCTGCCAGGTCCCCAACTCTGCAGGGAGCACAGCCCCCGGCACCCCAATGGCCTTCCTCCTCAGGGCCTCCCTGGCTGAGCCACCGCCCGGGGCCCGGGAGGCGGGGAGCAACGGGACTCCGGCCGTGGTTCCGGGTCATGGGACGAGAGGGTTTGCCACGTCCTGGGCGTGTTGTCACTGTGTCTACCGAACACGGAACCCCCGAGACTCCTGGCCCGGCTCCTCTGCCCGAGTGACGAGGCCAGGATCAATGCGTTTCTAATGCGCTTGCAGTGGGGCCTGAAATGAACACAGGCTTGTCGTTTATTCTGTTCTCGGGCCCCAGGCGCTCTCCGTGGCGCTGGCAGCGGGGACCAGAACGGGGAGCCAGAGCCGGAGCCACCACCTCTGGCCGCAGCCCGCCCCCCCGCCCGACGGAGACCCACACGCTGTCACATCGCGTTTCACAGTCCGAGTTCCACGCGAGATGACGGTCGCGGTCCTTTGTTACCAGAATGTCCTCATTGGTCAGAACATAAACCTCCGGCTTCGTGTGTATTTATGAGGCCACCACAGCCCATGCTTCTGCAGCTTCTGTCTTCACCACTAGAATGAAAGCGATGTTGGTCGCCCTGGCCACGGGCGCAGGTTGGAGGGAATTTGGATGGTTTTTCACTTTGGAGGAGGCTCTTCCGCGGAGGCTGCCCTCACAGGGCCAGGAGAGCTCCTACAGGCGGTGGCAACACCAGATGCCTTTCTGACAAATCTGTCTAACATGGAAGCTGGAGTCCACTGCATTCGAGAGGCTCTGAAGAACAGTTTTTCTAAAAAGCTTGCATGCCTCACACACACACCAGTTTGGTGTCATCCTGAAATTAATTCAAGTACAAATGTCTGCAGGGCATTTCCGTGTTTGCTCTGACAGTTTCTGCCGCTGTGCCATCCCATGAGACCCTGGCGAGCCGTGATGGGCCCCTCGTCTGCACCCGTGTCTGCGTCCCAGCACTACCACCTGCATGCGGCAGAGAGATTTAACGTTAAAGTCGCCGTCCCCATTAACAACAGGACCAACAGGACCACCGGGAGCTGGACATGAACACAGGGCCGCTGCCCATCAAGGGGGACGCCGTTCCGCGTGACTCCTGTCTCCACGGCTGCAGCAGCTCTCACTGCACATTCCAGGCTCCTCCGAGCAGCTGCACCTCGCTGATGTGCGTATCGCAGGGGGAGCGTCAGTGTTTTCATCCTGTGATGAGTGGCTGAGGGGGCAGTGGGGAGCTCATACTGTGCAGGCAGGGGGAGTTCACACTGTGTGGGCAGGAGCATTCACACCGTGCAGGCACTTGGGGGAGCTCACGCTGTGCAGACAGTGGGGAGTTCACACCATGTGGGCAGGGGGCATTCACGCTGTGCAGGCAGGGGGAGTTCACACCATGTGGGCAGGGGGGTCACATCGTGTAGGCACTTGGGGAGACTTCACACCATTTCAGGCAGTTGGGGGCATTCACACCATGCAGGCAGGGGAGCTCACACCATGCAGGTGGGGGAGCTCACACCATGCAGGGCAGGGAGTTCACACCATGTGAGGCAGGGGAGTTCACATCATGTGAGGCAGTGGTGGCTCACACCATGCAGTCAGGGGAGTTCACACCATGCGGCAGGGGGTGTTTCACACCATGTGGGCAGGGGGTTTCACACCATGCAGTCAGGGGAGTTCACACCACGTGGGCAGGGGGGTTCACACCATGCAGGCAGGGGGAGTTCACACCATGCAGGCAGGGAGCTCACACTGTACTGCCCTGACATCATGTCCATCCTGGGAACATGTGCTCTCCCTTGCTTATCCCTGGCTGCCCTCGGACAGACCCTGGAGGCAGGGACCGACGGGACAGTGGCAGTAAGCGGCCAGGGAAGAACGGAGGTTCTGCCTCTGACAACCCACCGGACTCAGTCCTGCGACAGCCACAGGAGATGCGGCCATGCTGCCCGGTCCAGCCTTCAGATGAGAGCACAGCCCAGGCATCACGGCACGTCCTGGGCCTTGAGCCTGAAGGTCCAGCCACAGGCAGATCACATGCAGACCCATGACGCCTGCTGTGTCACAGGCAGATCATACATGGACCCGTGACGCCCGGCTGTGTGACCCGCACGCCCAGCAGCAGATCATACATGGACCCGTGACTCCTGGCTGTGTGACCCGCACGCCCAGCAGAGCTCACGCGATGCAATGAGTGTGTCTCGTGGGAGCTGTGACAGAGAGGCTCAGGCTCTGTGATCAAATGCCAAGGAGCCCCCCGAGCCCCCAGAGCCCGTGCGGCCGTCTCCCCTTAAATACACAAAACAGAAGGTTCTGCCCCGGACTCCACGCTCAGCTCTGCCTGCGGGTGCAGCGGGTGAGGCGGGACTCAGCTCAGCCACCACGTTCCGGATCCAGACCCTCCTCTGTCCTGTGGTTCGCTTCTCAGTTCTGTGACCCGAGTGCCAGGCGCGGCCAGTGAGGTGAGCCCCACAGCTCAGCTCGGGGTGAGAGCCCGATGCCCCTCTCCTGTCCATGCTGCTTCGCCCCCAGACCCTCGTCTCCTGACAGAGGCGCCGGTAGGACCAACACCAACCGCCAAGCGTCAACCGCCATGTGCCCTGCTTAGTCATCAGATGACACTGAAGGGCTGGGGCTCAGACATGGTTCCTACAACGGCCCATGTGAGTCCTCTCTGCCCAGACGAGAGGCTCCGACCTGCTCTTGGGGCTCAGGGCCACCCAGAGTCACAGAGAGTGGAAAGTGCAGGGCCATGGGGGGGGGGGCATCTAGGGGCCTGGGGCGGGGTGGGGGGGTGCAGCTGAGCTGGGGGTGATTAAATGAATGAGTGAGTGAGTGAGTGAGTGAGTGAATGGGTGAGTGAATGGGTGAGTGAGTGAGTGAGTGAGTGAATGAGTGAATGAGTGAGTGAATGAGTGAGTGAGTAAGAGAGTGAGTGAATGAATGAGGGAATGAGTGAGTGAGTGAATGAGTGAGTGAGTGAGTGAGTGAATGAGTGAATGAGTGAGGGAATGAGTGAGTGAGTGAGTGAATGAGTGAGTGAGTGAGTGAATGAGTGAGTGAATGAGGGAATGAGTGAGTGAGTGAGTGAGTGAGTGAATGAGTGAGTGAATGAGGGAATGAGTGAGTGAGTGAGTGAGTGAGTGAGTGAATGAGTGAGTGAATGAGGGAATGAGTGAGTGAGTGAGTGAATGAGTGAATGAGTGAGGGAGTGAGTGAGTGCATGAGTGAGTGAATGAGTGAATGAGTGAGTGAGTGAGTGAATGAGTGAATGAATGAGGGAATGAGTGAGTGAGTGAATGAGTGAGGGAATGAGGGAATGAGTGAGTGAGTGAATGAGTGAATGAGTGAGGGAATGAGTGAGTGAATGAGTGAGTGAATGAGTGAATGAGTGAGTGAGTGAGTGAATGAGTGAATGAATGAGGGAATGAGTGAGTGAGAGTGAATGAATGAGTGAGTGAGTGAGTGAATGAGTGAGTGAGTGAGTGAGTGAATGAGTGAGTGAGTGAATGAGTGAATGAGTGAGTGAGTGACTGACTGAGTGAATGAGTGAGTGAGTGAGTGAATGAGGGAATGAGTGAGTGAGTGAATGAGTGAATGAGTGAGTGAATGAATGAGTGAGTGAGTGAGTGAATGAGTGAGTGAGTGAGTGAGTGAATGAGTGAGTGAGTGAATGAGTGAATGAGTGAGTGAGTGACTGACTGAGTGAATGAGTGAGTGAGTGAGTGAGCGAGTGAATGAGTGAATGAGTGACTGAGTGAGTGAGTGAGTGAGTGAGTGAATGAGTGAGTGAGTGAGGAGTGAATGAGTGAATGAGTGAGTGAGTGAGTGAATGAGTGAGTGAGTGAGTGACTGAGTGAATGAGTGAGTGAGTGAGTGAGCGAGTGAATGAGTGAATGAGTGAGTGAGTGAGTGAGTGAATGAGTGAGTGAGTGAGTGACTGAGTGAGTGAGTGAGTGAGCGAGTGAATGAGTGAATGAGTGAGTGAGTGAGTGAGTGAATGAGTGAGTGAGTGAGTGACTGAGTGAGTGAGTGAGTGAGTGAGCGAGTGAGTGAATGAGTGAGTGAGTGAGTGAGTGAGTGACTGAGTGAGGGAATGAGTGAGTGAGTGAGGGAATGAGTGAGTGAATGAGTGAGTGAGTGAGGGAATGAGTGAGTGAATGAGTGAGTGACTGAGTGAGTGAGTGAGTGAGGGAATGAGTGAGTGAGTGAGTGAGTGAGTGAGTGAATGAGTGAGTGAGTGAGTGAGTGAATGAGTGAGTGAGTGAGGGAATGAGTGAGTGAATGAGTGAGTGAGTGAGGGAATGAGTGAGTGAATGAGTGAGTGACTGAGTGAGTGAGTGAGTGAGCGAGTGAGTGAGTGAGTGAGTGAGTGAATGAGTGAATAGGTGAGTGAAGAAGCGGTGTTAGCAGAGCTGGGATTATTGCTTTTCTTTTAAACGAGGAAAAGGAGACTCAGAAGGCAGCCAGCTGGGTCAGCAATTACTCATGACTAAAGGCCGTGGTTAGGGGCTGTCCCTCTCGTCACAAACGAAGCCGCCGGCAGATGGAAAAGTGGCCACGATGGGACTCGACCTGATGGTGCTGCTGCCCTGGGGACCGCGGGGCGGGGTGGGGGGAGGTGGGAGGGTGGGGAGGTGGGTCCTCCATGGACTGCAGAGGTAGGTCCCCCCGCTGGTCGTGGGCAGGGCCCAGGGAGCCGACCCCCCTCGGGGCCGGGCCTAGTGCTGCTCTCCCCTCACTCACCGCCAGGGCTGCCCTCCTAAAGCTGGGGGGGGGGGGGGGCGGGAATAGGGGTGTTTTCTCCCCAGAAACAGGCCGTGTTCTCTTTGGAAGCTATTTTTACCGAAAGCACAGTATCGACAGCAGCAGGATGCGTTCCCACGTGTTCCCACGTGTTCCCACGTCACAGCCTCTCCTTGGCGACAGCCCAGCGGGTAAACACGGAAATCCCTCCCCGGAGGTGCCCCCCGCGAGCCCTGCACCCGACCCGGTCCCCCTCCTGTAGCCGAGTGCGCGGGCCATTGAGCTCTCTGGCAGCGGAGGAGACGCTACGGGGGAGCGAGAGCTGTTGACAAGCGTATGTCTCAGTCACTAGGAACAGGGCGAGCGTGTGCAAACGAGCCCCCAACAGGGTGGCCTCAGGCCGAGGTCTCCCACAGGACAGCGTGAGGCCGACAGGATGGGGGTGCGGTCGCCCCGCTTCCCCGGGGACTCGGGCAGCGGGAGGGGGGCGGGGGCCTGCGGGGGCCACAGGGGCCTGTGTGCTGGACAGTTCCCGGTGGGCTCCTTGCCCCTGGAACTCAAGGCAGACCTTCCCGCCGCCCTCGGAGCAGAGACGCTGAGCGGCCGGCGGGTGGGCCCGGGCCTGCGGGGCCGGAAGATGGGCTGAGACCATCTTCATCGTCACCGGCCCTGGAAGACGCAGGGGCTCCCCGAGGCGCTGACCCCGTGAACTCCCCGCTTTTCATCCGGGCGAACCTGATGTTTCCGTCAGAGCAAAGGAAACCCGGGAAGGTTCTGCTCTTGTGTTCACCGCCTGACCCGCCCGAGGCTGGGAGCCGGGGGGCCGACGTGGCCCACGTGGCCATGAAGCGAGGGAGAGGGGCGTCCGCCATGGGCGCTCGAAGGTCCCGCCTCCCATGCCCATCGGCCATGGCGGGACATTTCCCAGCATTTCCTGTGGGACTGGCCTCACCTCCCGCCATCTCTCTCCCCACTCCTCACCCCGCCCTCGCCCTCGCCCTCGCCCTCGCCCAGGGCCTGCTCCGGGGAGCCCTCACGGTGGGACCCGGGGCACCACGCCTCCTGGGTGTGGCTGGGTCTCACCTTCATTGCGGAGTGTGGGCCGGCAGACACGCTTTCACGGGGCGGAGGGGAGGCTCCAGGGCACGTCTCCTCCTGCAGCAGCGTCCCCGCCGGCGAGAGCCTGTCCCCAGAAGCCCCTTCCAGCTGTACGTGTCCGTACGTGGCCGCGGGCGAGCGCCTGGCTCCTCGGCCGGGCTTCCCCTTTGGGAGGGTTACTCACCGACCCCGGGGGCTGGGGGGTGCGTGTGAAGCTTGCTGCCGCCTGGCGGGTGCAGCGGTGACTCGCACCCCGTCCCCAGGCGTCGGGGTCCTGGTCCCTGGGGGCTGGGGTGACCGCAGGCCGTTCACACCTGGGGCTGTGCTGCCCAGATGGGAAGTGTCCGCTGCAAAGTGATACTTTGCTGCCCTTGACAGTCACATGTGACCCCGGAGGAAGCAGGGCTCCAAGCCCTTGGCAAAGGCTGTGCGAAGAGTAACTCATTCCAGGCCACAAAGTGGCTGCTCCGTCACCGTCACGCTCTGAATGAGGAGCCGGGCACAGAGAGGTCGCCTAACTTGCCTGAGGACACACAGCCGAGGCTGGGGGCCAGGGCTTGGCGCCTCACACCGTCTGAGCTCCCAGACTCCCCACCACAGGTCCCCTCAGAGCCCCAGGGACGGCCACACATCGAGCAAACCCCCGAGAGACCAGCGGCCGGGGCAGCGTAACTGGATGGGGACTAAGTCAGTGTCTCTGTCTATTGAGCTCGCGCCTCAACCCGGGTGCTTACAGTCCGTCTGGCACTGGATCCGCAAACAGGAGACTGTTCTACATCAGCCTACTCACCAGGTGTACCCCGCGGGCGCCCTGCCTTCACTCAGCGAGGGCGCGTCAGGAGCCACGGGAGCTGCGTGCCCCAGCCCCACGGGCTGGGGGGGGACGGACAATCTGTCTCTGGGGTCCCAGGGCTGAGGCAGCTCAGCTGCGTTTGGGGCGCCATTTCCTGAGCTCAGGCTCTGGGACCATCCTAAGCCTCTCGGGATCCGGGAGGGGCTCCCACATCTTTACAAGGGGGAGAGCCCGGCCAGTGTGGCTCAGCGGTTGAGCGTCGACCTATGAACCAGGAGGTCACGGTTCGATTCCCGGTCAAGGCACATGCCCGGGTTGTGGGCTCCATCCCCAGTGTGGGGCTTGCAGGAGGCAGCCGATCCATGATTCTCTCTCATCATGGATGTTTCTATCTCTCCCTCCCTCTCTGACATCAATAAATATATATTTTTTAAAAATGAAATACAGAGTTCCTGTATATCATACACCACACACATGCACACATGCACGCACACACACATGCACACACAAGCACACATATGCGCACACACGTGCACGCACGCACACACACACATTTCCCCTGTGCTTAAAGTCTTGCATTAGGTGCATCCGCAATGAGCCAGTATTGACACATTGTTGTTAACTGAACTGAAATCCAGCGTTTACACTCCATTAGGGTCGCTCTTCGTGTTGTAAATTCTATGGATTTTGGCAAATGTTTAAAGACATGCATCCGCCCTCAGAGTACCCTTTTTATTACCTTATTTTCATTGATCTCAGAGAGGAAGGGAGAGGGAAAGAGAGCTAGAAACATCAATGACGAGAGAGAAACGTCAGTGGGCTGCCTGCTGCACACCCCACACTGGGGATGGAGCCCACAGCCCGGGCACGTGTCCTGATTGGGAATCGAACCTGTGACCTCTCTGTTCCTGGGTGGACACGCAACCACGGAGCCACGCAAGGCGGGCCACCCCTGTGGCATCTCACACAGCGTTTCGAAGCCCTAAGTCCCCTCCACTCTGCCTGCTCGCCCCCCCCCCCCCCGCTCCCGCCCGGGCAGCCAGGGCTCAGGGCTCGGTCCACTGTCCCCTGAGCTGCCTTTCCGGGGAGTCATGGAGTCGGGGCCACACAGCGAGCGGGTGGAGGGTTCGGATCGGCTTCTGTCGCGGAGTCCTGTGCGCTGACGGTTGTTGCATCTTTTCGGGACTTGACAGCTCCTTTCTCTTCAGCTCCGAATACTATTCCCCGCAGGCTGGGCCCCGGCGCGTGTCCCATCCCCTGCGGAGGCGTCCCGGGCTCCAGGGACCGACAATCGGGAGCGAGGCCGCCACACACGCCAGTGCACCGGAGCAAACAGAAGGAAGAAGCCCGGCGGCCGCAGCGTCTGGGAGGACCGTGCTCAGCTGTCAGGAGGCCGCAGCGTCTTCCCGGCGGCCACCCTGTCCGTGTCGCCGGCTCCCCTGCGGGTCCGCGTCCCCTCCAGCCTCTCCCTCGGACGCAGGCCTCTCGGGGCTCCAGCCCGCCGTCCCCGTGTCCGCACGGCTGTCCCCACGCAGTGTCCTCGGCAAGGCCTCCGTCCACATCTCCCACTTTTTCATGTTTTCTCTTATCATTGACCTTGGGCAGCGCCCCGCGGGGGTGGGCACGGGGCTGGCGGCGTGCGCTGTGAGTGTGGCTCCCGGAGGCGGCTCCCGGGCCGCGCGGAGCAGAAGCAGCTTGTTTTCATGGAGCCGGTAGCTTCCCTCCTTCCACTCTGTGCTTTCAGAGTCAGAGCTGAACTCGCACCACCAGCCCGAGGCCTCAGGGCCCCCCGGCCGCTCTCAGCGCTTGGGGTTCGCATGCTCCGTGGAGGCGGCGACCTCTCCTGGCTGTGGGGGGGGTGTGAGGTCAGGTCTCGGTGCCCGTGGGCGCGGGGCCTCCTGGGATGTGTTTGCAGCTGTCAGCTGAGCGCGGCGGGGCCTGCGGGGAGCCTGGGAGAAGGGGGGGGCCCATCTGAGCTGTATTTCGGGGCAGACGTTGCCTCTGGGTGGGTGACGGGTCTGATGATCGGACAGGGGCGGGATCGAGTGCAGAGGCGCACCCCTGGGCCCTGGGGCTGCACCCTGGATCCTGGGGGCTGTGGCAGAGGGGCCTGGGCCAGGCCTGGAAGGGGCCCCCCTGCTGAGTCACTGCAATGTGAGGAGGGGTTTGGAAAAGCAGGGACCCCGTCCACACAGCTCGCTGCTCCTCCGAATTCACGGCGCTTAACGCTCCAGGCGTCAGCGTCAGGGCCAATGGAGACCCCGACAGCAGTGAAGCCTCCGGAGCCCCAGCTCAGGTGCACCCCAGAGCAGCAGGAGGACAAGACCCTGGGGCCAGGGCTCTGATGCCGACCCCATTTACCGCCCGAGGCAAACCCCCAACACCGCCCCCCCCACCGCCAGGGCCTGGGCAGCTGGGGGCAGCTGGGGGGGGGGGCGGGGAGGCTCTGGGAGACAGGAGGGCTGTGCACTGAGGCCCCGCTGGCCTAACAGCCCAGCCGCAGCAGGAGCCAGGCCCCACCTTCTCTCGGGCTCCCCACTTCCCAAATCTGGAGAAGGCCAGTTAGCCAAATGACACCTGGCTCATCCTCCTGTTCCCTGTCCTGCCCCCCAAAACCAGCCTTTAGCCCCCGGTCCCCCCTGTAGGTGCAGCCTGGTGTGCCCGGGCCCCACCCCCAGCATGGGCCCCTGCTCCCCATCCCTGCCCTGAGCCCCCGCCCCCCAGCCCTGCTAACGGCCCGGGCACCTGCATCTAGGCAGCCCAGCGAGGAGTTAAAAACGAGACGAGGGACAAACACCTGCTCGGGGTTTATTCTAACCCAGGGGCCCTCAAACTACGGCCCTCGGGCCACATGCAAATACAAATATTGTATTCGTTCCCGATTTGTTTTTTTACTTCAAAATAAGGTATGTGCAGTGTGCATAGGAATTTGTTCATAGTTTTTTTTAAACTATAGTCCGGCCCTCCAACGGTCTGAGGGACAGTGAACTGGCCCCCTGTTTAAAAAGTCTGAGGACCCCTGCTCTAACCAGACGCTTCCTTCAGACACGGCCTCAGGTGAGAACAGAATCCCTGGCACTTCCGGGGCCACCAGAGCCTGCTCCCCGCACCCGGGCCCTGCTGTCCGCCCAGCACAGAGGCTGGGCCTGACCCCTCTCGGGGGCGGCTTGCAGGCGAGGAAAGACCCCTTGGTCACCATGAGGAGGCGCTGGGATTGCGTCCCCGGAGGAGGTGCCCTGGGTCCCTGTCGGGAACATGGGGTGAGAGCGATGCTGGGAGGAAGCCCGGAGAAGCAGCAGGTGGTCCCGGCAGCGGGCGCCCTGAGCAGGAGCGGACGGGTCTCCCCGGCACCGGCCTGGACCACGCCAAGCCTTGCTCAGACCAGGGACCCCGCCCACCACTCGCCTCCCTGGCCCTGGGCCCCTCCCCACGGTCCAGGGCCTCGGGTGGGCTGGCGGGCGGGAGCCACCCTGCCCCACGCCGCCCACGGCCAGGCTCCTGCTGGCAGCTCGGACGTCAGAGCTGTTCCGAAGCACCGCGTTCTTTCCAGCTCGTTCCTCTCGCATTAATTATCCCCCCAGCACCGCCGAGGCCCCATCTGTCCCCGCCGCCTGGCCCGGCATCGCAGGCAGAGCTATTCTCTCGCTCGTGCTCCGCCGGGGACAGGCCGTGCGTATCCGCAGCTGCGGACATCTCCCCGGACCCCAGCTTTGCAACGTAAGGCACAGGGGCAAAGCTGGGGCACCCACTGCTCCTCAGGTCGCTTATTGGGGTGAAATGCGGTTGTTCCCGTGGGGACAAGAGCAGCAGGTCCGGGAGGGGAGCTGCCCGCCGGTCACACTGGGAGCAGGAGGCGCCGATGCAAACTCAGCCCATCGGGCACTGAGGGCCCCTCCTCCCTGAGCCACAGCCTCTCCCTCACTAGGTGGATCCCCACCTGCCATCAGCCCCCTCCTGCAGAGGGCACCACTGCCCGCCCCCACAGCCCACAGGCACCTGCCCACAGCTCAGGGGCAGGGGCAGGGGCAGGGGCAGGGGCAGGGTGAGGGTGAGGGTGAGGGTTAGGGTTAGGGTTAGGGTTAGGGTTAGGGTTAGGGTTAGTGTTGGTTTAGGATTAGGTTTAGGGCTAGGGCTAGGGTTAGGGTTAGGGTTAAGTTTAGGGTTAGGGTTAGGGCTAGGGTTAGGGTTAGGGTTACGGTTAGGGTTAGGTTTAGGGTTAGTGTTGGTTTGGGTTAGGGTTAGGGTTAGGGTTAGGGTTAGGGTTAGGGCTAGGGTTAGGGTTAGGGTTATGTTTAGGGTTAGGGCTAGGGTTAAGTTTCTTGATTTTGCATGGCCGCCTTCCAGATATTCCTTGAGTTTGTCAGGTCAGCATGTTTCTCCTTTTTTTCCACAATGGGTAGATGATTGGGTACATGATTGTGTAGATGATTGGGTGGATGATTGGGTGGTTGGAGGTGGATAGATGCATTGATAGTTGGATGGATGTGCTTCTCTAACAGCAATGTTTCTCTCTCTCTCTCTCTCTCTCTCTCTCTCCCTCTCTCTGTCTCTCTTGCTCTCTCCCTCCCTCCATTCTACTCTCTCTAAAATGCAATGGAAAAAATATTCTCAGGTGAGGGTTAAAAAGAAACACACACACACACACACACACACACACACACTCCCCTTCCCCCGGAGCTCAGGTGAGCTCAGCTGGCTGGCATTGCTTGGTGGCCGTCACATGGATGGGCCCGAGGGACAGGCCCCTTGCTGACCACCTTCCCTGGGTCCGTCCTGACTGTCCTTTGGCCACGATAGGACCACAGTTGTAGACGGCGCCCTTCCCCGAGCTGGGAGCGGTCCTGGTGGAGGATGGGAGCTGAGGGAGTCGGTGGAGACCCGCGTTCACACCAGCTGCTCAGACCTGAGGCCCAGACGCCCACAGCGGCTGCTGTGTGAGCGGGAGATGGTGTCTGAAGTCATCGCACACCATCACCGCTGCAGCCCCGCGGTGCTGCGATGAAGGCGCCGTCCCAGACTTACCGGAGGAGCGTGGATAAAGCCCGGCGGGCAATTCTAATTTCTGACCCGGCGCATTTCAATTTAAACAGAATCAAGTCAGAGGAAGCAGGGTGTGTGCTGGCCTCTTAATTTTACAATGTAGACCTAGCACCCTCCACAGGCTGCCCCGAGCCCCAGCTTACAAAGCCCAGGGCTCCCACAAGAGCTGAAGGACTGAGCGAACCCGGGGAGCGTGTGCGAACGCCTGTGGGAGTCCCTGAGCGCCCCCTCCAGGTTCCGGCCGCGGAGTAGAGAGGCTAAAGCGATAGGGATGGTGCGATCACCCAGCAAAACCGGGCCAGAGAGAGACGGTCTGCGTTAGGTCCAATAATTCGTGAACACTGCAAACGTGGTCTCAGTGCGTCCCGTAAAAACCCCACAGACCTTCCCACCTGGGAGCCGCCGAGTCCACCCTGCCATGGAGTCGGGATCAGGGAAGGGGAGCCGGGGGAGAGGGAGGCCCCGCTCGCAAGAGGGTGGACCCTGTGGCCAGCAGACGGCCTCCCCGCTGACCGGGGCTATAGAACCGGACCCGCAGCGACCACACAGGACGGTCTGAATGGATACCTTTTAGGTAAGAGCAGCCTGTCGTGGGCAGTACCGTCCTAGGCTGTGTCTCCCTGACAA
Source organism: Myotis yumanensis (assembly GCF_028538775.1). Classification (NCBI taxonomy): domain Eukaryota; kingdom Metazoa; phylum Chordata; class Mammalia; order Chiroptera; family Vespertilionidae; genus Myotis; species Myotis yumanensis. The sequence goes on from NW_027223754.1 coordinate 214,082,322, forward strand.
AGGTCGACGTCCATCCTGACTGAGCCTGTTGTCTCTGCATCTGAGATCACACACCGGTGGGCGGTCAGGGCAGCTTGTAACTTCCCTTCCCCGCCCTCAGGCTCAGCCCCGGGCAGACCACAGAGTCCGCCTTGTTGCTGTTACCCTGTTACCGTGTGAATTGTTGCCTGTGAGCTGCCCTGCTCCCACCGCAGCAGAGAGAATGTGTCTGTCATTTCACTTTTATCCAATCCCAGGGGTCCTCCCGCCGCCCTGCTCTGTCACCGATGGGTCTGTCACCAGGGGATGTCGTGCGGCCCACCTGCGTCCCCTCCTTTGACTGTCGCGTATAAAACAGGTGGCACCCCCATTCCCACGAGCACCGTCCCAACCCCAACTGCTGAGGGTCTGTTTCCCGGCGATTGTCGACAGTTTGGCTCAAATCAACTCACACCATTCTTCTCAGGTCCGAGTGGTGTTTGTTGTTTGGTTTTATGTTAAACGGCTTTCTTCCCTGTCCCTGTGTAACCGCGGCTACGGGGAGGTTAGGGCGGGACTTACACGGTGACCTGCCCCCCCAGGCTCCTGTGTGAGCCCCGTCCATTTGGCTCGGGTGGTGGCAGGCTGCCTGGCCCGTTCTGTGTCGCTGTCCCTTCCTCAGAGGGACTCTGTCGTCAGTCGGACCGACCCCCGGCCAGGGCGCCTTCAGGTCAGGACAGAGGTACAGGCCTGAGGACAGGCAGCCCAGGTGAGCCTCGCCCACCAGGTGGGGCGTCCTGGCCGAGGGAAGAGAGGGAGGAAGCCTGTTCCCCCCAAATAGGGGCGGGTGAGAGGGGCGGGGGCTGTCCTGGGCCAGCTCTTGGGTGGCACTTCCTGCTTTTTCACGCTTTTATAAGCGGGCAGTTCTCGGTCGGGGGGACCCTGAGCTGCGGACAGAACCGGGGAGCTTGTGGGCACTGGCTCCTCTGGAGCCCGTTCGCGGAGGAGTTCACAGGGCCATTCGCGTCTTACTTTAGACTTTAGCCATGACCAAAGGAGGGCATTTCAATCGAGAGAGAGAGAGAGAGAGAGAGAGAGAGAGAGAACGTCGGGTCTGCAGATGGGCTGCGTTTAAACCATCTAATCAGCATCTCAGTGGAAACCAGGCAACCAGCTTCCCGGCCCTGATCAGCTTCCTCTGCGCCCCAAGCCCCCCTCCCGCCTCTGAGCCCAGGGCCCTAGGACTCCCAGGCCCCAAGGGCGGGGTGGGGGGCATTTTCCTGGGCTGCTGGGGGGAAGGCAGACAGGGGCCGCTAGGCTCCTCCCCCAGGGCAGCCGCGTGTGCGGGGCAGAAGGGGCGGCCCCACCTGCAGGGGACCTGTGGCTGGACCGTGAGCCCCTCAGCTTCTGTCCACCACGGGACAGACACACCCTTTGGCTCAGCTTCTCCTCGGAGTCCCACCCCTGCAGGGAGCCCGGCCTCACCGAGAGGCCCCGGGGCGCTCCGGGCACCAGCCCCCTGAGCCCAGGCGGGGGCACGTCCACTTCTTCACGTCTCCGTGGCGGAGGCCCCCACATCACGGCGTGGAGAGCAGCCCCCAGGGGCCAGGCACAGGTCATTGTGTGATGAACGGGTCCACATGTGGCATCACACTCGGGTGGGCTGTGAGGCAGCAGGAGAGGCAGCACGGGGTCCCTGCGGGGCCTGCGCTCGCCCCTCTCCTCTCTCAGCCCTGGGCCCGTGGGGCGGGGGGGCTTGTCTGCAAGGCTGTGCCCAAACTCCCCCAAAGGCCGGCCCGGTGGGCATTCATCCTGCACCCAGCTCAGCTCCCCAAACCCTCACCTGACCCACTGCCTCCACCTCTCGGACACTAATTCACCCGAAGGCGCCTGTGGGTGGAGGTCACCTTCACGTTCAGGGAAATGCCGAGGCCCAGAGACCGCGGGGCTCGCTCGCCAGGGCTTCGCGGTTCGCCGCGACGGTTTTCTAGGATTTGGGGGGGGGGGGGGGTTGCGGGGGGGGAGATGCTACTTCAAAGGGCGTTGTTTTTATTAATTTCAAACCCCAGTGCCAGGTGCGCCCTGACAGGAACTGAAACCACCGCAGTTGGCGCCCAGGACGCCGCTCCCGCCCCCTGAGCCCGGCAGGCGACAGCCACTTCCTTCCACGGACGGACTCGGACGGTGACTTTACAGCCGGTTCGACTCTAAGGGCACTTACTCTGTCCCTCAAATTAGTCCAGCGTCGGCCTTCGGGAATGACTTCCGGCCTCTGTGTCCCTGGAGACGCCTTTCTTTCGGCCTTTCTCGCTCTTTCAGCGTCTGCGTGTGCATGTGCATGTGTGTGTGCACGTGCGTGCGCGTGTGTTCATGTGTGAGCGCGCGTGTGTGTGCGTGTACATGTGTGTGGTGTGTGGTGTGTTAGTAGGTCCTTTCTTCCTGGAATCACAGTGCAACGGGCATCCTAAACCAGGCCCCGGCCTTGTGTGCCCACCGGGCCTCGCCCCCAGGCCGTCCGTGTGCGGACAGGCTGCATTTCCATCACATTGAATGCGCCTGTACGTGACTCCGACTCTACCCCACTCCACGTGACGATTCCTGGCCTCTCCTCCTTGTTCAGCTGTGATCCCCTCTCCACAGCCACACCCGGCTCCCGCCTCCGGCTGCCCGGCCCCTGAGCTGTTTGGTTGGGAGATGACATGAGGAGGAGCTAGAGAACCGCCCACCCCTCTGGGCAGCAAACACTCAGGGACAGAGACTCAGCTCTCAGGGGCCCGGGCTGCAGGCTGCCCCTCCCCCACACAGATCAACTGCCTGGAAACCCAGTGGGTCTCTGTCCCTGATCCAGCTTTGTTTGAGCCGGGAGTGGGAGACACACACACATACACACATGGATGATGGATGGATGGTGGATGGATGATGGATGGATGATGGATTGATGGATGGATGGATGATGGATGGATGATGGATGGATGATGGATGGATGATGGATGATGGATGGATGATGGATGGATGATGAATGGATAGATGATGGATGGATGATGGATGGGTGGATGATGGATGGATGGATGGATGGATGATGGATGGATGGATGATGGAAGGATGATGGATGGACAGACGGATGGATGGATGGATGGATGATTGATGGATGGATGGATAATGGACAGATGGATGGACGGATGGTGGATGGATGGATGGGCTGACAGATGGATGGATGGATGGATGGATCATGGATGGATGGATGGATCATGGATGGATGGATGGATGGATGGATGATGGATGGATTGATGGATGATGGATGAATGGATCATGGGTGGATGGATGGATGATGGATGGATGGATGATGGATGGACAGACAGATGGGTAGATGATGGGTGGATGATGGATGGATGGATGGATGGATGGACAGACAGATGGACGGATGGTGGATGGATGGATGGGCTGACGGATGGATGGATGGATGATGGACGGACGGATAGATGGATGGATGATGGATGGATGGATGATGGATGGATGGATGATGGATGGATGGATGGATGGATGATGGATGGTGTTTCCTGTTTCCTGTTTCCTGTCCCTGTCCTCACCGGCCTCCTCCCCTTCTCTCTGTGTCCTCTGTCTCACAAGGACACTGGCCATTGGGTTGGGGACCCACCTGGATAACTGGGTGATCTCACCTCGAGATCCTTAACTTCATGGCGTCTGCACAGACTCTTTCCAAGTAAGGCCACAGTCACCGGCTCCAGGTGGCCGTGTTTCGGGGCCGCCATCCAGCCCACCGCACATGCCATGTTGCTCTCTCACCAATTAAACCGATTCAACAAAAGAACCAGAAACAGGGCCTGGGGACAGGACAGATCCTAGCCTCATCTCTCCAGTTCAGAGCCACTGTTGAAATTTTCTATCTGTGACCAGAGAGTCTGAATTCACGGCATTTCACAAAGAATACAATTTCTTTATGGGAGCTCTCAGCGCGCATCTGTGAGGCACAGTGTTCCTGCTGACTTCACCTGTCGCCGTGTCCTTCACGTTGAGGGGGGTCACCACAGCCACAGGGGACCCTCCCGCAAGAGCCACGGGGAGTTCCAGGGGCTCCACCTGTCCCAGTGGCCCCGGCAAAGCATCACCGATGGAAATGTTTCAGATCTGGACGCTAAGCCGGGGTTCACCTTCCTTGGCACACAGTGTGTTTCCTCCCATGAGACAGTGGGGCTGGGGAACCGGCTGTCTTTGCTTTTTCTATTAAGGAGCTTAGAGCCCAGGGCGTGGTCCCACCTGGTTCTGGCCTAGAACCCAAGGCCTGCAAGCTCCGTTCCCACCTCCCCACTGGTCTGACTTCTAATTCTGATGACATTTTTCCAGATTCTAACGTACTGACTATTTCATTTTTTGGTATGTTTTCTTCTAAATGACTTCAAACTCTATGGAATAAATTAAAGACTGAACAGATGGCTAGTTAGCTGGACCAGTGGATGGTGAATGGCTAGATGATTGGATGGGTAGATGATGAATGGATGGATGGGTGGATGGTAAATGGATGGAATGGATGTTGGATGTTGGGTGGATGATGGATGGATGGATGGATGGTGGCTGGATGATTAGATGGGTGGATGGATTGACAGATGGATGAATTATGGATGAATGGGTGGATTAATGATGGATGGATGGATGGATGGATGGATGGTGGATGGATGGTGGATGGATGGATGGATGGATGGTGGATGGATGGATGGAATGGATGCTGGATGGTAGATGGATGATGGATGGATGTTGGCTGGATGGTTAGATGGGTGGATGGATCTATAGATGGATGAATCATGGATGGATGGATGGATGGATGGTGGCTGGATGGTTAGATGGGTGGATGGATGGTTGATGGATGATGGTGGATGGTGGATGGATGATGATGATGATGGCTGGTTGGATGGATGGATGGATGGATGGATGGATGGATATATGGTTGGTTGGATGGATAGATGGATGGATGACAGATGGATGATGATGATGGGTGGATGGATGGATGGATATATGGTTGAATAGATGGGTGGGTGATGGATGGATATATGGTTGAATAGATGGGTGGGTGATGGATGGATGACGATGATGGATGGATGGGTAGATGGATGGTAAAAGGATGGACCTGGTATTTTCTTCCCAAGTGTGTCTCTCTCAGAGTCCAGAAGCCAATGGGCAGGCCCAGAAGCTGGGGGCACAGTGGGTGCCCTCAGGGAGCTGTGGAGAGCATCCCTCTGCGAGCCCCCAGGACATGGAGGGGAAGAAGGTGGACAGGGATGTTACCGGACAACCTTCCTGGCTCATGTGACAGGTGCCCTGGGCCTGCAGACAGCCATGTTCCATCTGGAGGAGAACACAGGCACGGACTCCATGGACGAAGACCCAGGACATGAACCCCCGGAGCAAGCAGTTAAGGCGTCGCCCCACCTGTCCCTGCAGTGTCACCAAAGGACTGACCCACAGCCGTGTCCTTAGGGCCAGAGAGTAAGCCCATCAGCTTTGCAGCTGCTCGGCTCCTCCTTTGGTCTCCAAGCAGCTGTGTAACAGGCAAAAGGATGGGCGTGGTCGTGTGCCAATAAAACTTTATTTACAAAAGCGGGCAGAGGGCTGGACGGCCCCCCATGGCCTAGTCTGCTGACCTCTGAGAGCCTTGGGGTTCACCCGTGGAGCCCCTGCCCTGAGGCCAAGCATCCCTCCCGCTCTCTGAGGAGGGTCCCAGGGCAGATGGGTGTGTTCAGGCTGCAGGACAGGAGTCCCCCCCACCCCCACCCCCACCCCCACCCCCACCCCCACCCCCACCCAGGACTTGGGCCCAGGCTGCAGGGCTCGGGCTCCTGTTTTCGGCCCTGACTCTTTGGAAACGCCGCCTGTGAAATGTCTCCGCTTGACCAAGGGGCCCCCAGGGGCGTTAGAATAATGATGATCACATATTTTGCATTTTGTTGAACAGCACGTTGGAACAATACGGCTCACGGGCCTCGCGGTGGTGATTTAGGGGCGTGCGTGGGCCGGGATGGATGGCGGCGGCTCCCTCCGTAACAGGCCCGCGGAGGCCTCCCTCTCTGTGTCCGGGGGGAACTGTATTCTCCTTCGCACCCTTTCAGCTGAATTTACGACCCATGAGCAGGGCCTCCCTGCGCGCTGGGACCCGGAGCCTGAGGCTGCTCCAGCTCTGCAGCCGCCTCCCAGCACCACCCGGCCGGCGTCTGGCTCCGAGCCCACAGGAGCTGTCCCTGGACACAAGGTGCGCTTCCCCCTCCTCGCCCTTCCCTTCCTCCGAGGCCACAGCGGACACCCGGCTTGGAGACGGAGGGAGTGAGGGAACCCCCGCTCCAGGAGGGGCAGCCGGGGACAGGGGACTAAACCAGGAGGGACACCACCGGGAAAGGGGGCAGCATGGCGGCCAGGGGCGCAGTGTTAGACAGGACAGCCCATCTCCCTGAGAAGGCTGTGCGTGAGCCCTAACAGGAGGGCTGAGGGGGGCGGACAGGCTGCCCCAGGCATCGGGAGGGCACGTGCAAAGGCCCTGGGGTGGGGGTCGGGGAGTGCCTGTGGTTCTGGAAGGGCAGCGAGGAGGGGCGGGAAGTGTCCTGGGGCCTGGCTCTGGGGGGGCCCCCTGGTCCCTGAAACGCCAGCATTGACTAGGTCTCCCAGGTGTTTGTGCAAAGAGGAGGCAATTAGAAAAGGAAGGGAACCCTGGCCCATGTTGCTCAGTGGATAGAGCGCCCGCCTGCAGACGGAAGGGTCCTGGGTTCGATTCTGGTCAAGGGCACATGCCTGGGTTGGGGGCTTGATCCCCAGTGGGGGGCCTGCAGGAGGCAGTCGGTCAATGATTCTCTGTCATCATTGATGTTCCTATCTCTCTCCCTCTCCCTTCCCTTCTGAAATCAATAAAAAAATATTTTTAAAGAAGAGAAACTGACAATCTAATTTTTTTAAAAAGCTGAGGCAGGCTGTGCTCCTCCCAGGGCCCGGGGTCTGTGACAGGCCACAGCGGGGCTGGCTCCGGGGTTCGGGCAGGACCCCTGGGTGGAACCGCCGCGCTCCCCTCTCGGAACCGGGCCTGCCAGGTCTCACAGGTGAACTGCATGAATGGGCGCTGATTGAGCTCCGCTCACAAAACCCGCAGACAATCTGTAACCAGATAAAGCCCAGAATACGTTCTCTCCCAGGCACCCAGCTACGGGTGTCACAGCATTAACAGAGCACCCATCACAGAGGGTTTCGTGTGGGAGAAGCCGCTGAGCCAGCGGACCGATTCCGTTCGGGGGATGGAGATGCCCTTGGAGAGTCCCCGGCAACGGCAACTGGTGCCGTGGCCGCTGGGCCGTGACCGCACCCCGTGGCCACGGCGCCACCCGTGACCGCACCCCGTGGCCACAGCGCCACCCGTGACTGCACCCCATGGCCACAGCGCCACCCGTGACCGCACCCCGTGGCCACAGCGCCACCCGTGACCGCACCCTGTGGCCACAGCGCCACCCGTGACTGCACCCCATGGCCACAGCACCACCCGTGACCGCACCCCGTGGCCACGGCGCCACCCGTGACTGCACCCCATGGCCACAGCACCACCCGTGACCGCACCCCGTGGCCACGGCGCATGGTGTGTTGTCCAGCACCCGGGAGGGCAGAGGCCCCGCACGGGCGCGGAGCTCCGGGCGTGGCAGGGCGGTGTCTCCTCGGGGTTGGGCGGGGCCCCTGCCTCTTGGAAGGACCGTGAGGATGAGTGTGTGTCTGCCCCCCCCCGCCCTCCCCCCGCCCCCCCCCCCCGCGGCCCCCCTCCCACCCCCCGCAGAGCCCGAGCCTCTCATTCCCTCAGTGACCGGCTGAGAAGCTGGGAGAACGGTCCCTGTTACCCAGAGAGCAAGCCCTGCAACCACTCGCTCGGTGCCGAGTCCCTGAGGGCCAGGCTGCGGGGAGAACCAGCCCTGGGACCTGGCCGGCCCTCGCCCCACCCTGACCTCCAGGGAGCGGACAGGGGCTGCAGGTTGGATCAGCCACCAGAGGGCAGTGGTCGGATCCTCGTGCCCGGAGCTGGGAGCTTGGGGTGCACAGGGGGAGGCGCTGGAGGGCTTCACCCAGTGGGACTTGGAGGCTCCGCCCCTCCCACACCCGTCCTCTCCCCACACCTGCCCCCCCACTGGTCCCCCCACATTTGCCCCCCCCACACCTGCCCCCCCACACCTGTCCCCCCACACCTGCCCCCTCCCCATACCTGCTCCCTCCCCACACCTGTCCCCCCACACCTGTCCCCCCACACCTTCCCCCCACACCCGCCCCCTCCACACCTGCTCCCTCCCCACACCTGTCCCCCCACACCTGTCCCCCCACACCTGCCTTGCGCATCTTGCCCAGATGCCGTCCTGAGTTGTAGCCTCTAGAATAAATCAGTAACCCAGCAAGGAAACTGTTTCATGAGCTGCTGACAATATGCTTGGGCCCCAGGAGGCCGGGGGGTGGGGGACCTCTGATTTCCAGCTGGGTGGTCAGAAGCCGGGTGACACCCTCACCCCGGCTGGAGTCAGAGCTGCTGGGGGGAGGGGGGGCCGCAGGAGGGAAGGCAGGGCCTCCTCCCTCAGAGAGAAGCAGTGTTTCCGTCCTCCCGCCTGTCCCGCTCCAGGGGCCCCCTGCATGCCTTGGCCGGGGCCCCTGTCCTGCTGCCCCTCAGCTCTCCTCTGACCCCCACTCCCCTGCCTCCTTGTAGTTACCACGAGGGCCCCTGAGCTAAGCCAACAGCACCCCCTCCTCAGGCCCTGGCCCAGGCCCCCCAAAACCCATGTGCCGTTCCAGGTGACGAGCTCCCAGTTTCCTTGGACAGGGCCGTGGACGGCTGGGGGGGCAGTTCCGGGGACACGGGAGCAGCCTGCTCGCGGGCACAGGGCCCGCTGACCCCGGTCACTTCTCTGGGGCCGCGGGCGCCGGTCACCGGCCGTCTGAGCACCTCGTGGACTCGGGCGCTGGGCTGGAGGAGGGGCAGTTTGTGCAAAACCTCCTGGCTCTCGGGGATTCTGACTTCTGCCTTAATGAGAAGTGGGGGGGGGGTTGCCCGAGGCAGGGCACCCCGGGCGTGACTGTCCACCAGGCCTGGCTAGCGTCCAGCAGGGGCCGCTCCCTCCTGGCAGGTGAGTGGCCGCTCCCCCGGCTTCAGGGCTGTGCGTGGAGCCCGGGGGCCTGTGGGGTGGGCACGTGTCCCTGCTGCGGGCAGTCACGCTGTTCCCACGGCTGCCGCGGGGTCGTCCCCGTGACCTGCAGCCACGCCTGGGGCTCCAGCTCACCCACCTCTGCGGCAAGAACCCCTGGACCCGGACATTTACCTGTGACCCCAAAACTCGCTCTGGTTCCCGCCTGGCACTCAGGGTCCTTCGCTTTGTCCCCACGGAGCTCTCTGTCCTGCCCCTGCCCCCCAGTGCGCCCCAGCGCCCCGTTCCCCAGCTTGGCGAGGCTGTCTGGGACCCCAGCGCCTCGTCCCGAGGGGAACGAGGAGACTCCTGCCCGGGGTGGTCAGCGCCCGGCCCCCTGCGGTCAGCGGGTCCCATGGAGAGGAAGCCACGCACATCCTCACGGACGGAGCCCACACGGAGTCATGTCCCGGAGCCATGACCCCGGCCGGCCTCCCAGGTGGGGCAGCAGGACCGTGAGGCCCACGCCCCAGGCTGCCTGGGCTCCTGGGGAAGATGACTGCCCCCCCTCTCGCCACCACCAGGACTGGGCCGTCCCCAAGGAGAGGGGACGGGGGTCCCGTGTGAACCGTGGCTGTGGGGTCCTGCACCCGCTCTCCATGTGGAAGTGGGAGGGACAGGTGGCAGCAGGGAGAGCCCGGGGCCTGGAAGGTGCAGTAGGTGAGGCCGGAGGGGGTGCACCCCAAGACAGCACCTCCACCCCCAGCCTCGCCCCCGCCCCCCAGCAGCAGGCTGGTGCTGGGAGGAGCGTCAGGGACAGAGGCCGCCCTGCCCCCCCCCTTCCCCCATCGGAGCCAGAGCTGCTGGAACGGAGACCGGCAGGAGCAGCGGCGGATCCGTCAGGCGGGTAATGAGCGGGATTTATGGAAAAGGAAACACAATATGAGGCCGCGTAATGGCTGTTGACAGAGATGCAGGCTGTTCGTGGCGAATATTAAAGTGACAAACAGCGCGGGCTGCTGGGCTGGCAGCGCTGATGTGCAGAGTGTGTCCTAGGGGTGCGAGCAGGCCAGCCAGCCCCCCAGCCCCCAGCCCCCCGCCCCCCGCCCCCCTCCAGCCCCCCAGTTCCCAGCCCCCCTCCAGCCCCCAGCCCCCAGTTCCCAGCCCCCCAGCCCCCCAGTTCCCAGCCCCCCAGCCCCCAGTTCCCAGCCCCCAGCCCCCAGTTCCCAGCCCCCCAGTCCCCAGACCCCCAGCCCCCGGTCCAGAGAGTGAGCCGCCGCCTTTGTAACGTGTAATGGAGGCCTAGGATCAGGTTTGTGGGATGAAACCTGGGCCCCGAGTCCGCGGGATGATAGGGGCGCGGCCTCGGGGGACACCTGGGAGAGGCGGTCCCGCAAGGCCTCCCGTTTTAAATTCTGCAGCCGCATCTCCGACATGGAAAACGCGCCCACGGCTTGTTCTCTCTTCACCTTCAAAGGGTGTCCTCTGGGTGGGTGACCATTCATGAGGGTGAACCTGGGCGACCATGGTGACCCCGCCCCCGAGAGGGCTGGGCAGGGAGCCGGCCCCGCCCCCAGGTCCTGAGGGAGCTGGCCACGCCCCCAGGTCCTGCAGGGAGCTGGCCACGCCCCCAGGTCCTGAGGGAGCTGGCCACGCCCCCAGGTCCTGAGGGAGCTGGCCCCGCCCCCAGGTCCTACAGGGAGCTGGCCCCGCCCCCAGGTCTTTCAGGGAGCTGGCCCCGCCCCCAAGAGGGCTGGGCAGGGAGCCGGCCCCGCCCCCAGGTCCTGAGGGAGCCGGCCCCGCCCCCAGGTCCTGAGGGAGCTGGCCCCGCCCCCAGGTCCTGCAGGGAGCTGGCCACGCCCCCAGGTCCTGAGGGAGCTGGCCACGCCCCCAGGTCCTGAGGGAGCTGGCCCCGCCCCCAGGTCCTACAGGGAGCTGGCCCCGCCCCCAGGTCTTTCAGGGAGCTGGCCCCGCCCCCAAGAGGGCTGGGCAGGGAGCCGGCCCCGCCCCCAGGTCCTGAGGGAGCCGGCCCCGCCCCCAGGTCCTGAGGGAGCTGGCCACGCCCCCAGGTCCTACAGGGAGCTGGCCCCGCCCCCAGGTCTTTCAGGGAGCTGGCCCCGCCCCCAAGAGGGCTGGGCAGGGAGCTGGCCCCGCCCCCAGGTCCTGAGGGAGCCGGCCCCGCCCCAGGAGGCAGCCCAGGCTGATGGAGCCGAACGCTCCTGGAGCAGCTGGGAGAAGTGGGTCGTTTGCATGAAAAATCCTCTGTCAGCAAATAACAGACACTTAGCGAGAGGCTCGGCGAGATGGGAAATTATCGTTTGGATGGCAATTTACTCCGGGAAATGGCAGGAAAGCAGGAGGGACCCTGTGCTGAGTTTTCCATAAAAATATAGGAAGATGGCATCGGGGTTTGTACAAAGGAACGGACAGGATGCGTGCAGGTCGGGAAGGGGAGAAAGAAAGAGAAGCCTCAACGAGGAAGGCGAGGCTGGAGGGGCAGGTGGACGGAGACCGGGCGCCACCCGCTTCCTCCGGACGGCGCCTGCCTCCTGGCAGCGGGGCGAGGAGCTGGCAGAGGGCACAGGGAGCCCCTGGCTGGATCCTGTCCCCGTGGCTGTGGGTGTGGGTGTGGCTTTGGGAGGAGCGGAAGCCACCCACCCAGGCCCCTCTGTGCTGGCCAGGCCCTGGGCGTGTGGCCGGCTGAGGGAAGGGGCAGCTGCAGGGCTGCTGAGGGCGTGGATGAGGCCGCTGTGGGCTCCTGGGCAGCGCTGGTCTCTGCACCCAGCCAGGCGGAGGGGCTCCGAGCCGCGGAGGAGCAGCCCCCAACGTGGAGGGTCTGGGAGAGGCCTTTCCCCACCAGCAGCCCAGCGCCCGCTGCCCTCCCGAGGCTCGCCCGGCTGCTGGGAGGGGCCCCGGTAGGATGGCCGCTGACCGAGAGTCGGGGAAACGTGGTCCCTGGACGTGGAATCACTGGAATAACATCACAGCAGACAGTGTCTCAGTGCAAACAAAGGCTGGCATTCCCCCTGTTGATGCGTCCCAGGCGCCCCTGCTGATGTGGGTGCACACACCCCTCGGCCCTCGGCTCCTCCTCCCACCCCTCCTCCTGTCCCTCCTCCCATCATCCCTCCTCCCACCCCTCCTCCCACCCCTCCTCCCATCATCCCTCCTCCCATCATCCCTCCTCCCACCATCCCTCCTCCCGTCCCTCCTCCCATCATCCCTCCTCCCACCCCTCCTCCCACCCCTCCTCCCATCATCCCTCCTCCCACCCCTCCTCCCGTCCCTCCTCCCATCATCCCTCCTCCCACCCCTCCTCCCACCCCTCCTCCCGTCCCTCCTCCCATCATCCCTCCTCCCACCTCTCCTCCCACCCCTCCTCCCACCCCTCCTCCCATCCCTCCTCCCACCATCCCTCCTCCCGCCATCCCTCCTCCCACCATCCCTCCTCCCGCCATCCCTCCTCCCATCATCCCTCCTCCCACCATCCCTCCTCCCATCATCCCTCCTCCCACCATCCCTCCTCCCACCATCCCTCCTCCCATCATCCCTCCTCCCTTCATCCCTCCTCCCGCCACTCCTGGCCCACCCTGGCCTCCCTATGGAGCGTCGTCTCCCGGGGTCGGGGCATCACGCGTGGGACATGTTGGGCAGGAGGCTCGCGCCCACACTTGGGTCACAAATCAGACCCAGCGACAGAGCTGGCGGACGGGCCCAGGAGCGGGTTTGGAAGAGCCGGCCCCTCCCCCCAAAACGGGGCAAGAGCCTCACCCGATCGCCACGGAGGCAGCCGCTCTCGGCGTCTGCAGCTCACGGGAGGCTCTGGCCGCACATGCACACGTGTGAACGGCAGCAGCGCCTCCTTCAGGAGCCGAGGGGAGCGCGTTGCGGCGGGTGCTGGGCGGGGGACCCACACGTCTGTTCAAAGGGGTGAAGGGGGGGGGCCGGCCTCGCCAGAGAGCAGTGACTGCACGAGGCGGTGCGGTGCTTGCGGAAGCGGGTGGTGGGATCTCTGCGGCCCGGACAGCATCCCAGCCGGGTGAGCGGCTGCTGCTGAACACACACACCAACCCCAGGGCTGGGCAGCGAAGGTCGGAGCCTGATGGGGGGGGGGGGGGGCCTGTCGGCTCAGGGCTCCTCCAGCTCCTGGGGGAGCTGCCTCCTGCTGCCCCCGCACAGAGGGTGCCCCTGGCCTGCGTGGGGCCTGACCCCCCAGGACCGTGTCCCCCTGAGGAGAGGAGGTCAGGACACGGCTCCTCTCTCAGGATCTCTGTGTGTTTTCTCTTCATCTCGATTTGCGAGCTGCAGTGCGAAACAGTTGCTAATGCAGATTCTTGCTGTGGATAAACAAACAGAGAAAATTAGCAGATGTGCCTTGCAGATGCGCTTCCCAAAAATAACGCCCCTCGCGGGGAGAGGCCGCGGGGCTGAGCCGGGAGGCTCTGCGGCCCCTGGGCGCCCGGCCGGCTTTCACGGGGGAAGGGGGTCTGAGACCAGAGAGGGTGGGCTTACAGGCACCCGGCCTCACAGACCAGGAGGGGACCGGTGAGGGGCTGAGGCTGGGGCGGGGGGGGGGGGGGGGCAGGGGGCAGGGGGCAGAGCAGGGTGAGGAGCTGGGCCAGGTGGCCGGGAGCTCCCCTGGGGCCCTGCGTGGGGGGGAGGGGAGGCAGGGGGACGAGGGCAGATGGGGAAGGCGGGTACATCAGGGGGCACCGGCCAGGGGTCATGTGACCCCTGCAGCAGCCGCCCCGCTGCAGCAGGACGCGGCCCCTCCCCTGCACCGGTGACCTCGGTCCCTCGGCCCCAGTCCTGTGCCTCCACACCTCCGTGCAGCTGTCCTCCGGGCGGGCAGGCGGGCGGGGGCCCAGGAGCGGGGCCCAGGCAGAGACGTGGCAGGTGAGCCCTGGCCTGTGTGCTGAGCCCCCTCGCCCGTCCCTGGGGCAGGGCTGGCGCCTTTCTGGTCCTCGACACCAGCGGCCCCGCCTGAACCACCGTGGGGAGGACGCCAGCAGCAGGCCCGGCCCTGTCGCTCCTCGGGCAGCCTGGCCGCGGGAGCAAGGCCGCGGGAGGAGGAGGCCCAGCCGCGGGTCCCGGGCCACAACACGGAATCGCGCTCTCACCCAGGCCACGGAGCGACCTCTGACCCGCGAGCCCGGGGGCTGTAAGGCCGGGTCCCCTTCAGGTGCTGGGTTCACACGTGATGTGGTCACTGCACTGACTTTCAACCTGTCTACAAACACGTGTGCTGTCGTTTCCTGCTGTGACACGCCAACCTCTGGGGTGTGGGTCCCCTCCTGCTGAAAAGGAGACACGAAGCTCATGATGCCGGGTCCCTCATCTGGGTCACAGCTTCCACAGACATCAGGCCCCCACCTTCCCCACACACCCAGCCCCCCGCATGCATAACACGTGCACACACACCTACACGCTTACACACAGATGCACAGCACACCACAGCATGCGTGTGCACACACGCTGGTACACACGGTGCACACCACCCACACATACACACACTCACACGGTCACACGCACACACACAACTGTGCATCCACACACTCCCACACGCACATGCACAATTACACATGGTCGGACGAGTGTGGGCACAGGTACGCGCGCGCACACACACACACACACACACGTGTTCACCTGGTCACACAGCGGTCCCCGGGGGCTGAGGGCACGCCGGGGATGGGGGCCCCTCCCCCTGGTCTCGGGGAGGGACGCTCGGACCAGATCTGGTGTCTCGGGAACAGAGCCGCGGCCTCACAGGAACCGTTTGCTCTCCCTTCAGAAGTGGCTGCTCCACGCTGGGAGCTTTGTTCTCATCTAATTTTACCCAAAACTAAAATAAAAGGCTCACAGAACATCAGAGTGAGGGAAATGTCAGTGTGGCCTTCTCCTCCGGCCCCTGGGGCGAGGCCTGCCTCCGAAGGCAGGGGGAGCAGGCGGCCCGCTGACCCGGGGAGACGGGGGAGCTGGGGGGTGGGGGGGGAGAGAGAGGTGCTGGACAGACACACGCACAGCATCTTCTGTGAGCGACTCGACTCCAACAGACAGAGCCGGATCCTGCGCTGGGGATAAACCAGCGCATCGAGGCGCCGGCTGCGTTTCCCTCCCAGGGACCCAGGGGATGCGTCTAGGACAGTGGTCGGCAAACCACTGCTCGCAAGCCACATGTGGCTCTTTGGCCCCTTGAGTGTGGCTCTTCCACAAAATACCGACTTCTGCGCTTGGGCCACAAAGTTCCAATCGCACTGTACATGCGCGCCCGCACGTGGTATTTTGTGGAAGAGCCACACTCAAGGGGCCAAAGAGCCGCATGTGGCTCGGAGCCGCAGTTTGCTGACCACGGGTCTAGTGTGAAACCTCTGAGAGCCTCCGGTCTCGCCCTCCTCCGCTGCCTCTGCCTTAATCACCCGTGAAAGACCCGTCTCCAGGGGGGTGAGGCAGAACTAAGGGGCCCGCAAACACGGTCAGGGCAACACTGAAACGCAATATATCGTTTACACACAACGGAAGCGTTTAATGTGAAAAAACCACGGGTGGATAAAATATCACCTTAAAATAAAAAGAACGAAAATAAATAAAGGCCCCTCTGCACACACAGCAGGTTGTGGGTCCCGGGCCTCGGACCCAGTCAGCCCCCCGCAGGGGTGGGCAGTGCACCGAGCGCCCGCCGCGCCCTCCTCCCCCCGCCCCCCACCTCCCCCGCAGACAAGGAGGAACAGTGACCCCCGGGCGGGAGGGACGGGGAGAGGCCGGGCCTGGTTCAGGACCCGGTCAGAGGCCGGGACGCAGAGACGGGCCCTGGGGCTGTGCCCAGCCAGGCGGCCACAGCGCCTCCCCCACTGCTTCACCCCAAAACGAGTGTCAGGCCTTCGCGTGACCGCTGTGCCCGGACTCCACGCAGCCGCTGTCCCATGACCTCACTGTGTCCCCCTGTCCAGGCCCCAGCACTGGGCCTCCCGGGCCCCCAGAGGAGGGGCCTCGCCTCCGGGCTGGGGCTGGTCGCTCCGTGCCCGTGTGTGCGACCTGGCTGAGGGTCTGCGCCCCTGGCCCTCATCCTGGGCAAAGGCCAGTGACCGGACCCCCATGCGGAAGGTCCACAGAAGGACCCGCGCTCTGGGGCAGACCCCACACCGCCCCTGCCCGTGTCCGGGTGCCGCCCCCCGCCTGTCCTGGGAGTGGCCTCTGTTCCGTGGCTGCACCCACGGCCCCGGGACGGCTGCTCTGTGGAGCCCACCGCTGCCCGCCAGGCCCACAGAGGGCAGCGCATGTGGCCCGGAGCCCTCGCGTCCGCCAGACAGGGCTGCGTCCTTAACCAGGACCGACACCACCCGGGCCGTCCTGGCGCACAGGGTTCGGGTCTCTGCTGGCCGAGCGTGTTGGCCGGGCTCGGGCAGAGAAAAGGGATCGAGGGGGATAGGTGCTGAGGCTGAGGGAGGGGACTGGCCACGGAGTCCAGGAGCTGAGCCGGACACCGGGGCAGGGCGGGCAGAGCTGCAGTCCCGTTGGGACAGCGGGCACGTGGGGCCCACAGCTGCTCAGAGCCCACCGGATGGGGCGGCTGGCGGGGGCAGAGGGGGCGGTGGGCGCTGTGTTGGGGGCTCTATGCCACACTCCAGGGTGTAGCGCCAGCAGCCAGGGCCTGGGCAGCAAGAGGGGCAGGGTGTGGGGGAGAAGGGGGCTCCTGTTGGTGCACACGGAGCCTGAGGGGCTGTCGGGCAGCCGCCGGAGCAGGGGGATGTGGGGGTCCATGTCGCAGGAGGGGTGACTGGACCACAGACAGCACCTGAGAGTCCCGGGCAGAGGGAAGCCACCGGGGTGGGCGAAGAGGACGGAGGAGCCTGCGCCCCGCCCGTCAGGGCACGGCCCCCTCGCAGAGCCTGCCCAGCGCCTGCCCCAGGGCACAGCCAGATGCGGTGCTGACCCAGGTGGAACATGGACGGAACAGGGCCCGGACCCAGAGGCCGGCACCAGGTCTGGCTCCGGTTGGCTGGCTCAGACCCTGAGGAGCTGTCGGCTCCGCCCACGTGGACCCGCTGGGAGCCCTGGGGCCGACTCCTGGGAATGTGGAAATGAGGGGGTCGCTCCCCAGACGGGTGTGCTGGATGGCCGCTCTTCCCTGAAGGACGGAGGCCAGACCCCCTCGTCCCTGCCCCCGCGGCCCCGGTCGGTGCGCTCAGCAGGCGTGACGGATGCCGCCACCCGCCCCACTTATTTCTGTCGTCTCCGTCTCCGTCTATTTCGGGACGTGGGTCGTAGCTCAGCAATTAGAAATGTCACTCGCACTTTGGGGAAGGGGAGATGGCGAGTCTATAACGAAGAGCAGCAATCAGATTCGTTGGCAACGTCAATGGTGTGATAATGGGCATCAGTCGTGCATCCCGAGGGGGCGGGATATTCATCTATTTTTGAACTTTTTGCTGATCAGCGACAAGCTCTGGGATCCGACTTCCTTTTTCATCCGCATCTCTCTTCCCATTAAAAGTTTCCGTGGGGGAGGAGGACGCGACTTAAGGATCCACGGCAGCCCAGCCGGGCGGCTCAGTGGTTGAGCCTCGAACCAAGAGGTCACGTTTCGATTCCCAGTTGGGGCACAGGCCCAGGTTGCAGACTCCATCCCCAGTGGGGGGCGTGCAGGAGGCAGCTGATCCATGATGCTCTCTCAGCACTGATGTTTCTCTCTCCCACTCCCTTCCTCTCCGAAACCAATAAAAATATATTAAATAAAGAAAAACAATCAGTCAGAGTCAGCTCTGCCTTTGGCGTGTGATCGGGGGCGTGGATGGGGCACTGACGCTGAGTCTGAGAGAGGGGGCAGGGGCTGAGACCCGAGACAAGGCCTGGTGGCACCAGGAGGACTCGGGGACCAGGGCCATGTGGGGAGCCCTCTCCCCGCCCGGGGACAGCCTGTCCCCATGGGCCTGTGTGTCTCGCTGGCCGTGAGGAGCCACCTTTGCTCCCACCCCCAGGGCTACTGGTGCCCTTCGTGGGGTAAATGGGTGAGATCGGCGTTCCATCAGTATTTGGTGCTACTGGCCCAGTGTGGGAGGGAGCCTGGGAGGAGCCCTCACCTGTAGGTCCCGGAAGCCCCTCCCCCCAGACCCTGGACCCCGAGTCTCTCCAGCAGAAGGTGGGGGAGGACAGGGCAGCCCAACAGACGGCCATTCATCCGCCAGCCTCGTCCCTAATCAGCGCGGACAGACCTGCTCCCCCCGCCCCCGACACACGGCCTAAACCGACTACTGATCAGATGTAAGACAAGCCTCCCCACCTCCGCGCGGCGGGTCAGACGTAGGTGCCGTTCATTGCATTACTCGGTGTAAACACGATTTTAATAATTACCGCAGCCAGATCCCGGGCCTGCTCCTGAATAATGAGCCTGAATCCTATTACGGTTCAGGATTAAGTATCTTCCTGCTCAGTCTCTCCCGCCAGCGGCTGGCGAGGAAGTGCAGGGCACAGACGCTGCATCCCCGCCCCGGGAGGAGTCTGCGGAGGCCCTCACCCCGCACCATGCACCCCGCACCCCGCACCATGCACCCCGCACCCCGCACCTCGCACCCGGCACCCCGCACCGCGCACCGCTCACCACGCTGCAGACCTGGATTACCCTCTGGGTTTTACAATCAGGGGATTTGCTCAAATGTGTGATCACTTAGGCGCTTCTCTTGTTCCCTGGAGCCCCCACCTGAGGATCCACATTAGCTGGTGCCCACGCCTCCAGCCGTTTATTTCCAGTGATTTGCGCCACCGGCCGCCGGGATCTGGGCAGCGGCGGGCTTTGTCCCTGCGCTTCCGGAGGAAGAGCGTGAGGCTTGAGAGGTTAATTGACTCGCCCGAGGTCCCCTGAATAATTTACGACCCGGTAACACGAATTAACTCTGCGCTCAAACCTCTCGCTCTGGAGTGTGTTTAACTGTCCGCCCGCGTCTCCAGGAG
The DNA here is from genome assembly GCF_028538775.1 of Myotis yumanensis. Lineage (NCBI taxonomy): Eukaryota > Metazoa > Chordata > Mammalia > Chiroptera > Vespertilionidae > Myotis > Myotis yumanensis. The sequence continues at coordinate 214,101,362 of NW_027223754.1, forward strand.
GCGGCAGAGGTGGCAGGCGGTGGGCCTGGGCTTGGCGCTCGCCCACAGGAAGGCCAGAGCCGGCGCCATGGCTGCTTTGCCAAGCTCGGGCTTCTCCAGAGAGAGGAGGAGGAGGATTTCTAGCTGAAGTGTGTGGCGAAGTGAAGAATGCTCACACGCACACGCACACGCACACACGCACTCACACATGCATGCACACACAGCACATGCATACAGTACGTGTGTGCACATACATGCTCACACATGCACATACAGCACACACATGCATGCTCTCGCACGGGCACACACAGCACATACACACGTGCACACACACATGCATGTATGCGCACACACAGAGGAAAGTGACTGAGTGCTCTCTCCGATGTTGCTCTGTGATGCTGACGCTGCAGCCACAGAATCTTGTCTGCAGGTTACACGACGATGCTAACAGGACCCCCACTACATCCCGAGAAACCACGTGGGTAGAGAGGCAGATAGTATATTGACGATTTTTCAAGGGGAAAAAAAGAGAGAGATCTATGGAATTTAAAGAACTCGCTTTAAACACATGGGGGTGTCCTTGGGGACCACAGGCACAGCCCCCTCTCACCTGCAGGGCTCCTCCCATGACAAGCACCCCGCCCATACGAGCGTCTGAAGGACATGGCCACGCCGCCCCCAGAAACACCGTGTGCCCCGCCGCTCACGCCGATGCTTCCATCTCTCCGTGAGTCCCAGACCTCGTTGACCCAATGTATTCGCAGGGATTGTGTGAGGCTATTTCGTTATTGTGAATGGGATTTTCTGTCCGTTTCTACTTGGAATTAGGTATTCCTGAAAAACAATGTTTTGTTAATTTACCTTCTGCTCCGCTGTGTCCCCACATCCGTGTCTAAGTCTATGGTATTCTCCGGTCCGTCTTTTTGGTTTTCTAGGAGGGCAATCACTTCATTGGCCAACAAGCATTAGTCTTTTCTGTACCATTTAATACATTTCTGTGTCAGTTTTACATTTAATAACATTCCGACCAGTGGCTCAGTGAGGTATTTTGGGGAACTGGGCAGAGTGATTTGAATTGCACAGAGCAGATAGACTCGCTAATAGTTGCTATTTTTAAAATGAAGTATAAATAGCTCCTTCAATCAAAACAGCGTGACAGTTTCAGATTAGACCGACAGAACACGGCCCAGAATTGGGCCCGGTGATGGCAGCTGCGTGCCCCCTGGGCCGGGCTGCAGCCCAGTCACTGGAGAAACGGCCACCGGGGCTGCGGGGCGGCCTTTTGCAGACGTGGCTGACTTCTGCAGGCCGCGAACCTCAACAGCCCGGGTGGGCCTGGTCTCAGCAGGGGAAGCTGGAAGGCGAGAGCACACCCACCGGTCAGACCTTCCCCGCAGGAGACGGCAGCCCACTCAGCGCTCCCGGCTCGGCGTCAGGTCCAGGCCCCGGAACAGAGTCTAACCGGAATGAAAAACAGTCAGAACCCCGTTGTGACAGTTGGCGCTGGACAGGGAAGCGCAGTCTCCCGTGGGGGCTGGTTTATGTGGACAGAAGTCCCCGCCCCTGGTCCCTGATTGGTCGGTCCTCATGCAAATGAAGACTCCAAATCCTTGTCATTTGATTGGTCCCAAAGGCACTTCCCTCGTTATGGGGATATAGCTGGGCAGCTCTGATTGGATGGGGAAGCCTCAGTCCTATTGGTGGACACAGGATTCCAGGACCTGCTTCATAGGGCTGCTCCGCTGCAGGAACCCAGTGCCGGCGGGCGGCCCGGTGCGGGCGTGCGGTTCCCTGAAGGGCAGTTTGCCTGGGAGGCCGGGTGCAGACATGGCTGCTGGGGGCTGGAAGGGGCTGGAAGGGCCTGGAAGAGCAGCTGTGAGACGGAACAGAAAACCGAGCCAGGAGAGGACACAGGAGCACCCTCCTTGCCCTGAGCGCCGTCCCAGCAGCCAATGCGGCATGACCCATGCCCGGGAGCGTGTCCAGTGCTGCCCCGTGGGAGGATGCGGGTCTGAACGTGAGCGCCCAGGACGGGAGGGGACCCCAGCGCCGCGCCCAGGACGGGGAGGGGACCCCAGCGCCGCGCCCAGGACGGGAGGGGACCCCAGCGCCGCGCCCAGGACGGGAGGGGACCCCAGCTCCGCGCCCAGGACGGGAGGGGACCCCAGCGCCGCGCCCAGGACGGGGAGGGGACCCCAGCGCCGCGCCCAGGACGGGGAGGGGACCCCAGCGCCGCGCCCAGGATGGGAGGGGACCCCAGCGCCGCGCCCAGGACGGGAGGGGCGGCCCAGCCTGCTGCTCGGAGCGGCCCGAGAATGAATGGATTCGCATCCTGCCGGGTCTTGTTCCGGGAATAAACGCTGCGTGTCGGTCATTGATCATCCTTCGAAGCACGCTGCTGGGTTTGATTTTATCTTCATGTTTTATTGGAGATATTTGGATCTACAGTCAGCGATGAAATCCAGATCTATTTTTCCGCCCTTCCCTCCGGCTGCCATCGCTTCCGCCTGTGAGATCCCGGGCCGTCTCAGTATCACCGGGAGCCCAGCTCCGCACCCCAGCGCGAGGGGCCGCGTCTATGAGGCAGGACTTGGGGCCCCCTGAGCCCCCCATTCTAGGTAACAAGACCCCAAGCTCCCAGGTCAAGAGACAGAACTGAGATCGAGGGGAAGAGCTGGGGAGGTACAGGGTATACGGTTTTCACATCAGTTTTATACAAATGCATCTTATTTCATTAAAGTGTTTCACATGTCAGACAAGGATTCAGGAGAGAAGAGCCGTGCTCGAACCCTCGGCCAGTTTTTAGCAGTTCCAAATAGGCCTGGTTTTTAAAAATTATATGTTTTTATTGATTTCAGAGAGGAAGGGAGAGGGAAACATCAATGATGACAGAGAATTATCAATCAGCTGCCTCCTGCACGCCCCCCAATGGGGATGGAGCCCGCAACCTGGGCGTGTGCCCTGACTGGGAATCGAACCGTGAGCTCCTGGTTCATAGGTCGATGCTCAACCACGGAGCCACGCGGGCCGGACAGAATAAGTCTGTTTTTAACATCTAACAACTCCCGGCTGCACAATCACACAGGCAGGCAAGGGTGCGGTTTGCTGAGTTTTCAAACCTCAAATCAAGAGGCAAGACATGATGGTCCCCAAAGTCCCCGGTGTCCCGTCCATGTCACCCCCAGCCCCGAGAGGGAGCCCGCAATCCCGCCTGCGGCAGCACAGGCGTCTGCGCCCCGTCCACACTCTCCGTGGGTGGCGCCCAGCGTCTTCCGGCTTCTGCTCAGCGAGGTGCCCGTGAGGGTCCGCGTGTTGCTGCGTGGAGTTGTGTCTCCTCCGTGCCGGTCGCTGTGAGGACGCTGCCTGGGACTCCGTGGGTGGCTGTGTGCCGTCCTCCGGGTGTCAGGGGCAGAAATAGGATATGGGGGACGAGCCCTGGTCGTGGGGAACATCTGTCCTGCTCTGTTAGCCGCGGTTGCCTTGTTCTGGTTAAAGAAAGGGCATTCTAACCTGGTTGGGGTTGTCTGTCCCGGGACCTGGGAGTCACCCTTGGAATGCGGTCCATTCTCACTCAAGAACTGCCTCGCTGGCCGGTGTGGCTCAGTGGATAGAGCGTCGGCCTGCAGACCTCGGGTCCCTGCCTCAATTCTGGTCAAGGGCACATACCTGGGTTGCAGGCTCCTCCCTGGCCCGGGCCCTGGTTGGGGCGCATGCGGGAGGCAACCCATCGATGTGTCTCTCTCACATCGCTATCTCTCTCTGCCTCTCCCACTCTCTACAAACCAATGGGAAAATATCCTCGGATGAGGATTAAAAAAATAATAACAAAGTGAAAAAATGTTTATAAGGAACTGCCTCTTATCACGGGAAGATGAACAGCCTTGTTGCCCAAACAACCGAGTCCCTCCCTCCAGCCGCATCGCCTACTCCCCCAGGCCTGTCGCCCCCACTTCCCCCGGGCCTGTCACTCCCACTCCCCCAGGCCTGTCACCCCCACTTCCCCCCAGCCTGTCACCCTGCTCCCTCCGGCCTGTCACCCTGCTCCCCCCGGCCTGTCACCCCCACTTCCCCCCCGGCCTGTCACCCCAGGTGCTGAGTGTGGGCTCCACTAGACGCTGCCAAGGGGCTCCCCAAAGGGAGTGTCGCCCACACCCACTGGCAGCGAGTCAGCGGTGGCTGGCCCTGAGCCCTCACCGGTGGGCACTGCCCGGGTCCCTGCCCGTCCTGGTGGTGCCCAGTGGCTCCCTCGGGTGGCGCCCGGCACGGGCCATCGGGAGTCCCGCCTTCCCCTTCTCTCACGCACCCGCCTTGGCGTCCGGGCCGAGTACAAGAGAAGGCGTTTGAGCGACGCGCTGACGCGCTGACGGGGACTAGGAGGGAGGACCCGCACGCAGCGCTGGCTGGAGGCGCCTGACTTTTGAAAATACGAATGATCGATCCGTCTGGGAAATTCCTCCCTCCGTTTCTCAGAAAAGTCATTCCACCGCGTGTCCATTACTCACGGTCTCTGCAGCTTTAATCCGTTTTACTGGGAACCCACTGGCTTTCTGAGGGGGCGACACGGGCAAGCAGCCACCCGACATCTGGGGACAGGAGTCCCTGTTTTGTCTTTTTTAAAAAATATGTTGTTATCGATGTCAGAGAGGGAGAGAGAGAGAAACATCCACGATGAGAGAGAATCATGAATTGGCCGCCTCCTGCAGGCCCCACACTGGGGATCGAGCCTGCAACCTGGGCCTGTGCCCTGACCGGGAATCAAACCCTGACCTCCTGGTTCCTAGGTCGATGCTAACCACTGGGCCACCGGCTGGGCCAGAAGTCCCTGTTTTGTGAAGCGTTGACTCAGGCATTTTGCGCGTTTCCTGGGATCGTCCTTCCTCCTCACCAATAGGAAGTCTTTTACGAATTCGACTGGGCGCCCAGCCTGACACACGTGGAGCGAATGTCTCTTCTCTGCCCGGCGCCCGTCCCTCCCTGACGGCGCTCCCATAGCCCAGTGTCCCCGTGTCCCCATGTCCCCAAGTCCCCGCCGGGCTGTGTGAGAAACGCCTGCACGGGGTCCCGCGCGTCCCGTGCTTCCCGCCCGAGGCCCACGTGCTCACACCGACCGTGACCGTCTGAAACGGCTCCCGTGTGAGGAAGTGGGTCCGGATGGGCTCTCCTGGCAGCCACCGGCCCCCGCTGCTGGGCGCGCCCGCCCTCCGCCATGCCCTGCGCTGTCGGCCGGTTTCAAACCTTCTTACAGTGAGGCCCCAGCGCCCCGCAGCGTCTCAGCATCGCGCTCTGTCCCGGGCCTGGCGCGGGCCGCGGGCCTCTTAGCGGGCGCGTCGCCGACTCCTCGCTGGTTCTCAGGCTGCGGTTCCATGACCTTGGGGGCCTGGAAGGGCACCGAGGGCCGCGGAGCCTGGCTTTCCTGCCTCCTGCCTCCTTGTGGAAACGAAGGCACGCCCGCGGGGGCGCCGAGTCCAGGGCTGCGGGGTGACGCCAGCCTCCGTCCTGGCTGACGTGTGTTTGCCAGTTTCTCACCGCCAAGTGACGGGTTTTTGTTTCTAAGCCTGTTGTAAGGGCTCCAGCCCCTGCGTCCAGCCGCCCGTGGGGACAGCTGCTGCCCGGGGGGAGGCGCACCCACACGCGGGGCTTGGGGCTCCTCTCTCCCATCCGTGTACTTGTCCAGCCGTCCGTTCGGGCGCACGTGGACTCACCCGTGTTCCTTCCCACACCGTCCAGTCTTCTCCCAAATTCAGGGTCAGAGACAGGCGAGGTGCTCACTCGGACAGCGGTGGAGGTGAGGGCCGGACTCAGCCTCCTGCGGAAACACCAGCAGAGCCAGACGCCAGATGTGGAAAACAGGAAACGCAGACGGCGTTGAAGACACTGGACATGAGGCACCACCCAGCTCGCCCAGAGACCAGGCCCCTGAGTGGGACAGGGAGGTGATGCCACGGCCGCTCAGCGGGGACCGGGAGAGCGCCGGCCACAGACGGGGCCCTGGGCCTGGGACATGCGAGTGGAGGAGCCGCTCGGAGTCCACGCTGGCCCAGCGGCTGGACTGTATGGACGGAGGACTCGAGAGAGTGACAGGGAGACAGCAGGGTCTCGGTGGCATGTGCTTGTGAGGGCAGCAACCAAGCTCAGGACAGACAGACCCCAAATAACAGGGGGAACCGCACCCCAAACTCACAGAGGGCCGGGCACATCACCACACTCACTAGCAGCTAAAAGCCTCATCGATGCCCTGGCCTGTGTGCCCAGTGGTTAGTGTTGGCCTGTGGACCAAAGGGTGGACGGCTCAGGTTCCGTTCCGCTCAAGGACACGTTCCTGGGGTGCAGGTTGATCCCCAGCCCTGGTCAGGGATGCGTGTGTGCGGCAACCATCGCTGTGTCTCTCACATCCGTGTTTCTCTCTCTCTCTCTCTCCCCCTCCATCCCTCCCTCTCGCTCTAAAAGTCAATGGAGACAAATGTGCTCCGTGAGGATTTTAAGAAGCCTCAGCCCTCATGGGACGTTGGGTGGATGGCTCAAAGACTGTCCCTCAGCGACAGGGGATCGGCCCGTGTCAGTGCTGCTCTGCTCCCACCCAGGGAGTGCGGGGAAGTCCCCAGGGCCACCGTCCCCAGGGCCCCGCTGCTGTGGGAAGAGCTCGGGAACATCTGTGACTATAAAGGGATCAGCACTCAGCACGATGCCACCAACACTGTCCGGCATCGGCTCAAAAATTACCAGACAGCAAAGCCGGACACCTCAGCTCTGAGTGAAGGGGGAAATCAGCATTCAAACCGACCCAAGCCCGGCCGGTGTGGCTCCGTGGTCGACCTATGAACCAGGAGGCCACGGTTCCATTCCCAGTCGGGGTACAGGCTTGTCATGTAGCGACACGGGAGGCAATGAAACAAATCCAACATGTGGAGGTGAAAGCCACACCGTCTGCGGTGAAAACGCTCCGAACGGGGTGAACGGCAGGTGAGGCCTCGTGGACGGACTCTCAGGGCCTGAAAATAAAGCCACGGGAGCCGCGCTGGGACGTGCCGGGAAGGGCACTGGGGCGGCAGAGCGACCTGTGCTGCAGGAGCGCGTTCGGCAGCTCAGACTCGGGGTGCGCGCCCGGGTCCCCGGAGGGACGGGGGGACAGAAGGGCATGGGAAGCAATAACGGCTGCGATGGTTGCAAATTCCATGGAAGCTATAAACTCACGGATCCAAGAAGCTCAGACATAGGAGTGAACGGGCGCCATGCGTCCTGATGAAATGGCTCCGATCCTGATAAAGAGAAAGTCTGAAAGGCAGATGCGCCCGCCGCGGAGCAGCCATGAAACACGCGGTCATCACCGGGGCCGTGAGGGCGGGAGCCACGGAGCAGCGTCTGTGAAGTGACAGGAGGCAGACGTGCCCTTGATCTGTGTCACGGGAAGGTGGAGCTCGCCACGGGAGGCAGGATGCGTGCCTCAGGCGCACGCACACGCGAGCAGGGGACCGGCCACGCGAACGGATGCGGGGACCCTCCTGGGGAGCAGGGAGCTCGGCCAGGCTGCACCCCCATGCACCTGCCCTCGGGAGCAGCGGCCCACGCAGAAAAGCTAAAGGTCTGTTCACAGGACCCGGACACAAGCCCCTTAGGCGTGGCGATCCGTGAGGCACGCTGTGCTCGGAAGACGACAGCATCTGCCCCAGAAGCAGAGAGACCGAGTGAGGGTGAGGACTGTTGGGGGTTGGAGGACGCCCCGCAGTGAAGATGCTAACGTCCCCGACAGGCTCGGAGGTTTGCACGCTCTTCCCGTCTACACCCCAGCAGCTTCGCCTGGCCAGTGGGCTCAGTGGTCCGGCGTCGACCTGTGAACCAGGAGGTCACGGTTTGAGTCCCAGTCAGGGCACAGGCCCGGGTTGCCGGTTCGATGTCCAGTGCGGCTGGGGGGGGGGGGGGGCGTGCAGGAGGCAGCCGATCCATGATTCCCTCTCATCATTGATGTTTCTCTCTCTCTCTGACATCAATAAAAGTGAAAATGCCAGCATTTCTATCTCTGTCTGTATTTTTGCAGCTGATGCTACAATTTATGTAAGCAAACAAGGGACCGGATGAGCTAAGAATGCTTGAAAGGGAATGAAGTGAGAGGCAGGCCCCCTCCTGATTGCAGCACCGCAGACCCACCCTGGACTCCAGAGCTCCGGCCTGGAGGCGCGTTCTGCTGAGGGAAGGCATTCAAGACTCGGAAGAGAACAGCCCCGCACGACACCCTCACACGGGAGACGGGGGTTTCTGTGCACGGCGCCACGGCCACGCCGTGAGGGGGGCGTGTCTGTGTGTTCTGACCACGAGGAACGTAAATTCTCCAGCGCTGACCATGTCAGGAAGAACAGCCTAACGGTCACAGGGGGGTGAACGCTCGGCAGTGTGGACGCCAACGGTCGCGCCCTCATTCGCAAGGAGCTCAGCCCAGCAGGAAAGCCGGCCAAGGGAGGACACACGGTTTCTGGACGAAAGAAACACAGACGCCCTTGGACACAGGGCTGTGCCGTCCCAAGGTGTCTTCCAAAGATCAAACCTGCGCCCTGGCCGGGCAGCTCAGTGGTTAGGGTGCTGGCCCGCACAACGCAGGCTCTGGGGTCCAGTTCCCAGGCAAGGCCGCGTGCCCGGGCTGCAGGCCCAGTCAGGGCGCACGCGGAGGCAACCAAGATATGCGTCTCTCTCACGTCGATACCTGTCTCTCTGTCTCCCTCTCTCTCTCCTCCCCCCTCCTTTCCACTCTCTCTAAAAACCAATGGGAAAAATATCCTCGGGTGAGATCCACAAAAATAAACAAAAGCATAAATAAAATATTAGAAGTTTTGCTTTTAATCTTTAGTTTTCAATCTGCCTGGCTGTGCTCTTTGAGTGGAACGTGAACGATGTGGTTTATATGGATCCGCAGTGGCCCACACATCCCTTAGGGAGTCAGAGTCTGTCCGCTCCCCGTGGGGGCCTCGTCAGCGCCGCTCTCTGTTGCCTCCACGTCCGCTGGTCTGTCCAGGGCGCCCTCCTCGCACGTGCGCGTGCCTGGGAACGCATCCTCGACGGTCTCGGCTCTCGAGCGTTCGACGCGGTCTCAGCCGACACGGCCGCAGGCTCCGGTCAGCGTGGCTGCACCGGGCGTGTCGTGTTCCGGCGATTTCCTTTGCGTGACCCTCAGTTCACCACGCGCCACGGTGGCGGCATCCAAGCAGGTCCCACCCACCACGGCTGCTTCCGTATGAACTTTACTCTGACGACTCCTTGTAAATTCCTGTTTAAAATCTCCAACTAGTTCTTTTTCACAAAAATGAATTCTGAGAGCATTTTGTCTCTCTCCCCCCCCCCCCCCCCCCACTGTATTTTATTCTATTGTAAATGAAAATGTACCTTTAATCATTCCTTTGAACACCGGGACCTACTCATTTGGAAGCTTCTGTTTGTCTTTATATAAAGGTATGAATGAGCTTCCCTCCGTCTATTCATGTTCCAGGAGTTCATTTTGTTGGTTATGTTTCCCAGGATTATGTTTTTATCTGGATAAATTGCTCTTTGATTTTTAACTACAATGACAATAATCAAGTGTAGACAATAGTTTGATTGAAAAGATAGAAGAAAACATTAGTCATTTTGTTCAACCCACTGGTGTGGCCCCGTGGTTGAGCGTCCACCCGTGAACCGAAAGGCCACTGGTTCAATTCCCCGTCAGGGCACACGCCCGGGTTGTGGGCTCGATCCCCAGTAGGGGGTGTGCAGGAGGCAGACAATCTCGATCTCTCTCTCTCTCTCTCTCTCTCTCTCCCCCCATCTTCTCTCTCTAAATCAACAAAAACATATTTTAAAAAATTATCTTTTTTAACTGCAAGAAAGAGGTCAAGCCCTGGGCAGCTGGAACACAATGAGAAGAATCCTGGCGTTTATAAAGGAGAAGAGATGTAAACAAACACATTAGCATTTGCAGGAACAAAGCTGTCAGCTGGACGTCTGAGAAGCCCAGGGGTTTGCTGCCATTGGATGCTGGTGGTGTGGCCCCGCCCCCAGCGAGAGAGAGAGACACCAGGTCTGGTGGGACCTGCAGCCTGGAGCAGGGGCGCGGGCCCTGTGGATGCTGGAGGGGCCGGAGGCCTGCCTGGAGGAGGAGAGACCAGGCTGAGTCATCCCTGCAGGGAACGCAGGAAGAGGGCTGGGTCCCGGGCAGGTGGGCGGCAGCCATAAAGGCCTTCTCTTGGGCCGGGGGGCGAACACTGGGATTGCCCAGGGGACAGTTCAGGTAACAGCCCAGGGCCGAGTTCTCACCGTGGCCTCAGGCCTCCGGTGCCCATGCCCAGTGCCCGGCCCTGTCCACGGAACAGTGGTTGGTGCCACCCTGCTGCGGGAGGGGGGACGGATTTTAACCACATAGGATCCTGCAGTGTCGGGAGGAGGTTGTCCGCTCCGCACACGCTGACCGCAGGGCCCCTGGTCCGAGGCCCCTGGGGGAGGGCCGGAGCAGGACCCGGACGCTCCAGGCCGTCCACGCACGAGGCCGGGTCCCCTTGTCGGCCTGGGTCCAGGTTCAGTACACGCGTCGCCGAATCGAGCCGGTGCTTTGAACGTAACTGTCCTCTCAGGCTGCAGCCCAAGGGTCAGGGGTCACCTGACGGAGCACCCGCCTGGCTGGCCGCATGTCCCCGCCCCGCCCTCGAGGGCCCACACCTGGCTCGGCCTGTGCGTGGCGGCTCCGGCTGCGGCCACACGAGGCTGGGAGCCCGGCTGCTTCCGGAGTGGGGGTGGCGAGCGTGTCCGTTAGGGCTGTGACTCAGGAGCTGTGCTGGGGGGGGGGGGGGCGGGGGGGCTCCACGCCCCAGAAAGGAAGGGAGGCGTGTTCCGCACTCACCAAGGAAATGCCTGCGGGTGCAGAATCCCCACAATTCCTTCCCACACGAGCTTTAATGAGCGCCGCCGGTTCCTCTCCGGCCGGGGAAGCGCTGCGCACGGTGATTTAAGGGGAGCTGCTCTGATGCCACCTCCCGCCGCGGCCGCACGGCCTGATGGTTCGGGAAGCGGTTGGACGGAGCAGAGCGGCTCCATAAACAGCCATTAGCACCTTAATTACACGATCACTCAACGGCCAGCTCCCCGAAAAGCTTCGGCCCATAAATCTCTGGTCTCCAGGACAGAGAAGTGGAGCGGCCTTGGGCCGTGCCCCAGGCGGGCCGGGTCGGAGGGTCTTCCCGCGGACGGCGGTCTGGGCGGCCGGGCCCAGGTCCAGGTGCGGCTACACATCCCGGCGGGAGGACCCAGGGGAGCACCAGCCCGGCCAGGTCACCGGCGTCAGCACCCAGGGCCCTCGGCCAGGCCGGGACTGGTGAGCGAGGTGGCAAACGGCTCTCCGTGCTGGGACCTGTCACCCTGTCTGGGAGCGAATCCTGGGGTCACTGACCTTGCCGGGTGGAATCTTCCGTAAAGAGTGCCAGCCCGTCCCTCCCTCTCGGGTGCTGGGTCCATGCGGTTGGGGCTCCTCGTCACGTCAGATCAGGAAGCTGCGGACCGTTCTCTGTCCCCGGGACTTTGCTGTGTTCAGATTCCGCTGCTCGGCGAGGCCACACGGCATTTCGCTCTCTGACTCGCCTCATCGCGCAGGACGGCCTCCAGGTCCTTCCACGCCGACGCCAATGCAGGATTTGCTTCTTCCTGGGGCGAGGTAACATCCGTTTTAAAATATATTTTATTATTGATGTCAGAGGGGAAGGGGGAGAGAGAGAGAGAGAGAGAGAGAGAGAGAGAGAGAGACATCAACGGTGAGAGAGAATCATGGATTCGCTGCCTCCTGCACGCCCCACACTGGGAATCGAGCCCACACCTGGGCCTGGGCCCTGACCAGGAATCGAACCCTGACCTCCTGGGTTGTAGGTCAACACTCAACCATGAGCCAGGCCGCCGGGCAATAACATGCTATTGTACACAGACCCTTATTCCTCCCTCCCTCCGTCAGAGGACACCAGGTTGCTTCTGAGCCGTGGCCACTGTGAGTGGCGCTGCCATGAATGTGGGTGTGGGCTCCTTCCCAAGGCCGACCGGTCTCTGCACGGCCCCCGAGGCACAGCGGCTGGAGCAGAGGCTGCGCCTACTTTTACGTTGGCGAGGAGTGTCCCTAGGAGTCACCGTAGGGTGATAACCCCTGTGCACTATCTCTATATATAAAGAGCCAGGAGCCATCACATCTGAAACAACCGAACAGGCTGAGTGGGGCGACCAGGCCGGCAGGGGGGTTAGTGAGGGGTGACCAGGTCAGCAGTGGGTGCAGTTGGCGGCAACCAGGCTGGCCTGGGGGGCAGTGAGGGGTGACCAGGCCATGAGGGGGCACAGTTGGGCCTCTAGTACACACATATGAAACCACAACGTTCACCTTACACTTACACAACTTTCTATGACAATTGTGTCTCATGAAGGTGGGGACAGGCCAGCAGGACCCGGGGCTTCTTCGGGGGACTGTGTCCAGCCTCCCCGAGCTGCGGCCCGGCTCTGACCTCCCCGGGACCCCAGCTCAGGCGCCCGCCCAGGTCCCCGTCCTCTCATCACGGCCGCTCTGTGGACAGACGGGTGGACAGACAGACGGGCACGTCACTGAGGAACACACGGCTGCAGCGAGTCCCGCAACAACATAGACCGCACACATTAAGGCACATCCCGTGTGAAAGGCCAGGAACCCACCGAGCGTCAGCTGTGGGCGAGAGGGGCCAGGCGTCACCTGACCAGCTCGGGGGCGGCCTGCGTGGCGGCCACTCAGAGACCTGCAGCGACCACACAGGACGGTCTGAATGGACACCTTTTAGGTAAGAGCAGCCTGTCGTGGGCAGTACCGTCCTAGGCTGTGTCTCCCCTGACAAAGGTCAACGTCCATCCTGACTGAGCCTGTTGTCTTTGCAGCTAAGATCACACGCCTGTGGGCGGTCAGGGCAGCTTGTAACTTCCCTTCCCCCCCTTCCATCCCCCCAGCTCACCCCTCGGGCACAACCAGCTGTGTCCACAGATTCCCTCATTGTCACTGTTACCGTGTTCATTGCTGGCTGTTGACTGTCCTGCACCCACTGTGTGAAAGAAGCAGGTGTCCATCATTTCACGTTTCACCCAATCCCAGAGGTTCCCCGCTTTGCTTTCTCCCGCCTCCCTCATCTATCACCAATGGATTTCCTGTAACCCACTTACATCTCCTCTTTTGATGGAAATTTATAAAAATAGGTGAAAGCCGCCGTTCTCCAGAGCACGGTCTTAACCCACTGAGGTTCTGCTTCCCAGCAATTGTCGACAGTTTGGCTCCAATAAACTCACAAAAATGTTTACAGGTTTGAGTGTTGTTTGTACGTTAACACAATAAATGACGGAGAACAAGGTCAGGAGAAGAGGCAGGTCCCCGCGGGGAGAGTTCTGACTGATCGGCACCCTCCCCCCTCTGACGGGGGCGATCCCGCCGTCCGCGTGGGCCGCGCACCGAGACCTCCGTCCGTCCGTCTGTCCGTCCGTCCCAGCAGGACAGGGCAGCCGGGGGAGGAGAAGCTGGGCGGTGGGGACGCCAGGGGACACCCCTCAGCCAGGCGCTCGAGGTCCACCCGCGCCCCAGTGGCCCGTCAGCTGGACGGCAGGTGCCCCGATGGGATGTGATGAGGTGAACTCACGTCTGTGACTCCTCCCCAACCCACGGCCCAGTTCCCTCCTGAGGAGAACACCAGACAGTCCCCACAGTGACGTCCTGCGGACCACCTGCCGCGTCCTCCTCACAGTTACCAAGGTCACCAAGACAAGGGAACCGGCCCGGCCGGCGGGGCTCAGTGGTTCAGCATCGACCTAGGAACCAGGAGGTCAGGGTTCGATTCCCGCTCAGGGCACAGGCCCAAGTTGCGGCCTCCATCCCCAGTGGGGGGCCTGCAGGAGGCGGCCGATCCATGATTCTCTCTCATCATTGATGTTTCTATCTCTCTTTCCCTCTCCCTTCCTCTCTGAAATCAATAGAAATATATATTTTTAAATGGATAGAACTGCAAGTATTAATAGATAAATCCACAGTTATAGCCGGAGCTTGCAATGACTCCCCAGCCACGCTCTGGACAAGCAGCCAGGTTCCTGGTCCACTAACTTGATGCAGTCGGAGTGCATAGCGCATCCCAGCCAACAGCCGAGCACACGTTCTACTCAAGTGCACGGAGACATCCCCATAACAGACCACCTTCTGGGTGTTCAAAGCATCTCGTGTTATTTTAAAGGATTGAAGTCAGACGCAGTATGTTCATTGCCAATGGAATGAAATTAGAAATTAGTAGCAGGAAATCTCTGGAAAATCCTCCAAATATTTAGATACGAAATAACACGCGTTTAAATAACTCACGGGCCAAAGCAGACATCCGGGGAATGCCATCTTCGGAGCTGGATGGGAACGAAAACACAGCTGAAGTCGTAGTTGGTGTGTGTGGGTGGGGAGCGGTGGTGATCACATGATCTCAGGAGACAGTAAATAAAAGTACTCAGAAAACGCGGTATCCATTTCTGTATATATATATATATATATACATAAAACCTCCAAACGCTAGGCAGGGAAGGACAGTTCCTGGACCTGAAGGAGCCCCTGTGTGAACCCTTCACCTGACATCTCGCATGACGGTGAAAGAGGGAGGCGTTCCTTCTAAGATCAGAAATGCGACCAGCGTGTCTGGTCCCACCACTTACACTGAATTCTGTGCTAGAAGTGCTGGCCAATGCAATAAGGCGAGAAAAGAAAGAAGGCATCCAGATTTGGAAGGAAGGAACGCAACGGTATTTATTCATAGGTGTTAGGACTGTATCTAGGAGATTTGATGGAGCCAACAAAAACAGTACTGGATCTAATATCTGAGTTTATCAAGGTTCCAGGAGATAAGATCAGCATAAAAGTCAAATGCCATTCTCCATTCTAGGAGCAAACAATCACAACTGAGTTTAAAAACATTTAAAAGTAACACCCAAAATACCATTTAACGTAAAAACTGCAAAATATCGCTCGGAGAAATTAAACAAGACCTACGTGGAGAGGTAGTCAGAGTCCAGGGGTCAACAGACTCAATACTGTTAAGTGACAATTATCCCCCAAACTAATTTATATTTCACATAAAATTCCAATAAAAACCCAGCCGTCTTCTTCATAGAAACTGATGAACTGATTCTAAAGTTCACATGGAAACACAAATGATTTAGGAAAATCCAAACATTTTTACTGGAAAAAAGGCAGAAGGCGGACGCTACCGCATTCCAAGACTGAAGCCCCAGCGATGGAGACAGGGTGCGTGAACATAGACACGTAGATCGACGTACGAACGAGAGCCCAGACACAGGCACCAGACACTGTCAACTAATTTTTAAAATGTATTTTTATTGATTTCAGAGAGAGAAAGGAAGAGAGGGAGGGTTAGAAACATCAATGATGGTCGGCTGCCTCCTGCACGCCCCCTACTGGGGATCGAGCCCACAACCCGGGCATGTGCCCTGACGGGAATCAAACCGTGACCTCCTGGTTCATAGGCTGACGCTCAGCCACTGCGCATGCCGGCCTGGGTGTCACCTGATTTTTGACAAAGGCGCAGAGAAAAGGAGAAAGGAACATTTTTCAAATAAATGGTGCCAGAACCACTGAGTATCCGTTCTGGAAACACATTAACTTGTCTCTGTAACTCACACCATCTACAAAAATTAACCAAAATCAGCCACAGGTCGAAATGTAAAACCCGACACTATAAAACTTCAAGAAGATGCCATTCCTGAAAACTTCATGGTGTGGGGCTGGGCAAAACTTCTTAGATACGGCCCCTAACGGTGCGATTCCTGGGAGAACGAATCGATGAACTGGACCTGAAGGCTTCTCTTCAAACGACACCGTTAGGACAACGGAGAGACGAGCTGCAGGCTGGGACGGTACGTGTGCAAATTCCGCGTCCGAGGGAAGACGCGCATCTAGAATATACCAAGAGCTGTCAGAAATCAAGACCACCAGCAACTCAGTAAGACAATTGTGGGCACTTCACCAGAGAAGTGCCTATTTGCATATATGCAAATGAGCAGATGAAAAGATTCTTACATCATCAGTCATTAGGGAAATGCAAATGAAAAGCCCCTAGATACCACTTCACACCCATCAGGGTGATGCTAATTAAAAAGGCACCTTCCCCAGGCCGTGGCAGGAACACGGAGGGGGGAGGGGGGAGGGGATGAGGCGGGGAGGCGGCGCCAAGTGGTGCGATCACGGTGATGTGCACCCACCAGGAGGGGAACCGCGTCCACACGAACACTCACGCGTGGGTGCTCAGGCAGCTTTCCCCGTGAAGCACTCGGATGTCCGTCAGGAGGCTGAATTCGTGACCACACTGCTGTGTCCGCGCACGGGCCCACGTAAATGCCGTTGACATCCACGCCTCAGCCCTCATTAGCTAGAATAACTGCAAAGACAGCAGCGCTGACGGCGGCTTGTCTAAGCCACCAAACAGCCGTCTAAGACGCCGGGTGAGTGACAGGGCCCGGCGGATACGGGCGGGCCGAGGCCGTACCCGCAGCCTCCGCTGGGAGAAACGGGCGTTCACGTCACATTCGTTTAGAAATCCATCCCGCAACTTCCAGCCAGGCCCTCGCACTGTGTCCCCATTTTGACCCAACAATTCCAGTTCTATAATTGTTTCTTTACAAATCACCGTAACTACGGAAAAGGATTTAAGCTCGAGTGTGTTCACTGCTGAAATGTTTAAAAGAAAAACTGACGGGGCGGCTGGAGGGCATCGATGGGGAGAAGGGGTCCACAGGCAATACTTTCAACAATAAAGATGAAAATAAACAAAATAAATGAGTGAAAAGAATAAAATAAAACATGAGAAATAATCCAAATGTCAAAAAAAAGGCTGAGTAACTGCACGGTGGCCGTCTGCCTTGCCCCGGTCCAGGCTGCTGAGCGGCACCACCGGGAGGCCGGCTGGTCCGACAGGGCTCGCTCCCCCGGGACCGCCAAGGACGCGGCCACGGGAGCCCCTGCAGCGCGCGGTGCGGGCGCGGGGTGGCTGGCGGGATGAGTGTTTTTCCTCGTCTCTCCATTGCACGCCATGCCCTCCACAGGAGCTGGATTTAGCGATGAGAGGCAGCTGCGGAAACACACCCACCAGTGCAACAAAACAAACAAACGGACGGACACGGCGACAGGAAGGACCGCGCAAGCCCGGCGCTGGGCGGCGGCCCTGGGGGCCGGGTGTCTGGAGGGCAGGCGCCCACAGCGGTGACGACCAGCCTTGTGCCCCCTGGTGCGCAGGTCCCCCGGCCCCTGAGCTGCCGGTGCTCTGGGGGCACAGGCTGCCCTGAAGGCCCCAGGGTTCTTTCCCTCCCAGTGTAGGCGCCTGTGTCAGCGGCCCCCCCCCACCCCGCACCCGCCCGCCGGGCTCCCAGGGGCCTGAGCCTTGTCGGGCGCAGGGGCCACGCAAGCAGCCACCAGGGGTTCCCATCGGGGTTCACGCCTGACCCAACGCCTAACGCAGGGAGTACCTGTCTGCAGCCAGACGGCCGCCTCCTCCCCGAACCCCCTCCTTCTGCGGGCGCAGGTGCGGGCGCTCAGGGCTCCCGGGAGGACGGAGGGGCGGGGATCTGAGGGCACAGCCGCCCTTGATCAGGCTGCAGCCATGAGTGCTGGTTCGTCTTTAACATGACGCATCACCCCCACTCCCCCACCCCCCCGCCAGCTCAGGTGCTGGGGCTCAGCAGGCGGCTCCTGCCCCTGGGCCCCTCTCACCAGGTGCTGCCCCCCTGCCTCCTCGGCTCCTTCAGGCAGTGGCTGACCCCCCCCCGATTTTGACATCTGCCCCCGCTCCTGAGGGTGTCACTGCCACTTTCCCGTTTCCCCGCCGGAAGCACGGGACTGGCTGGCATCTTGTCACCGTCCACGGGGGCCAGTTCCCCATCCGACCACCCGGCCCCCAGAGAGCTCGGGGGCCAGTGAGCCCCTGTCCTCACAGCTGCTCCGCGGAGAAGCACCCGGCCCGGCCCTCCCCTGACCCCGCGCCTGCCGGCACCACTGCCCGCCCTCCCCTCCCCGTGGCCCGGCCACACCACTCAGCCGCGTGGCAGGTGGCTGCTCCCCGACGAGGCCTGGACCAGCCCGCACAGTCCACCCCTCCAGCTGCCTGCGCTCCTGGGCCGCAGGCTTCTCTACGCAGCAGCGCCTCTTCCTGAAACTCGCCTCCTTCCTGTCCCAGGGGAGCCCCCCCCCCACACACACACACCTCACCCAGCCGGGCCCCCCACGCGGACTGCCCTCAGTCCGTGTGGGAGTCACCAGTGAAGGACATGCACCTCCGTGCGGAGGAGCGGGGAGACGCACAGAGCAGGGGACCCCCGTGCTCCTGATGGAAAGGCAGGGCAGGGGCTGCCCGGCCAGCATGGCTCAGTGGTTAAGTGCCGACCGAGGAACCAAGAGGTCAGGGTTCGATTCCCCGTCAGGGCACCTGCCTGGGCTGCGGACTCGATCCCCCGTGTGGGGCAGGCAGGAGGCAGCCGATCCGTGATTCTCTTATCATTGATGTTTCTCTCTCTCTCTCCCTCTCCCTTCCTCTGATGTCAATAAAAATATATTTAAAATAAATGAATAAAGGCAGAGCAGGGGCAGCGACGCACGGTGTCCTGAGGAGGCTGAGCTAAGATTCCCGCCCGGACATGGCCTGGGTGCCCCGGCCCCCCCCCCCCCCCCCCGCAGTGCCACCTCCCCGCCCCACCTGCACCCCCGGTGCACCCCGCGGGCACCTGAGCCGTCCACGGCGAGGACGCCCCTCACGAGGCCAGGTCTCGGCCGCCAGGCCTGCCGTCTGGTGGGGGGCACCAGGGGCCCCTCCCCTTGCTTGCTGGGCGCGGAGCGAAGGGTAGCTGCGATTCTCTGCTACACGTTCGGTTGCGAGATCGAACGCCTGTCAGTCCTGGCCGCTCATCAAAACCAGCCAGTTAACAACAACACTGGCCGTTCGGCATCGGGGGATCCAGCTCCCAGCTTTCTGTCTCCTAGCAACAGAGCCCCGTGCTCGGCGCCCCCCCCCCCCTTTCCATCTTGGTCTCTGTCCAGCCCCCAGGAGCCGGCAGCCCACCCTCCCCTCGGGGCTGCGTCCTGGTTGAGTCTTTGCAGGGAGACCAGGGCTGTCCAGACCCTTGTCAGGGGGCCCCGATCTTACTTCCAGGCCCAGCCCCGGCCTCTGCGTCCGCACTGGGCTCCAGGCCCTGCCCCTCCTGGCTCCGCGGCCTGAGGGCCCAGGGCTCTTCCCCTCCTCGTCTCTGCAGGGGGTTCAGTCCCGGGGGAGCACCCAGCACCCAGCTTCTCCCCACCAGCCTTTGCTGGCTCCGCCTCCAGCGGCTCCTGCACCTGCTCCCAGGCTCACCTGTGCCCACCTGTGCCCACCTGTGCCCGTGCTGGTTCGATCCAGTCTTAGCAAGAACCCTGCTGAGTCCGGGTAACCAGAAGGCCCCCCTCAATATCGGACCAGGCTCCTCACCCAGCGACCCCCCCCCCCGTGACCTCTGACACCTGGCTGCCTTCAGCATGAATCCTGTTGAGTCGGTTCCGCCAGACCCCCCCCTCCCTTGACCCTGCTCCTGGCCAGGACCCCCACAAGCCCCGCCCACACTGCGAACCCGCCCTGTGGCCCCCACACCCACCCGAGGGCCTTGAAGATCCTCCTTGAACGCGCCCCCCCCCCCCCCCCCCCCGCGGCTGCACAGTCTCCGCCTGGGCTCCAGGAGGAAGTCGCCGTGAGCACCCTGTCCCCCCGCAGCCCCAGAGCCCGCCCCGCCGCCCGACCCTGCCCCGCACTCCTCCCAAGGTCAACACGGACCCCCTCTCCGGAGCAGTGCCCGCCGCCCGGACCGTCAGTGCACAGAGGACGGACGGGGCGGCCAGCTCGTTAGGAGACGAGTTAGGACCGAACAGGAGCCACCAGGAGAACGGGGGTGTGTGTGTGCTGGGACCAGCATTCCAGTCCTGTGTCCTGGGGACCCACCAAACACGAGTGAAAGCCACTCCCCTGGGAGCTTCCTGAACAGCCGCAGGCAACCCGATCTGATTTGGGGCCAAATACTCCCCACCCCACCCCAAATACTCCCCACTCCACCCCTAATACTCCCCCACCCCCACCCCAAATACTCCCCTACCCCCACCCCAAATACTCCCCACTCCACCCCTAATACTCCCCCACCCCACCCCAAATACTCCCCACCCCACCCCAAATACTCCCCCACCCCCACCCCTAATACTCCCCACCCCACCCCAAATACTCCCCACTCCACCCCTAATACTCCCCCACCCCCACCCCAAATACTCCCCTACCCCCACCCCAAATACTCCCCACTCCACCCCTAATACTCCCCCACCCCCACCCCTAATACTCCCCACTCCACCCCTAATACTCCCCCACCCCCACCCCAAATACTCCCCCACCCCTAATACTCCCCCACCCCACCCCAAATACTCCCCACTCCACCCCTAATACTCCCCCACCCCTAATACTCCCCCACCCTTAATACTCCCCCACCCTCACCCCTAATACTCCCCCACCCCCACCCCTAATACTCCCCCACCCCTAATACTCCCCCACCCCACCCCAAATACTCCCCCACCCCTAATACTCCCCCACCCCACCCCAAATACTCCCCACCCCACCCCAAATACTCCCCCACCCCCACCCCTAATACTCCCCACCCCACCCCAAATACTCCCCCACCCCCCACCCCTAATACTCCCCACCCCACCCCAAATACTCCCCCACCCCTAATACTCCCCCACCCCACCCCAAATACTCCCCCACCCCCACCCCTAATACTCCCCCACCCCTAATACTCCCCCACCCCACCCCAAATACTCCCCACCCCACCCCAAATACTCCCCCACCCCCACCCCTAATACTCCCCACCCCACCCCAAATACTCCCCCACCCCCACCCCTAATACTCCCCCACCCCTAATACTCCCCCACCCCACCCCAAATACTCCCCACCCCACCCCAAATACTCCCCCACCCCCACCCCTAATACTCCCCACCCCACCCCAAATACTCCCCCACCCCCACCCCTAATACTCCCCACCCCACCCCAAATACTCCCCCACCTCCACCCCTAATACTCCCCCACCCCCACCCCTAATACTCCCCCACCCCTAATACTCCCCCACCCCACCCCAAATACTCCCCACCCCACCCCAAATACTCCCCCACCCCCACCCCTAATACTCCCCACCCCACCCCAAATACTCCCCCACCCCCACCCCTAATACTCCCCACCCCACCCCAAATACTCCCCCACCCCTAATACTCCCCCACCCCACCCCAAATACTCCCCCACCCCCACCCCTAATACTCCCCCACCTCAAATACTCCCCCACCCCCACCCCTAATACTCCCCCACCCCTAATACTCCCCCACCCTTAATACTCCCCCACCCCCACCCCTAATACTCCCCCACCCCAAATACTCCCCCACCCCCACCCCTAATACTCCCCCACCCCTAATACTCCCCCACCCTTAATACTCCCCCACCCCCACCCCTAATACTCCCCCACCCCTAATACTCCCCCACCCTTAATACTCCCCCACCCCCACCCCTAATACTCCCCCACCCTTAATACTCCCCCACCCCCACCCCTAATACTCCCCCACCCCCACCCCAAATACTCCCCCACCCCTAATACTCCCCCACCCCCACCCCTAATACTTCCCACTCCACCCCTAATACTCCCCACCCTTAATACTCCCCCACCCCCACCCCTAATACTCCCCCACCCTTAATACTCCCCCACCCCCACCCCTAATACTCCCCCACCCCCACCCCTAATACTCCCCCACCCCCACCCCAAATACTCCCCCACCCCTAATACTCCCCCACCCCCACCCCTAATACTTCCCACTCCACCCCTAATACTCCCCCACCCTTAATACTCCCCCACCCCCACCCCTAATACTCCCCCACCCCTAATACTCCCCCACCCTTAATACTCCCCCACCCCCACCCCAAATACTCCCCCACCCCCACCCCTAATACTTCCCACTCCACCCCTAATACTCCCCCACCCCCACCCCAAATACTCCCCCACCCCCACCCCTAATACTCCCCCACCCCCACCCCAAATACTCCCCACTCCACCCCTAATACTCCCCACTCCACCCCTAATACTCCCCCACCCCCACCCCAAATACTCCCCACTCCACCCCAAATACTCCCCACTCCACCCCTAATACTCCCCCACCCCCACCCCTAATACTCCCCACTTCACCCCAAATACTCCCCCACCCCCACCCCTAATACTTCACACTCCACCCCTAATACTCCCCACCCCACCCCTAATACTCCCCACTTCACCCCAAATACTCCCCCACCCCCACCCCTAATACTCCCCACTTCACCCCAAATACTCCCCCACCCCCACCCCTAATACTTCCCACTCCACCCCTAATACTCCCCACCCCACCCCTAATACTCCCCACTTCACCCCAAATACTCCCCCACCCCCACCCCTAATACTCCCCCACCCCCACCCCTAATACTTCCCACTCCACCCCTAATACTCCCCCACCCCCACCCCAAATACTCCCCACTCCACCCCTAATACTCCCCCACCCCCAATACTCCTCCACCCCCACCCCTAATACTTCCCACTCCACCCCTAATACTCCCCCACCCCCAATACTCCTCCACCCCCACCCCTAATACTCCCTCACCCCGACCCCAATAGGCCCTTTGTCCCCACCATGGGCACCCACACTGGCCTGTACCTCCCCATCTCCCCCTCTGCCCCCAGACCCACCTGACGTTTCCTGGGGCCAGAGAGCAGGTGTGTTGACTCGCTTCCCGCACTTGGCAGCCAGTAGGTGCTCGGTGAGGGAGGCGAGGCTGGATGGAGGATGAAAGGGGTGCGAGGTGTGGAAAGGCCTGTGCTTTGTAGCAGATGAAAGGGGGGATGGAAGCAGAGGGAGAGATTCAGGCCCAGGCGTCCTGCCCCTGCCCCTGCCCCTGCCCCTGCCCCAGCACCCCCGCCCCGGAGGCTCTCCCAGGGCCTGCAGTCCCTGCCAGCAATGGCGACGGGAGGGAGCGCAGCTTTAATTAGACAGAAATAGAACATTTATGAAAACTCAGCCTGCTCGCCAGCATGCTACAGCGGGAGGCGCTCCTGGCCGGCAGCCTGCTCCTGGGCCCCGGCGTCCTGCAGGGGAGGGGGTGCATGCAGCGTGGGGTGCGTGCGTGCATGTGTGTGTGTGCAGCATGTGGTCACTGTGTGTGCAGCATGTGTGTGTGCAGCATGTGGTCTGTGTGCGCATGCATGTGTGTGTGCAGCATGTGGTCTCTGTGTGTGCAGCATGTGTGTGTGTGCAGCATGTGTGTGTGTGCATGCATGTGGTCTCTGTGTGTGCATGCATGTGTGTGTGCATGCATGTGGTCTCTGTGTGTGCATGCAACCTATGTGTGTACACAGCATGTGTGGTGGGTTGGGGTGTGTATATGCAGGGTGTGTAGTGTGTGTAGGATGTGTGGTGTGTGTGTGTAGGGTTGTGGTGTGTGTATTAGGGTGTATAGTGTGTGTGTATGTGTAGGGTGTGTGGTACGTATACGTATGTAGGGTTGTGTGATGCATGTGTATAGTGTGTACATATGTATGAGTGGCATGTGTATGCTGTGTATGTGTGCACACATATGTATGTGGGTGTGTGATATGTGTACACACGTACGTGTGTGAATGCCATGTGTACGATATGTACATACATATGTGTGTGGGGGGGTGTGTGTGTTCAAGTCCTGGGGAGCCAGGGCGGGTGGAGGGAGGGGCTGTGGCCGTCCGGGCTCCTCCCTGACACCATCCGTCCTCGGGCCCCTGTGGCTCCTGGGAGGGGCGCCGGGCTCTGTGGGGTCGGGAGTGAGGCGGGCACCGCCCCGGACAGCGGCACCATCTCCGCCCCGGCTGGTCCGCAGGCGGGGCAGGTTTGCAGGTGAGGTTAGCGATGCAGCTGAAACGAATACAATCGTTGCCATCCCGCTCGGAAGACCCACCGCAAAGGGCCCGGCCCTGGACCGGAGCTTGGAGACCCCAGCCCGAGGCCGGGGGGAGATGGGGAAGGAGCCCCAGGACACGCCGGCCTGCCAGGGCCTGGCTGCTCTCCCTGGGCCCGGGCTCCACGCACAACCATGGACAGGGCGACAGCGTGTCTCTGGGGAGAGGGCCCGGCCGCCCAGACTTGGGGTAACTCGGGCGCCTCCACCCCAGGCCGACCCGGGACCGGCTCTGCAGGCCGGGCCGGGAGGATGGGCGCGCCACGGGCCTGCAGGTCCACAAACTTCCGCTGCCCGGGCCGCCCGAGCGGTGCCCCAGGCGGGGGCGAGCCCGGCCATCCCCGCCGCCATCCAGAGGCGCGGCTGGGGCACCGCGCACTCCGCCGCCTCCGGCTCCAGGCCCCGGGCCCGCGGCCCCCACAGCGCCCCTCGCGGCCCGGCCACGCGCACCGGGCGCGCTCCCCGCACTGAAGCCGCGCGCCCAGCCCGCCGCTGAGCGACGCCCAGAGCGGCGGCCGCGTGCCCGGCTCGGCGGTGCGGGGCGGGCGCGGGCGCGGGGCGGGCGCGGGGCGGGCGCGGGCGCGGGGCGAGCCGGCGCGGGGCGCACTGGGCCGGAGCCCGGGCGCGGCGGCGGCGGATGGCGCGCGCGGGGCCCGCACGTGGAGGCCGGCGCGGGGGCGCGGGCAGGGCCGGCCGCTGAGACGCGCTGCTGCCCCCCGCGCGGGCGCCGCGGCCCCAATGGCGCCGTCGCCCAGGACCGGCAGCCGGCAAGACGCGGCCGCCCTGCCCGGCGTGTCCTCAACTTTCTGGGCGCTCGTCATCCTGGCCGGCCTGCTCGTCGCCTACTGCAGTGAGTACCCGCGCCGGGAGTTGCGATCTCGGGGCGCACGGCCCCCGGCGCCGGCCGGCCCTCCTGGGCGGGAGGGGGGGTCCGCCCGGCCCGGCGCCCGGGCACTTGGAGGCGGAGGCGGCGCCGCGGCCCGAGCCCCCTCTCCCGACTCGGAGCCGGGCCCCGGCGCCAGGCCCGGGCGGCGATGTCCGCGGCTGCTCGGCCCAGGCCGGCGATGCGAGCCCAGAGGAGACTTCCCGGCCGAGCCCCGCGCTCCGGGGACGGAGGCAGGTCTGCGGGTGTCCGCGGAGCCCCCGGCCCAGCGCTTCCCGCCGAGAATGAGGGGGACGTGGTGGCCGAGCCGGAGCGGGCGCCGGGCCGAGCGGGCGGGCGGGACTGGCTGGGACGGGGACAGGCGCTTCTTCCGAGAGAAGCAGGTGGTGCCGGGAGAGGGTCCCCACCGCGGGCATCCCTCCAGGGGCATCCGGGGTCTGAGGCGGCGCCCCAGCGGCGGGCGAGGGTCTGGGGTGTCGCGGGCTGGGGGGCGCCGGGGCGCCTGTGGGCTCACGGGGTCGGGAACCGGCTGTAGGTCGGCTGGGGCGAGTGGGGTGCGGGCTGTGCCCCGGGCACAGGCTCAGGTCCCGGAGAAGGAGGTGGTCAGAACGGGGCGCAGCCTCGCAGATGGAGTGGAGGTGGTGGGGGCGGTGGGAGGGGTCACCGTACTGGACACAGGCTTGGCCGGTTGGCACGGGCTCCTGGTGCCCCATCTCCGTGGGGAGAGAGGACGGTGCTGGGGACACCTGTCCTGGACCAGCCAGGGGCGAGGAGGTGGTGGGAAAACATGGATTCTTTAAAAAAAATTTAAAAAGAGGCCAACAGGAGCCACGCTCCCCAGTCACCACCTGCAGCCCAGCCCGGGTGTCCTCGCTTCCTGCCGGAGTCTCTCCCTTCCTCCCCAGTGAGACCTGGGGGACCCCGCACCCCGGGACTGGACGGCCAGCCCTCCGACCGCGAGGTGACGGTGCCAGGGCAGGAAGTGTCCTGCTGGGTCCACGAGGCTGCGAATTTCCCTGCCATTACGGAGTGGAAGGAGCCAGGGCTGTGACCCTGAATGCCAGGTGGCACCGCCAGCGCCCCTGGGAAAACGCTCCTGGGCCGAGTGCCAGGAGCCGGTCTGGGGTTTGAGCGAGTTTGCGCCCGCTCCCCAGCGCCCCTGGCTCGGCTTCCTGCTCATGTGGAGAGGGTTCGAGGCAGATACACTCCGCTGCGTGAAGAGGTGCCATTTGCCCGTCCTCCCTGGTGGCATAGCTGGAGGGGTGCATTCAGCAGGGTTTGGGGAGGGGACTGTAGCGTCCTGAGCCCCTGGCGCCCTCCCTGGCAGCCTTGGCTGCGGCGTCCTTGGGGCCATGCCTAGAACGTGAGGGCAGCTGGCCTGGAGCAGGCCGGGGATGGGGGGGGAGAGCAGCTGCTAGTAGCTGTTCAGGGCAGACACCCGGCCCCGTGGCTTCAACACTCCACAGCCCAGCACACACCCCAGCACCCAGCCGGGGCCCCCCACTCCCACCTGCTCAGTGTGTGGGATCTGCCTGCTCCACCCCGAGCCCCGGAACCCACCCTGACACTCGCACCTTCCGGGCCGAGGCATGCCGGGAGTCAGGGGTCAGAGCCCACCGTCCTGCGGCGGCTCCGATGAGGGGCCGGGAGGCCAGGGTCCCCCTCGCTGGCTCAGCGGCCTTCCGGAGCCTCGCGGATTCTGGAACGGGTCTCCCGCCAGCACCAGGCATTTGCGAACAGTGGCACCCGGGACGGCGGGCATCATTCCTTCGCAGGAGCACGGTCAGCCGTCAAGGTGTTTCCCTGTGTGTGCGATGGGGTGGCTGACAGGCTGGTGGCGTCCCGACACACCCCGGGCATGCATGCGGAGCAGTGAAAACATTTCCCTAAAATACAAAACAGACATCATCGTAGTCCACAGCTTGGAACAGCGTCCTGGGGAGGAAGAAATACTCTCTCTCTCTCTCTCTCTCTCTCTGTCTTTTTTTAAGACTGGGAAAGGCCAATGAAACGCAGCCGAAACAGTGCCTGTGGCCCTGGGTTCCGCCCTCTCTCCCAGCGCATCTGGGGAGGAAGAGGAGTTAGCATCCTTGCTTGTAAACCGTTTTTGTTATCAGTCGGGACTGTCAGCACGCCCAGGCGTCTGTGTTACAGAGCAGATACATTGAATCATATTAATTAGGGAAAGCGATCTGTCTTCCCCGGGATTCAATTTCCCGGCCTGTTCCGTCTGTGCGCCTCGCAGCAGCGCGCAAGGTGCCGTTTCCTGGCGCTGCTGCTGCGAGGAAACCGGATTATTTCTTGGCCTGGTTTCCCCCGTTCTTGGCGGGTGAAAGGCCGTCCTTCTGTGCAGCCGGCTCCGGTCCCGGTTCGGGCAAGGGGCGCCACCCTCTGGCTGGAGAAAGACCTGCAGTCCGTCGGCCAATTAGGTTAGTTGCTATAGTGACACAGCCTTGTCATTTTTCTCCAATTGGGGAAGAATTGCCAGGAAAAGCAGCGGAGGAAGGGGGGCCGCGTGGCTTTCCTGAAGACGCCGCCTCGGTCTCCGGGCGCGTCCGTGGGCAGCGGGCTGGTCGGTGGTAGGGCTGACGTGGGCAGCGATGGGCGTGCATGAGACAGTGGACGTTCCCTCCTGGCCTGGCAGACCTCTGCCCCGGGCTCAGAAAGCGCGGGCTCAGGTCCCCTTCCCCTTCGCACACCTGGAGAGCAGGGCGGCCGGGCGTGGTGGTGGGTGTCATGGGACCGCTCTGCGCTGTGGGCTTTGCACACCAGCTTCCAACCCGTTGGCTGTGGTATCGCCGAGGGACATGGTGCGGGTGGGCGCCTACACGCTGGGCCATGACGCGGGCGCCGGCCGCAGTATTTAATCCAACAGTGAAGCCACGGTGCTCCCGCGAGGACTGCACGCCCCTGTGTGGAGCAGCTGGGCGGACAGAGGTCCCCAACGTGGATGCGGTGGGAGGAAGGGCTGTGTTTTAAAGTTTCCATAGAGCCCTAGCTGGTGGGGCTCAGTGGGTAGAGCGTCGCCCTGCGGACTGAAGGGCCCAGGGTTCGATTCCCATCAGGCTCGATCCCCAGTGGGGGGTGTGCAGGAGGCAGCCAATCAGTGATTCTCTCGCATCATTGATGTTTCTATCTCTCCGTCTCCCTCTCTGAAATCAATAAAAATATATTTTAAATAAATTAAGTTTCTGGAGGATTGTGAGGGGGCAGGGTGCCTGTGCTTTGGGAATGAATTTCCCCCAATAAATCCCATCCACACGGAAGTGTCTCACAGTTAGATCTCGCGGCCTTGGCGGGAACGATGGGAGGAAGTGACAGACAGCTTCAGGCTCCTTCACCCACTAGAATGAATGGAGCGCAGGCCCCGGCGTTTCCTGTATGAGGGCGATTCAGGGCGTGTTCGGGGGTGAGGAGGAGACGCCACTCTCCGCTCCGAGTGCAAGTCTGGGCGCTTGGAGAGGAGGTGGAAACCGGAGGCTCGACGGAGCGATGCCTTTCAGAGTTCACTGCTCGCCTTGTCTCTGTGATGGGCAGAACCAGGGTGCCGGGGACCCGCTGCGCCTGGGAAACAGGACCCTGCCCTGTCGGCCGCGACTGCTTGTTCTGGTTAAAGGAGGCGCGTGCTCACCTGCTGGGAGGTGCCCGCGGGACCTGGGGGCTCACCTGGAAATGCGGCCCCTCCGCCCCGTCCGGGAGCCGCCCCTGATCACGGAGAGATGGGCAACTGGTGGCACAGACCAGAGCCGCCAGCCCTTTGACGGCCCCCAGCCTTTGCTCACCTCCAGCCTTTGCTCACCATAGGCCTTTGCTCACCCCCAGCCTTTGCTCACCCCCAGCCTTTGCTCACCCCCAGCCTTTGCTCACCCACAGCCTTTGCTCACCTCCAGCCTTTGCTCACCCCCAGCCTTTGCTCACCCACAGCCTTTGCTCACCCCTGGCCTTTGCTCACCCACAGCCTTTGCTCACCCCCAGCCTTTGCTCACCCACAGCCTTTGCTCACCCCCAGCCTTTGCTCACCCACAGCCTTTGCTCACCCCTGGCCTTTGCTCACCCACGGCCTTTGCTCACTCACAGCCTTTGCTCACCCACAGTCTTTGCTCACCCATAGGCCTTTGCTCACCCACAGTCTTTGCTCACCCCCAGCCTTTGCTCACCCACAGCCTTTGCTCACCCATAGCCTTTGCTCACCCACAGCCTTTGCCCCCCCCACAGCCTTTGCTCACCCCCAGCCTTTGCTCACCATAGGCCTTTGCTCACCCCCAGCCTTTGCTCACCCACAGCCTTTGCTCACCCCCAGCCTTTGCTCACCCACAGCCTTTGCTCACCCCTGGCCTTTGCTCACCCACGGCCTTTGCTCACTCACAGCCTTTGCTCACCCACAGTCTTTGCTCACCCATAGGCCTTTGCTCACCCACAGTCTTTGCTCACCCCCAGCCTTTGCTCACCCACAGCCTTTGCTCACCCATAGCCTTTGCTCACCCACAGCCTTTGCCCCCCCCACAGCCTTTGCTCACCCCCAGCCTTTGCTCACCATAGGCCTTTGCTCACCCCCAGCCTTTGCTCACCCACAGCCCTTTGCTCACCCCTGGCCTTTGCTCACCCCCAGCCTTTGCTCACCCCCAGCCTTTGCTCACCCCCAGCCTTTGCTCACCCACAGCCTTTGCTCACCCCTGGCCTTTGCTCACCCACGGCCTTTGCCCCCCCCACAGCCTTTGCTCACCATAGGCCTTTGCTCACCCACAGGCCTTTGCAAGTCTCCAGCCCCAGGACCGGTGAACGGCCCATTTGGCTCACCCTGTGCCTCCTTCCCAGGTCATCTCTGTCCTTCCGCCCAGTGTGAGCAGGGGCTCATGGGGGGCAGAGCAGATGTTTGTGGGCGACCTGCTGCTCTCCCTGCTGCCGCAGGATTGGAATACACGCCCGCGTGATTCAACCCTGTGCCCGCCGAATTGGCTCACGTCGTGCAGGTGCCCGGACCCATTGGTTGTCCTGTTACACCTCCTGCTTTTTGTAGTAAAGGACGTGTCAGTGCCGATTGGGTCTTTCGCCCACAGAAGGACGTGCTGCCTCTCCGAGGTTCCTGTGAGCCACCCCGATGCCCCCGCTCAGCCCCTGCGGGACTCGGAGAGGGTCTCGGACCATGTCCCTCTGGTGACGGCCAGCCAGGCCGCCTGCCTCCACTGTCCCCTCCCTGGGCCCACCCCCTTCCCTTTCCCCGGTGACACCGCGGGAGGGCTCAGGCCCCCGGGTCTCCCCGGCACCACAGAGGGCAGCGCACCCACCGGGCGGGCCTTGTGCCTGCTCAGCTCTCCGCACCTGCGTCCCGGCCGAGTTCCGCTCGCATCCCCGCCCAGGACCCGCCACTCCGCAGCCGCCGAATAAAACATGCAGATCACCTTAGTGGCGGAGGTTTTCCAGGTGACTTTACGGCGTAATTATGGGAGAGGCTACGATCACGTGGCTCCGGAAAAGGGAAAGCCAAGCATTAAGCCCTCGTCTCCTTATCCAGCCGCAGCTGTGCTGGTTCCCGGGCCCGGCTGGCAGGGAACGTGGCGCTCCGCCGTTAATGACCCGGCGAGTGCCACCTGTTGGCGCGTGGGGGACAGTGGGTGCGGCCGCCAAGGAGGCCGCTAGGGGGACTGTCACCTGTGGGCAGGGGCTGGGGGGTGGAGGGTGGAGGTTGTCGGAGAGCGAGAGGCCGTGGGGCTGCTGGGTTTGCTGGTTTGGGGGGATTGTCTTGCTGCCCTCTCGGGGCTGTGCTGGCACGCGGCTGGCGAGCTATGGCCTCCCTTGCTACACGGCCCCCTGGGCCCTGGCCGGTGTGGCTCAGGGGACAGAGCCTCGGCCCAGGGACCAAAGGGTCCCAGGTTCCGTTCCAGTCAAGGGCACGCACCTCAGTTGTGGGTTCCATCCCCGGCCCTGGCCAGGACGCATGCAGGAGGCAGCCAGGCCCTCACATCGATGTTTCTCTCTCTCTCCTCCTTCACTCTCTCTAAAAAAATCCCTGAAAAAGTACCCTCTGGTGAGGATTAACAACAAAACCAGATGTGGCTGAGGGCGGCCTGCACGCGTTCTCGGGCGCCACGCTGGGGAGTCTGGGGTGGCCGCCCTGGAGCGCCTGTGACTTCCGGGAGGGCCCGGGCCTGGCCTGGAGGTCCCGCGGGCCCCGGGGCCACACGCCGCCCAGCACCCCTGCTCCCCGCCCTCCAGGTCAGCGTCGCGCTGGCACGGCTTTCCCGGCGCAGCTGTCTGGTGGCTCCGTTTCCAGGGCCGGCCCAGCAGTTGGCAGAGGATCTGGGACACTTCTCATCTCCCTGTCACCCCGCGAGTGGGGCGGGGGCTCCCCGAGGCTCTGTAACGGTTACTTATGTGTTAGCGAGGCTGGCAGCTGTCGGGTGTGGAATCCCTTCCATCTCCAGCCCGGGGAGCGGGACTCCCGGGTGCCCTGGTCCCCTGGCTCTCGGAAGGCGCTGCTCCGAGCCCCTGGGCCAGCGGCAGCCTCGCGGTGGCGGCCTGGGCCTGGGCCCGGGCGGAGTCCCCAGACGGTGTGCCTGGGGGGCCTCACTCCTCTCCTGGGTGCCTGCCTGGGCCCCTGGTGCGTCCCTGTGGGGTCTGCCTGCCGTGGGGGGTTGGCGAGCCCCAGCAGGGACCTGGCTCCCTGCCCAGCTGAGAAGGCGGCGGGAGGGGCAGGGCTGGCGGCGTCTGCAGGAGGCGGAGGCCCAGCCTCCGGCTTATTCCTGCAGCTGCAGCCAGGGAGCTGGGCACAGAGACGGCCAGTGGCAGCCCCGGGCTGGCGTTCTGGGGGCCGGGTGGTCAGCAGAGGCAGTGGGGGGGGACATGCGGCCCGGGCCAGGCACCCTGTGCTGGGCTCACAGCCGCCCCAGCCTCTGAATGGCAGGTGCCTTCCACGGTGGCGGGTGGCAGCCTAGGACTGCCCTGAGCCCCCTTCCATTTCTCCTCTTTCCCTGCTGGCCTGGCTTCTCCTGGCCATGTCTGCCTCGTCCCTGGTCCCTCTGCCTCCCGCTGGCCCCGCCCCCACACGGCCCCCAAGAATGAAGCTCTGCACAGCCTCCCGTCCCCCTCACTCACCATCTCCCTCACTCATGTCGCCAGGGCTTCCCGAAGCTGGTCTTTCCTGCCCAGGGGGGCTCTGCATCCCTCGGTCCTGGCCTGGCCAGGGCCTCCCTCATCGGCTCGGGGTGTGTGGGTGCCCCCCCCTGCACACTGCCCACAGGGCCTCCACGTGCTGCGCAGAGGGAGCCCCGAGTCAGGCTGACCCAGTGTCAGAGCCCCCCTCCCGGGAGCCCACGTGCACACACTGCCTGGTCCTCTCCCCGGGTTGCTGGGTGCCTCTGGGTGCCCTGGGGGCTCGCTTCCTGCCTGTTTTAGGCGCTGAGCTCCTGGGCCTGGCTTATTGCTCCGGGGCAGTGGTCGGCAAACTGCGGCTCGCGAGCCACATGTGGCTCTTTGGCCCCTTGAGTGTGGCTCTACCACAAAATACCGACTTCTGTGCATGGGCCACGAAGTTTCAATCGCACTGTACGTGTGCGCCCGCACGTGGTATTTTGTGGTATTTTGTGGAAAAGCCACACTCAAGGGGCCAAAGAGCCGCATGTGGCTCGCGAGCCGCAGTTTGCTGACCATGGCTCCTGGGGATTGACTGGCTGACAAACACTCATTGATCCTGGCACCTCCCCACTGAGCTGAGAGGAGCGGGCAGGCCTGAGGGCGGGGCCTAAGGACGGGGCGGAGCTGAAACTCAGGGTGGGTGTGACCGGCTCCCAGTGACGGGGGAGGGGCCAGGGGCCTGGGGGCGGGGCCTAAGGACGGGGCGGAGCTGAAGCTCTGGGTGGGTGTGGCCAGCTCCCAGTGACGGGGAGGGGCCAGGGGCCTGGGGGCGGGGCCTAAGGACGGGGCGGAGCTGAAGCTCTGGGTGGGTGTGGCCAGCTCCCAGTGACGGGGAGGGGCCAGGGGCCTGGGGGCGGGGCCTAAGGACGGGGCGGAGCTGAAGCTCTGGGTGGGTGTGGCCAGCTCCCAGTGACGGGGGAGGGGCCTGGGGGCGGGGCCTAAGGACGGGGCGGAGCTGAAGCGCTGGGTGGGTGTGACCAGCTCCCAGTGACGGGGAGGGGCCAGGGGCCTGCGGGCGGGGCAAAGATAATCAGGGCGTGGCCAGAGAGGTGTCCTCCGAGAAACGGAGGTCAGGGTCCCTGAGGATCAGTCTGGGGCTCACACATCCGGTGAAAACGGAAGGGACAGGGAGTGTGCTGAGTCCCAGCGACACGCTCACTGATGCGCAAGGCTCCTGGCCCAGGGGAGCTGCCCGCCCGCCCGCCCCGCAGGTCTCTGCACGCCCCGCACCTGCGGCCGGTGCAGCACCTTCACGCAGGCCCGCAGCTGGGTGCGCTCCGCGGACCGCGCTGGAGTAAGGATGGCTCCGCCACCTGGCTGCCCGTCCGGGTCCGGTCCAGGCTCGAGTCTCCTGGTAAGGGGTGCCTGGGTGCTGGGAGAGGCGGCGTAGGCCTGGGTGCAGGGGAGACAGCTGCTTCTCAGGAGGCCTCTGGGGGAGGGGGTGCAGGCCGGTCCTCTCAGGGTGGGGGGGGGGTGCACCGCAGGGGGCGTGGCTTCGGAGTGCAGATGAGCACCGGTAGAAGGCCCTGCCCTCCTCACCTGGGCAGCCTAACGGGGCGGCCTGGGCCTGGACGCGAGGGGTGACCCAGGCTGGGCGAGGTCATGGCCTTGGCTGGGGCAACAGGAGCCAGACAGAGTGGGGCAGCACCAGGTAACTGCCGGCTCCAGAGGGGGGTCCTGCAGAGACGCGGGGCCCTGACTTGGCCCCCCTTCTGCCCCCCCCCACCCCCGCCCTGTGTCTTGGGCCTCAGGCTGTCGGGTGGCTCTGCAGGGTCCTGGCCCACCGCCCTGGGCGGCTTCTCCTCGTCTCCACCCGGGTCTCACCTGCTTCAGCAAAATCCAAACCAGAGTCACATGGTGACCTCGCCCCTGGGGTTGAAGTTTGGGGTAAGGAGAGGCCGGGCGTGGAGCTGTGCGCCCGTCTCCTGTGAACGGACCGGACTGGACTGGCGGCGCTGCGGGAGGAACACGCTGTCTCTCAGGACGTGACGTGTGCTTGTGTCAAACATGGGGAAGCCGGGAGCCGGTGGCCGGAGCCTGGGCTGCATCCGGGAGCCGGTGGCCGGAGCCTGGGCTGCATCCGGGAGCCGGTGGCCGGAGCCTGGGCTGCATCCGGGAGCCGGTGGCCAGAGCCTGGGGCTGCATTCGGAGCCGAGCGGGTCTCCAGCGCTTCCCTCGCGGCTGCCGCTGTGCCCTGAGGCCTCCGTGGCGCTTCCCAGCGGCTGGACTTGGGGAGCCTGTTGGCCCTGTCTGTACCGATTCTCCTCCGAGGGCAACTCGGACACAGCCGAGGGCTGGGGGCTGGTGCCGATGGACGGGCTGGGCGAACGAAGGTGGCCCCAGCACCCTCCCTGCGCTGCCCGTCGGCGTCCTGGCTCCTTTACCCGCTGCTCATTTGGGGGCCCAGCGGCTGCGGGGGAGCCGGGTGCTCCCTGCTCTGTGATGGAGGCCCCCTCGCCTTGCCCGAGCCCTTCCCGTCTGCAGACTGAGGGGCCCTGCTCCCCTCTCGTTGCCGGCAAAGTCTCAGTCTCCGGGAGGAGGGGCACTTTGAGGACGGGGTGGCTGCGGTCCATTTGTCTGACCACGGCCGGCCGAGGTGGGAAGCGCTGCCCCGTGCCTGGGGTGTGGGGACCTCCAAGTCCTGCCTCCCGGGCAGAGGCCTCTGTCCTGCTCTCCAGGTCTCCCCCAAACCACACGGATGCTGCATGATGTCCTCAAGACCCGACTCCGAGGAGACGCATGCGAGGGAACTCGAGAGGCCGTTTGTTGTATCAGCCATTCACACTTGAGTATGAATGAGGCTCTGACGCTGAGCCTCATTTGGTCAGAGGCCTGCAAAGAGCAGATTCGGAAAACATGAATCCAGATCAACTGCCATTGTCAGCCATTCACCCTTGAGTACGAATGAGGTCTGATGCTGGTTTGGCTGACGGGGTGGTCTGGACATAGGGTGTGCCCCTGGTGTGACCCTGACTTTGAGGACGCGCTGTATCAGGTTGTACCTGGTGGTAGAAGGGCCTTAGCCACTTCCTAGTCCATTAACTGCAGGCGGGGCCTGAACTCCCTCCCAGCCCCAGGCGTCCTCGTGGCCAGTCCTTGCCAGTTCCGGTTCCGGTTCTGGCTGGGACCCCCAGGAGGGTGCTGGCCCAGCTCCATTTGGCTCAGAAAACACCGCGTGTCCACCGGGGAGGGCCTCTCAGCTGAGAGCTGCATATTCCAAGGCCACGAAAAGATGGGAGACAGGAGAGGGGGAGGGGCTGGTCCCGCACCCCTGCTCACCAGCAGGGACCTGGAGTGGGCCCCCCGCTGGCCAGCCTCTCTGTGACATCAGGAGGACCCAGCGCTGCCCTCCGGGGACGAGGAGGGAGGAGCGTGTGCCCAGGCCGGTCAGCACCTCCGTCCCGTTGAGCTTCCTGGCAGCCACGGCAACAAGGGAACCTCCCCTGGGTGGGTGGCTCCCTGTCCATCCAGGACACGTCTCAGGACGTTCACGGGGCTGTGACAGGACTGTGCCGCCCCCGACAAGTCTCCCCCGAAACCTGCCAGGTGGGCACTGTCATTCCCTTTTTCAGGGGAACCACAGAGGCTAGAAGAGGGTCGGCCCCACCTCCCATCTGGCACCCCACCTCCCACCCGGCACCCCACCTCCGCTAGGCACTGAGCCAGAGTCTGAAGGAAGAAGGCACATTGTCAAGCAGGAGGGTCCGGCCCCCTCGGGGGCTCCCTCCCAGCTCTCAGCGGGTCCCTGAGGCCTCCCTCAGCCATTCAGGTGCCGTCCTTCCTCCTGGGGTCTGAGCACCGAGACCCTGCCCTGCCAGCCCCTCTCCTCACACCTGGTGCCTGCCGCCCATGCCCACCCCGTGCCTGCCGCCCACGCCCACCCCGTGCCTGCTGCCATGCCCACCCCTGCCCACCCCGTGCTTGCCGCCCATGCCCACCCCGTGCCTGCCGCCCACGCCCACCCCGTGCCTGCCGCCCACGCCCACCCCTGCCCACCCCGTGCCTGCCGCCCATGCCCACCCCTGCCCACCCCGTGCCTGCCGCCCATGCCCACCCCGTGCCTGCCGCCCATGCCCACCCCGTGCCTGCCGCCCATGCCTACCCCTGCCCACCCCGTGCCCGCCGCCCATGCCCACCCCGTGCCTGCCGCCCATGCCCACCCCGTGCCTGCTGCCATGCCCACCCCTGCCCACCCCATGCCTGCCGCCCCCCGCAACCTCCAGCCTGACCTCCGTCGGCGCCTGAGGAGCGGCAACCTTGGAGAAAGGCGCGCGTGGCAGCCGCCCCGCGATTGGCCCAGCGGTGTCCCCATTAGCGCCGTGGCTGCCACCCGAGGACTAATTAACCAGATGGCGGTAGAGCCCGCGTGGAGGCGTGGGGACGCTTTACATTTAAGTTGATCAAAATGAGGGGAGCGGCATATGCTCGCGGAGATTAAGGATTTTTTAACTACATATTAACGGCTTTTCCTAATGCCCTTCCCGGGACCGGCTCAGCCCCCCGCTCGCCCGCTTCTCGCTGCTCCCCTCGCCCGTCCTGAGACCAGGGCGCCAGCTTGGCGGGGTGTCAGTGTGTCTGGTGTCCGATCATTGTGCGTGGGGGGGCGCGAGCCGCTGGAGGAGGGGCGGCCCCGCTCTCGGGATCGTCACGCGTGGGGGGCGCGAGCCGCTGGAGGAGGGCGGCCCCGCTCTCGGGATCATCACGCGTGGGGGGCGCGAGCCGCTGGAGGAGGGCGGCCCCGCTCTGGGCAGCAGCTGCGGGCCTTTCCCCGCCAGGACCCGGCCGCGGTCGGGGCCTCTCCCTGGCGCCGTGCTGCGCCCGGAGCTCCGGGCGTCCTGGGGTGCCGGCTGGGGCTCAGGCAGAGCTGGCCCCTCAGGGAGCCTGCCCTCCGTGGAGGATGGGGGTGAGGTGCCCGCCATGAAGGCCAGGCCCCTGAGCCTGGGGGGGAGGGGGGTGCCGGGCCGCAGGAAGGGCCGTGGTCTGGGTGGGGACGGCGCCTGCGCTCGGAGGCTGGCTGTCCTCTGTCCTCGCGGCTTTCAGGACTGTGCGCGCGGAGGCGCGGCTCACAGGATGACATCAGCCTCTCTGAGTGTGCATTTCCTGTGCGTTCCCATGCTCGGTGTCACATGACCAGGGTCTCTGTCAGGGTCTCCCGGTCCTCACCCCAAAGGAAGCCATACCTGTTGAGCAGGCACTGCCCAGACCTCTTCCGCCCCCTGGAAGCCCCCCAGGAACCCCCTCTGGGGCCCCCAACCTCAGCCTTTTGAATGAAGGCAGAGAGACCGGCATGTTGACATCCAGGCATGAGGACACCCGGCGTGTGCATGTTCAGGCGTGTGGACTCTCTGGCGTGTGCACGTCCAGGTGTGTGCATGTCCAGGCGTGTGCACGTCCAGGTATGTGGACACCCAGGTGGCGTGTCCAGGTGTGTGCACGTCCAGCCGGGATCCTGGACACTTTGCAGACGTGTGCTCCTCCTTCTCCCCGAGCAAAGACGGTGGCTCTGCCCCAGGCCGGCCGCTGCCCCGCTGCCCAGGGTGGCCTGTGCCTGACCTTCGGGGAGACCCTGGGCACGAGGGAGGAGCACTCACTCCTTGACCCACCGCCCTCCCGCCGCTCTCACCCGCCCGCCTCCTGCCTCCCTCTGGGATGCCAGCTCAGCGCAGCCGCCTCTGGCCTGGGCTCCGGTGGGTGGACGGAGGGTGCAGGCTCCGCTCCGATGGCCCGGCTGGCGCTGAGCTGCGTGAAACGCTGTGGCTGCCGGGCCAGCACGGACATCGGGGCTTCTGCCCAGGTTCGCTGGGCCCCGGGGCGTCGCCCTGAGTCCCGAGGAAGTCGCCCCTCCTCCTGGACACCCGGACACCCGGTCCCTCCGCCCCTGGCAGCCGCGAGGTCGGGGCCGGGTTGCCTGCGGGGCCTGGCCTGGGCACCTCCCTCCCTGTGTCCTTCTCTGTCTTCCTCCCCCGCCCGTCCTCCGGGCGGCACCGCTGGCGAAGCCTGGCAAAGCCCACTCTGTCTCCAGCCCAGTGACGCTCCCATGTGACGGCTCAGCGGGCAGCGCTCATGAAAAGGCCTTTGTCCACGCGGCTAATTAAGAAATAGCAGCAGGCCTCGGAGAGCCAGGCCCACGGCTCCTCTGGACGTCGGCCACGGTCAGCAGGGGCTGGACCAGCCGCCCAGCAGCGGAACAGGGTTCCAGGGAGACCTCCCCGGCCCGCAGAGCCCTCCCGGGGCCTCCAGCCTCCGACAGCTCGCTGCCGCCTTCCGTCCCTCAGAGCCGCGCTGGGCGGGCCTGGGCACGGGCACGGGAGCTGGGCACCGCGGACTCGGATTTGGGAGGCCAGGCGGGGCCGCCTCCTGGGGCTCAGTCCTCCGACCTGTGAAATGGGCGGGGAGGCCGCTGGTCTGCGGGGAGGGCCCGAGGCGGACGAAGCGTCGAGGGTCTCTGTGCAAGTCCCGTCCAGGTCCCCACACCGGCCACAGGCACTGCGCCTCCTGGGGGCTGTCGGAAGCGGCACCCGAACCCACAACCCCTGGCCCAGCGGGGTGCCCCCCGTGTCCCCTCTGCACGGCTGCGGGCGCTCCCGGACGTGGGGACCCCTGCAAGGCTGGACAGAACCCAAGCTTGTCCCTCAGCGGCTGTGCCCGCGTGCCCGCCCCTCTGCCCGTGACCGTGCGGAGCAGTAGGCCTGTGCCCGGCCGGGAGGCCGGCGCCGCCCCCCCCTCCCCAGGTTGCCCCTCGCCGACGGTGTCCATGTGGTGGGCACGGCACTCACTCTCATCTGCTTCTCACGGGCACTCCCACCCCCAGGCTCCGCCAGCGGCCACAGGGACACGGGGTTTGAGTGCGTCTTACAGACGTGCCGAGGCTGGTCCTGTGTCGGCTGCCACAGGCGGGGACCACACGCCGACGAGTCGCTCGGCCTCCGGGCCTTGGTGGGGGAGAGAGGGGGTGGGAGCCGAGGGCCCTCACCCAGGCTCCTTGGTGGCCGCGTGGCCCATGCAGGTGCGTGCCGTGGTCAGGGCACCGCCCACCCGGGGCTGTCCGGCCCCTGTTACTGTTGTCCGCGTCGCCACGGCAACCTCCCGGGACTGTGTCCAGCAGCGACCCCGGGCGTGGGCAGAGGGCGCGGGCAGAGGGCACGGGCAGAGGGCGCGGGCAGAGGGCGCGGGCAGAGGGCGTGGGCAGAGGGCGTGGGCAGAGGGCGTGGGCAGAGGGCGCGGGCAGAGGGCGTGGGCAGAGGGCGTGGGCAGAGGGCGCGGGCAGAGGGCCCAGGCACCCCTCCTGCCTACAGGCACCTAACGTGCCCGCCCGGGAGCTCAGAGAGCGGCAGCTGGGGCGACGGTTACAGATGAGAACAGAGGACCCCCAGGAAATGGTTGTCCCAACGACCCCCGGAAGCTGGGGGCTCTGCCCAGGCCCCCCCACGCCGTGCGGTGCGGGCGGCACTCTGAGATGGGAGGTGGCCCGCACCCGCTGCCCCGGATGCAATATCGGGCGTGGAGGTCACGTCTGCACCCCGGGAGGGCGGGGCCAGGACAGCGAAAGCACCGCTTTTCTCCCCAGCGTGAAATGGGGACCGAGGCTGGTCCCCCAGCACCCAGTCCCCCAGCACCCGGTCCCCCAGCACCCAGTCCCCAGCACCCGGTCCCCCAGCACCCAGTCCCCCAGCACCCGGTCCCCAGCACCCGGTCCCCAGCACCCGGTCCCCCAGCACCCGGTCCCCCAGGACCCGGTCCCCCAGCACCCGGTCCCCCAGGACCCGGTCCCCCAGCACCCGGTCCCCAGCACCCAGTCCCCCAGGACCCGGTCCCCCAGCACCCGGTCCCCCAGGACCCGGTCCCCCAGCACCCGGTCCCCAGCACCCGGTCCCCCAGGACCCAGTCCCCCAGCACCCGGTCCCCCAGGACCCGGTCCCCAGCACCCGGTCCCCCAGGACCCGGTCCCCCAGCACCCGGTCCCCAGCACCCGGTCCCCCAGGACCCAGTCCCCAGCACCCGGTCCCCCAGCACCCAGTCCCTCAGCACCCGGTCCCCCAGCACCCGGTCCCCCAGCACCCAGTCCCCAGCACCCGGTCTCCAGCACCCATTCCCCCAGCACCCAGTCCTCAGCACCCAGTCCCCCAGCACCCAGTCCCCAGCACCCGGTCCCCAGCACCCGGTCCCCCAGCACCCGGTCCTCAGCACCCAGTCCCCCAGCACCCAGTCCCCAGCACCCGGTCCCCCAGCACCCGGTCCTCAGCACCCGGTCCCCCAGCACCCAGTCCCCAGCACCCGGTCCCCAGCACCCAGGGCCAAGGGGAGGCCCGAGTGCGCGGTGCAGGGGGAGGACCCCCGGGCGGCCCAGACCCCGTGCAGCCAACAGGCTCTTAGGGGCTGACCCCATGCAGAGAGCTCGAGGGTCCTTTAAATTTGAAAATTAACATGAAATCAGAAGAGACAGAGTAATTTTTCATTCTGCTGGAGAGGTTGTTTGCCTTCCCGGCTGACGCACAGTGTACTGATCCACGGTGTCAGAAGGTAAATGATTTTAAACCAGATTCAATTTAAATTTCATTACGTGTTTGTAGGAGACACAGGCTCCGAGAATCCCTCGCCCGCTCCTGGAAGATTTTTCACTTTTAATAACTCGGCTCCTAATGCCCTGATCTACTTTCCGTGCCCTGGCGAGGGGGGCGGGGCTGCTCGCGGTGCAGGGCCCGGCTCGGAGCATCCGGGACAAAGGCCCGGGCGGAGGGCTGCTGGCTGGGGACCGGCATCCCAGGGGCAGCTCGGCGCGGACTCGGGGCGACCGCAGCGAGTGCACCCCCTGAGCCGCGTCCCCCGCCTCCCATGGGGTGGCCTGGAGCCAGACCTCCCGGACCTTTCCAAGGGCGAAGGGACTCCCTGGCTCCTGTCGACCCTGGAGTGGGCTCGCCACGGGCAGCTGTGCAGCTCGGACCACGCACTCGGCCTCTCCGTGCCGGTCGGACACGGGTGCTGGTCGCACGCGTGGCTGGGTTGAATGGTGTCCCCTCGGGACCCATGACCCCCGGGACCTGGGGTGGGACCGTGTTGGGAATGGGGTCTGTGTGGGCGTAGCCGGGGGGACGATGAGGGCCTGTGGGGCAGGGCGGGCTCTGCTGCAGGGACTGCTCCTCACAGGAAGAGGGTCCCAGCCCGGCCGGCAGCTCAGTGTCGACCGGTGAACCAGGAGGTCACGGTTCGATTCCCAGTCAGGGCACAGGCCCGGGTTGCGGGCTCGATCCCCAGTGTGGGGCGTGCAGGAGGCAGCCGACCCATGATTCTCTCTCATCATTGATGTTTCTCTCTCTCTCTCTCTCCCTCTCTTCTTCTCTGACATCAGTAAAAACATATTTTAAAAAAAGGGGGGGTCCTCAGACACCCCCTGAGAGGGCCCCGCCAGGACAGAGCCGGGTTGGAGGCCCCTCCCCCAGGGCCCAGGACGCCCGGATCCCAGAAGCAGCAGCAGCTGCAGGGCCCTGGCAGGTCTCCCTCGGGGCCACGGGACCACCCAGCCCAGCGACACCGTGACCTTGGACTTCGGGGCCTCAGCACCAGTGTTTCCTGTGCCGCTCCCCGTCCCTGGAGGGCGGGAGGCTCCGTGCCAGGGCCTCTCTGTACAGACAGGGACACAGGCACACAGCCGAGGGCCCCGCCCAGGCGCCCGGGGACGGACACTGTCTGCGCTGTGCGGTGGGGACGCCCCCGCGCCCTTTGCCAGGAGTGAGGGGAGCCCTGCTGCGGGGCCCTCACTGCCTGTGGACGGCCGGCTCCAAATCCTTCTCGACGGGCAGTGGGGGCAGGTGCGGGGCCACGCAGCCCACAGCCCCTGCCCATGGTCGTCCGAGGCCCAGGAGCCCCCAGAGTCCCTCGTCCCCGGGGCCCTGGTCCTGGAGGGACAGGACGAGCGTCGGAGGCGCTGTGTCCCGTCCACTCTGTGCTGGCCGCTCCGCACAGCGCCTGCGCGGTGGAGCTCCCGGGGCAGCTCTCATCGACCCTCCCGGTCCTGCCAGCGGAGACCACGTCCCGTGGGTGCGTCTGCGTGTTCACACGCTGCCTCTGTGGGCCTGGGGTCTTGTCGGGAGAAGCATGAGGTCATCTCGCCGGGCGGCGGCGCTCTCTGAATAGACTCAGGAAGATTGCGAGGCGGCACTTTCACGGAGCCGGCGGATTAGCCTAAAAAACACGCTGTCAAAATATGTTGTTGCAAATGCCGGGTTGATGGCGATCTTGTTTTGCTTTGTTTCTTGAATGTGTCATTAGAAAAATTAGTGATGACATCAGCCGCCAGCCGGGCTGAGGGAGGCGTTGGGTGCCCTTGGAATCTTCTAAAGTGGTTTCGTTGCCGTTAAACACTCCATCTCCCCTCGTGCAGCCTAGCGGAACTTTCTGTTTTGCTTTGTGACTGTCAGGTGCATGTGCGGGAAAATCAGACGGGAAATGGGACCAGGTGGCCGCCCAGGCCC
Organism: Myotis yumanensis; assembly: GCF_028538775.1. Lineage (NCBI taxonomy): Eukaryota > Metazoa > Chordata > Mammalia > Chiroptera > Vespertilionidae > Myotis > Myotis yumanensis. The sequence continues at coordinate 214,143,850 of NW_027223754.1, forward strand.
AGCGGAACTTTCTGTTTTGCTTTGTGACTGTCAGGTGCGCGTGCAGGAAAATCAGACGTGAAATGGGACCCAGTGGCCGCCCAGGCCCAGGGGCCTCCCCAGGTGCCCCCGGCCTCCCACCTGCTCCCCGTCCAGCCGGTCCAGCGGGTGGGACTCGGGGCAGGAGGTGGAGGCTCTGTGGCCGCGGTGACGCTGCCCTGCCTTCTAGCACTTAGGAGAGGAGGCCCCGTAGCACGTCCAAGACCGATGAGCAAAAGCAGGTGTGTGCACCCCAACAGGTGCCTGCACCCCGACAGGTGTCTGCACCAGTGGGCGAAGGAACAAACAGATGAACGAAGGAATGAACAAAAGATTGAATGAATGAAGGTCTGAATGAATGAAAGGAGGAAAGAAAGAATGAATGAAAGTGAAGGAATGAACGAATGAATGAATGAACGAAAGAATGGATGAATGAGCGGATGAATGGATGTGAGGTGGTCTTCGGGGGCGGGGGGCGGCCCGGGAGCCCCACCTGCAGAGCCGAGGCCCCCCTGGTCCTGGAAGCCCCTCGGGCCCGGCCGGAATGAACCTCACGCTGTGCCGTCCCCAGGAGAGGGCTTTGCCCGTCCCTCTTCATTCTCCCGTTTCCCGTGTCCTCTCTGTCCGGGCAGAGGAGCCGGCGTCTACAAATGCGACGGGAACGTGTGGCCGAGCGGGCAGTGCCTTTGGAGGGACCAGACGTGTGCCAAGGGGGCCCCGGAGCCCCAGCTCCTGGGGTGGCCGCGAGGGGCACAGGGAGGGGCCGACAGAGGAGCCCCACAGAGCTGGGGAGTGGGCGGCAGCGTCCAGACCGACTGTGGCGGCCTCCACACGCCTAGAGGCGCGGAGCCCGGCCCTGGGGTCTGGGAGGGAGCGTGGTGGCTGCCTGTTTCTCGCTCCTCCGGGCTCTCTGGGGGACGCGCTTTATGAAGTAGCAGGGGGTCACGAGGTCAGGCAGGAATAAATCCGTCGTCGGGGGTCCCTCGTCCGTGAGCCCCAGCAGCACACGGGGCCTGGGGACCTCGGGCGAGAAGCAGCGCCTCCCGCTCTGGCCGGCTGGGCGGGCGGGCCGCCTCCTGCAGAGAATCCCCGGGAGCGGCCGAGTCCTCGCCCTCTCAGACCTCGCTCTGCCGGTAAATAGCGACATTTCCCACCCACAGAGGAGGCCGCGTGTGGACATGAACTCACTCCGCGGGCCAGGCCCTGGGGAGGGTCCAGAGGCCGCCGCGAGCCCTGCATCGGTTTATCTGCCAGATAATCAGAGGCAGAGACGGCGCCGTGACAGGACACGGCTCCCAGGGGACCTGCGTGGGGCCGAGCCCGGGGCCTGAGCATGGGCGGGCGGGTGGCCGCCCCGATCGGCAGCTGCTGGCTCCCCGGCAGGAAATGCTGCTGATTTCCCCGTTGGCCCCGGCGAGAAGCAGAGAATTACTGTGTCGATTTCTCCTAAAGACGAGTTTTGTTTAGGTCGGTGCCCTGTGTCACGGCAACTTCTCTCTCCGCCTCCTGGGCTGTTTGTTTGGAGCGGGCAGAGCCCGTGGGGAGCTGCGGACAGGCAGGCGGGCGGGCGGCCGTGCGGGGGGCGGGGGGTGGCCATGCACCGCTCCGGGCGCCAGGCCGCGGGCTCCGCGCTCCCCGCCGCCCCAGGCATCCCGTGCCCTGCTCCTCCTCTGTGCCCTGTGGACGCCTGGAGGGGCTCCGGGAGGGAGATGTTGCCTGACCCCCCCAACAGACTGCCTTCCAGAGGCCGCTATTCTGGGGTCACCTGGAGCTGAGATCGCACACCTCATGGCGAGGTGACCAGGTGCCGGCCTCTCGTTCCGGGGTCCCCCACGTCAAGTGAGGCCTCTGTGCCTTCGACCCCCAGGGACCCCTCCAGCTCTGGCAAAACCGACCAGTTCCACCCGGAGCCGGACGCCTGGGGCAGGTGCGCGTGGCCGCCCGCTTGGCACTCCCCGCCTTGAGTCCTGCTCCTGCCCCGCGCCCTGACCCCCTCCTGTCCTCCTTCCTCCAGTGGAGATAATCCCATAATCCGCCAATTACTCCCTCTCCGCACACGGGCTGTGCGGGCTCCATCACTGACGGTCGGAAGCGTGGCCGCGGCCTCGTCGTCCCCGTGTAGAGGGAGCCCAGGCGCGGGGGTCGCCCTCGGGTAGAGGGAGCCCAGGCGCGGGGGTCGCCCCCGGGTAGAGGGAGCCCAGGCTCGGGTGCTCGCTCTGCAGGGGCTGTCGGCCCGGCGGCCGCTCCCATGTCAGGAATAGAGGCCGCTGTTTAGGGGACGCTGGCCCCATGGTGCCTGGCCGTGAGCCCTGTGGGGACACGCAGCCTGTCCTCGCAGGAACCCCGAGGGGCTCACACTGGGCACGGGGCCAGGCTGGGGCGCGTCCCAGACCCCAGGCCAGGAGGAGGCCTGGCCAGCGGTCAAGCCCCGTGTGTCCCAGGCCCAACTCCAGCCCTTCCCGCGGTCCAGCCCCCCGGGTGTGGGCACAGGGGCCCCGGCACCCCTGCCCCGACTTTCCCAGAACTCCCAGCTGCAGCCACGGCCCCCCCTCCCCACCCGGGAGACGGGATGGAGCCCCACTGGCAGGTGGGTCCAGGCACCCCGTGGCTGTGGACCAGGGGGCGCCCCCTCGTCGCTATTCGCCCATTTAGTGGGGAGCTGACGGGCACAGGCCGTGGGCCCCAGGGTTTCGGGACAGTTCCCGCCGCCGCCTCCACTCCAGCACTGCCCTGGGCTTGGCGTCTCCATCGATTGCCGGGAAGGTGACAGCGCTGTGCTGACGCGTGCAGGCCTTGCATGCGCTTTGATTCTGGGCTTTACTCGTGGGCAGCAGCAGGCGGGCGCCAGGCCGTGGCCACGTGTGGACGACATCAGCACCTCCGGCCTCCGGGGCGGCGGGGTCGGGCACCAGCTGCGAGGAGGCGGCTGCGTTTCACACCGTGACTCACGGGAGAGTGTGAAGCAGCGGCTCTGAGGATGTGCTGCGTCCGTGCGTCCATCTGTCTGTCCATCGGGGAGGCCTCACCTTTTCCCGCCGCCTGGGGGTGCGCCTTCTGCAGGAGGCCCCATGGGCTCCGTCCCCGCTGGGCCTTGGGGAGCGCCGCCGCCAGGCCTCCCGGGTCCCGCCTTCCTGGCAATCCGCCCGCAAAGCACAAGCAAGAGGCACGCTGTTACCTTGTTCCCCGCGCCGCCGCCTCCACGCGTCACCATCTCCCCGCGCCGCCGCCTCCACGCGCTGTAAATGTTACATGTCCTGCGTTCATGGCCATCCGGGGTGAGGCTGGACACAGGCATATGCGGGGGGAGGGGGGCGTCTGTTAAAATCTGGGTGGAGAGAACGTGGGCGCTTGCGGGAGCCGACGTCCTGAACCCCCACCGTCCCTCCCGCCCCCGAAGGGTCAGAGGAGAGGGCGAGGCTCGGGGTCCTTCCCTCCAACCGACACGCTGGCCCTGGAGTGACCTCTCAGGGGTGAGGGGAGCAGTGGCCGCCAGTTCCCCACCGTCAGCTCGTGGGCCAGGACGTGAGTCCTAGAAGCGAGGACCTGGCCGCCTCCAGCTCGCTCCCGAGTTGGGCTCCCGTGAGGCCTTCGAATGTGCCGTCCTCGTCCTCTGTCCCTCGGCCTTTCCGCCTGTCCCGAAGCCCATCGTCCGGGCCACGGCCACAGCCACAGCCATGGCCACGACCACGGCCACCACGTTGCCCAGTGCCTCTTGGTTTAGTATTTTTTTTAAGAGAAAGTCTTTTTTTTTTTACCGTTGTCAATTTCATTTTATTTATTTTTAATATGTTTTTATTGATTTCGGAGAGGAAGGGAGAGGGAGAGAGATAGAAACATCAGTGATGAGAGAGAATCATGGATCGGCTGCCTCCTGGGCATGTGACCTTGACCGGAATCGAACCCGGGACCCTTCAGTCCCCAAGCTGATGCTCTATCCACTGAGCCACACCGGCCAGGGCTTCATCTTCTTGGGACAGTTTTCCTGATGCCACCCGTCCTTCTTACCTGAGCATCCTGGGAACTCCTGCCTCTCAGCCCCCCCCACCCCGGCTCCCTCACTGTCACGTGTGATAACATGTGACGTGGCTCCGTGACCACGTGTCCCCAAGAGGGCAGCAACCCGGTGTCTGTGTCCCCAATGCCCACAGACAGCCCCGCACACAGTAGGTGCGAAATGGATGTTTGTGGCCAGGAAGTGAGGGGCGGGAGCTGGGACAGGGAGGAAGCTGAGGGGGCCCCCGCTCCCCAGGCATCCGAGCCTCGGACGCCCAGGACCCATGGGGGACGGGACCAGGCGGGCCCGGTGCGGGCAGCGGGCAGGTGCGGCAGGACCCATGAGCTGTGGCTGTGGGTCCGGAGCCTGTGGAGGGGGGACACGGGAACGGACCTTCATTTTCCCCAGGTGCCTGCCGGGCCTTGGGGCTGTGCCCTTGGCCAGCACAGCTGGGGGGTCCTGAAAGGACGGGAGGGGGGCAGGGACTCAGCCGCTCCTTGTGCTGACCCCCGGCCCTTCGAGAGCTATTCCCGGGTGCACACGGGCCTCGCTCGGCACCTGCGTGTGGCAGGCGCGTCCAGCAACCAAACACTTCTCTGCGGTTCCGAAAGGCCCAGGCGGCGGTGCTGGCAGCGGTCGGCGGTCCCAGCGCCCGGGCCCGGTCCTCCCGAGAAGCCCGGGCCTGGATGGGGAGGCGGCCCCGATCTTCGCGGCTGCGGCTCCCACCACCGGCCGCGGCTCCCACCGCGTGGGCTCCGTCGCCGAGGCTGCAAGGAGCCAACTGGCCAGCCTCGGTCTTTGTCTTGTTTGAAAGGAGTTTGTTTTTGCAGACTCCGTCCAAGTCTGTTTCCATCCACCACGCGAGGTGCTAAGTTTGATAAATAAAAGAACATTAAAAACGGGAGAGAGAAATGTGTTTCCCCAGCTCCCGGGAGAGCGCGGCCAGAACTGAGATGTAGACACAGAAATAGAAGCGATCGGAACGCCCAACGTATCGCGGCTTTCAAAGGGGCGGCGTGCGGTTCCCGCCTCCGGAGACCGCCCTCTGCCCGCGGGAGGAGGACTCGCCCCCTGCCGCCCCGGCGCTGGGCCAGGGGACCCCTGAGCTGCTTGTGGGCCCATTGGGGGGGGCTCCCCGGGCGCGGGTCCCCCCGATGCAGCCCTCCCACTGGGGTCTCCGTCACTTTGCCTGAGATGTGCCTGTGGGGTGGGGGGTGAGGACGGTTTGCCTGGGATGTTCTAGAACAGCGGTTCTCAACCTTCTGGCCCTTTAAATGCAGTTCCTCGTGTTGTGACCCAACCATAACATTATTTTCGTTGCTACTTCATCACTGTCATGTTGCTACTATTATGAATCGTCATGTAAATATCTGATATGCAGGATGCCTTAGGCGACCCCTGTGAAAGGGTCGTTCGACCGCCAAAGGGGTCGGGACCCACAGGTTGAGAACCGCTGGTCTAGAACCTGATGGCAGGCGAGGCGGCGGCGGGGGCCGTGGGGGGGTGCCCCTTCTGTAAGTAAAGCGTAGCGAGGGGGTGGCGGGGTTTCCGAGACACCCGCGAGGGACGGCCGAGAACCCCTTCTCCCGAGAAGGACCTGCATGAAGGAGCAGTTCAACCCCCTGAGCACGGGGCCCGCGGGGTTCAGGAGACGGGCGCTGGCACCACCCCGTGTGGATGCCCACGGGGCACACTCCCTGCGGGGGCAGCGGCTCCTCTATGCCGCCGGCCTGCCCGGCCCCGCCCCACGCGTGGCCCTGCCTGTCTCGCAGGCCCTGAGGATGCGCCAGCGACAGGCCCCCTGACCCGTGCCAGGGCCTCCCCTGAGCTCGCACGGCGCCCTGGGGGTGCTGGGACCTCGCAGGGGAGGGCTGGGCTGCGGGTGCTGGCTGCCCCGGGGTGTCCCGCCCCCACGGGACCCGCCCTTAGAGAGTGATCAGGACGCAGAAGCAGGTGCTTCTCCCCGTGGTCCCACGTCCGAACCCCTGAGGGGCCGGAGCCTCTGGGGACCAGGCAGAAAGAAGCCCCTAAAAGCGCCTTTGGAAGGAGGGAGGCCTGTGCCCAGCAGCCCCCCTGAAGGTCAGCTCCCCGCAGGGAGCAGAGGGCGCGGCCCAGGGGCAGGGCTGCCGGGAACCCCGCTTGTCTCTGCCGATCCTGCCGGGAGCCTGAAACTGTGAATTCCCTCGTGTCTGTTCAGGGGGTCGGAACGGAACGCAGGAGACGCTGGCTCCGGCTCAGGGGGCCCGGAAGGCAGTCGACGGGCACTTCTGTGGGTGTTCCAACCGGGCAGGGACCTCGGGCTCAAAACCCCTCCTGGTGCGCGGCCCCCTCGGCCCCCCCTGGTGCCCTGAGCCCTGAGCCGCGTCGTTCAGAGCCCGCCGTGTCCCGAGGCCCAGGCATCTCAGGAGCAGCGATGGAGCCTGGGATGCGGACACAGAGGCCCTCTGGCCTCAGAGCCCCGCCCACGCGTGGACACCCGCTCCCCTCGCCTGCCGGACGGGGCACCCGCTCCCCTCACCTGCCGGACGGGGCACCCGCTCCCCCTCGCCTGCCAGACGGGGCACCCGCTCCCCTCACCTGCCGGACGGGGCACCCGCTCCCCTCACCTGCCGGACGGGGCACCCGCTCCCCCTCGCCTGCCGGACGGGACACCCGCTCCCCCTCGCCTGCCGGACGGGGCACCCGCTCCCCTCACCTGCCGGACGGGGCACCCGCTCCCCTCACCTGCCGGACGGGGCACCCACTCCCCCTCGCCTGCCGGACGGGGCACCCGCTCCCCTCACCTGCCGGACGGGACACCCGCTCCCCTCACCTGCCGGACGGGGCACCCGCTCCCCTCACCTGCCGGACGGGGCACCCGCTCCCCCTCGCCTGCCAGACGGGGCACCCGCTCTCCCTCGCCTGCCGGACGGGGCACCCACTCCCCCTCGCCTGCCGGACGGGGCACCCGCTCCCCTCACCTGCCGGACGGGGCACCCGCTCCCCCTCGCCTGCCAGACGGGGCACCCGCTCTCCCTCACCTGCCAGACGGGGCACTCAGCAGCCAGCGCAGAGCCCCACCAGGTGGGAGGTGACAGGGCGCGGAGGGACCCGCCCATCAGGAGTCCTGTTCCAGGAACCCTTGGTGTTTGACGTTAAGTTCAGCTCTAAACGTAGCCCCCAGGGCTGTCATGTGCTCCCTCCGAGCCGTGTGTGTGTGTGTGTGTGTGTGTGTCCTGTGTGTGTCCTGTGTGTGTGTCATGTGTATGTCGTGTGTGGGTCCTGTGTGTGTGTGTCGTGTGTGTGTGTGTGTCGCGTGTGTGTCCTGTGTGTGTGTGTGTCCTGTGTGTGTGTTTGTGTGTCCTGTGTGTGGGTCCTGTGTGTGTGTGTCCTGTGTGTGTCCTGTGTGTGTGTCCTGTGTGTGTGTGTGTCCTCTGTGTGTGTGTGTGTGTGTGTGTGTGTGTGTGTGTGGTGTCGTCCAGGGCACGGTCTCTGTGTCTCTCACATTCGCAGCCTCTGGGAAGGAGGGCCACAGGGAGGGAGACAGGCTGTGACCGGGCCCCTCAGCTTCCCCCAAACCTCGTCCAGAGTGAGGTCAGCCCCTGCCCACGCCCCTGGCCACAGCGACCCGTCTGCCAGCTGCCCAGTGGGCAACATCGAATGAGGGGCCTTAGGGCCAGTGGCGGGAGCCATGGTGGACAGAGGCCGCTGAGATTCAGAGCAGGAGGCCGGACACAGTGGGGCCACTTGTGAACGTTCCCCCTGGCCCTGGGCTCCGTCCTGCCCCGCGGCCTTGTGGGTCCCGCAGGATGTGGGGCGAGGCTGGGCTGACCCACGGGAGGGTGTCAATGCTGTCCAGGGCCTCCCTCTGTGGCCGGCGTCTCCATCCCAGGGACGCCTGCCACACCCAGCAGCATCCGGGCCCTGGCCCTCCGCCCGTGTTTGCCTTGTGATGGGAACTCACTTCTCTGGCCCAGCGGCCTGGAGCCCGCAGTGCCCGTCTCTGAGTGTAATTGGGGACTGACCTCCGACCCCTCGCGGAGCTCTGAGTGGCAGGCAGAGTGGGACCTGCCCTCCGAGGGTCTCCTGTAGATTAACTCAGCTCCCGGGAGCCATTGATTGTGTCAAGGGTCCGTTTATCACCCTGACAACTGGGAAAACCTTACATAAATATTTATCACGTGCGGAGGGGCTGGCCAGGCTCCTGCTGATGAGAGGGAGCAGCTGGATCACACCAGATGCTGCGCCTGGTCCACCCACCCACCCATCTACCATCTATCCATCCACCCACCCACCCACCCACCCATCCATCCACCCGTCCACCCACCCACCCGTCCATCCACCCATCCGTCCATCCACCCACCCATCCATCCACCCATCCACCCATCCACCCACCCACCCATCCATCCACCCATCCACCCATCCACCCACCCACCCACCCATCCACCCATCCATCCATCCACCCATCTACCCACCCACCCATCCATCCACCCATCCATCCATCCACCCATCCATCCATCCATCCATCTATACATCCATCCATCCACCCATCCACCCACCCACCCATCCACCATCTATACATCCACCCACCCATCCACCCATCCATCTATACATCCATCCATCCATCTATCCATCCACCATCTACCCACCCACCCATCCACCCACCCATCCACCCATCCATCTATACATCCATCCATCCATCCATCCATCCATCCACCATCTACCCACCCACCCATCCACCCACCCATCCACCCATCCATCTATACATCCATCCATCCATCTATCCATCCATCATCTATAAACCCACCCATCCACCCACCCACCCATCCATCCATCCACCCACCCATCCACCCACCCATCCACCCATCCATCCATCCACCCACCCATCCACCCACCCACCCATCCATCCATCCACCCACCCATCCACCCACCCACCCATCCATCCATCCACCCACCCATCCACCCACCCACCCATCCATCCATCCACCCACCCATCCACCCACCCACCCATCCATCCATCCACCCACCCATCCACCCACCCACCCACCCATTCATTCATTCATTCATTCATTCATTGACATCCCCTGAGAGACACAGCAGCCAGGCCTTGTGCTGGGATGTGACAGGGTCCAGTGGGTTCCTGTGGGTAGACGGGGGAGAGAGCCCTTGGCCAATGCCGGCAGCCATGGGTGCCACCCCTGCCATCCTTAATGTGCTCACCCACCTCATGACCCGGGTCTCCCTCTGCCTGGGGCCCTGCTCCTTTCCAGGGGGCCGGGAGGGCACAGCTTTCTGGAAGGTTCCTCAGCGTTCTTGAGCTCGCGGTTCATGCCCACCCAGTCCAGGTCCATCCCCACAGCGATGCTCTCCTGGCCCATCTGCCTGGCTTCCTTTGGGGCCCGTCTGCCCAAGGCCCCTCTGTTCAGACCTCCCCCTGCTTGGAGGGCATCTTGCAGCCTGGGAACCTGGCCGAGACCTTGGCATTGGCAGGTGCTGATGCCTTTGGTGAGCACAGTTACCCGCCAGCTCTCAGCGTCCTCCCCGCTGAGTGGGGACAGCGTCCATCCAGGCCACTGTCCTCCCAGTGTTAGCACTGGAGACACGAGCGAGATCCCCCGTGAGGGAAGCAGGCGCAAGCCCGAGGCCTCTCATCAGGTGCCTCTCCCACCGTCATCCTCGTCCTCGTCCGGGCTCCCCTCCCCCTCCCGGCCCCCGCCTGGGCAAGAGGGTGCTGGGGCCTGGGTGGGCGAGGGGGTGCTGGGGGGCTGGCAGGGGAGAGGGTCCTGGGGCCTGGGGTGGGGGGGAGGGAGGAGGCACCCCTCAGACACTCTGCCTGGCTCCCCGCAGGCAGCGGGTGGGGAGCGTGGGCCGAGGCTGGGAAGGTACCGGAGTCTGACAGCTGGTTTAGTTCATCATTTTTTTTCATTAATAAAAATTAGGATGGGAGAGAAATTATCATAATCCAACAATGGCAATGAAGCTTTCCATTTACTTCTCGTTTTTTCTTTTAATCAAAATGAATGATGATTAATACAGCGCATATTAAAACATTTAACCCGGTATCTCCCTAAAGCCACAGACTGTTCCCACAGAGTCCGTCTGTAGCCCCATGCGGTAGTTACTCCTCAGGGGGCTTTGGAGGTTCTGGGGAGGCGGGTGCTGCGATTTCAAAGAAAGAGACAGAAACTGTCGTTTTAATGAGAATGCAAATGAGAGTTGCGAGGTTCAGTGAAGGTCACGCAGCTTAATCATCAATTATTGTGGCCATTTATTGCCAGTAACAAATGAATATGAAACGCCATTGTTTTAACAGATTAGAGCAGCACATTATTATTATTTCAAAACTTCCCAGGCGTCTGGGATGTAATTTAAGAATTACCAAACGCTGAGCCCCTCACTCCTAGAACCCCCTGCGTTACGTTCGTTTTCACAAATATGTGGGCGTGGGGGTCCCCAAGTGGGAATTTTGGGGATCGTCTCTGCAGGGAACTGTGGGCGGGCATCGCGTCCTCTGGGGTCCCTGGGAGCCTCCAGGGGCAGCTGCTCCGTGTCCGAGAGGTCGCCGGTCAGTGCGTGGGTGGGGCCGTGGGTGGGGCAGTGGCTGCACGTGGCATGGCCACAGGGTTCTGAGGCAGCGGAGGTGGCGGCAGGAGGTCGAGGGGACCCCAGATCTCGGGGTGCAGGAGGAAGGCAGAGGAGACCCCATCGAGGGACCACCCAGCCCCCGGGTTCTGGGCAGCTGTCTCTCTGGGCACAGCCCGGAGCCGGGCACACTGGGTGGGGGCCTGTGAGCACCCGTGGGGGAAGGAGAGAGGGAGGAGGGAGGCCAGCAGCCGGGGCCTGTGGGCTCCGCGGTCTGGGCAGCTGTACGTGTGGCGGCTCCCGGGCTCCCGCTCCCCCTCACCGGCCCTGGTCACTCCTCCCGCCGACCTCAGCGCCGCCCCTCCCGGCCGCCGGCTCACCCTCCGGCCTGGCCTTGTGCCTTCCACCCCCCGCGGTGGGTGGGCAGGTGCGTCCTGGGAGGGGGTCCTCATTGGAGGCAGAGAAGGAAGCCAGGACAAAGGAGAGAGCGAGCCCCGAGGTGCCCGGGGACGGGGCGCCCCCTCCCTGAGTGGACACCAGCCAGAGAAGGGGTGACTTTGCCGGGTGCCTTTATCCCAGCCCCTCCGCCCGCTGAGGGAGCCGGGGAGGGGTCGGCAGGAGACGTGCCCCAGGACGCAGGCAGGGAGGGGGCTGCGGCTATGGCGGGGGGGGGGGGGGGGGGGGCGGGTGCGGTCACACCCACTGGGAGCAGCCCTGCCAGACCAAGGGCCTCACCCTCGGCCCCAGCAGGCGTCCTGATGCCCGGAGGGTCCACGGGTGAGCCGGGGCCCAGGCTCTGAATCAGCTCCTGAGGTGGGACAGTGACGGGGAGTTTAGGAAAGGTGACCTATGGCCCCACCGTGGCCGTGGCCGTGGCCGGTGACAACTCTGAGTGGCACGGGGTGGGGGGTGGGCCGAGGAGATGAGTCTGTCCTGGGTGCTGGGGGACTTGGGGGCGCCTGGGATAGGGTCCCTGGGGGACCTGCTCCCACCCCAGGCTCCGTGCAGGTTGGAGGGAGCCGGGGGGGCGGGGGGGGGGGTGGCCTCCTGCAGAGTAGCCCTGGGTCCCCGGCTCCCAGGAGCACTGTGGTCACTGGGTCTCGCTCCCGCCACCACAGGGAGAGGTGATTACACGGAACGGAGGCTGAGCTTTCGAAATCCCGCGGGTGAGACGCCGCGGCTTACGCAGGTGCACACCACCCTAAGCAGGGATCATGGAGGTGTGTGAACCTGCCTGTGCCATCTGCACCCCGGGAGACGCGCCCCCGGGGCCGAGCGGATCGCCTTCCCTTAGAGGAAAGGAAACTGGGTGTCCCCAGGGGCGAGGTGCGCCGGGACCTGACCAGAGACAAGACTGAGCTGTGACCCAGGGCAGCCAGGCGCAGTGCGGAGGGCGGAGGGCAGAGGGCAGAGGGCAGAGGGCAGGGTGCGGGTCCCTCGGTGGGAGCTGCCACCACAGGCCCCCAGTGAGACGGCGCCTCGGGGACACGGAGCCCGCCCGCCTGGGTGGCTGCCTGGAAGTAGCCGCACGCACCGGCTTCCTGTGGCCCAGACACCAGCCATCTCGGGCGGGGGTCCCTGCACGGGTCTTCCTTCTGAGTGGCCGGCCCAGAGCACGTGGCGCCCCTCAGGACCGTCGCTGGGCCCCACGGCCGGCGCGCACAGGGGTCAGGGTGTGCTGCCGGGCCCTCTCCTGCCCCCTGGGGAGACCTGCCGCCTGGGATCCTGCCCAGGCTTCACATGGCGGTGTCTCTGCTCTCAAGCCCACCATTGTCTGGGGTCTGGGGGTGAAGATGGTGGGAGCTCCTGTCCTCACGGCTGGTCATTCCTCGAGCAGTTTCTGGGCTCCTGCTCCTCACAGGCCCTGGGACGCCGGGTTGGGATCCCTGCCCTGCTGGCACCTCCGTCTCCTGCTCCCCCCCCACACCCCCGGCTGTGGCACGGTCCCAGCCCTGGCACGCCTGTGCGGGGGGCTGTGGGGCGGGAGGCGGTGAGGCGGCCCCGCGTGGAGGCTGAGAGGAGCCTGGTCCCGACGAGACGCTTGGTCTGCATGGCGTGCAGGCCGGGCCCTGAAGTCCGGGCGCCTCCCAGACCCACGGAGACCACAGGCCACGCGCCACCTCGGCTCCCAGATGGACGGGTCCCTGCAGAGGCTGTAGCAACGGTGCCTGGGCTCCAGCGGCCATGTCTCTCCATCCCCTTGGGCGGAGGGCGGAGGGCCTCCTGCATGCCCGTCCCCCACCCCCACCCGCTCTGCTCGCAGCCTAGCGCCAGCCGAGCGGAGGGACGGTGGCCGCACTCCCAGGGGGACCGGGCCGGCGGCGTCGGTTCATTCGTATTCAGGGCCACGGGCGCCACATCCCAATGTGGTCATTACCGCGCGGTCACTGCCTGTGGCTGCATGACAATGGGAGCTTATGTTCAATTTGCCGGCAGCGGGCAAATCGCTGCCCGCGCTGCGGCGGCACACACTCCTCACCGGAGCCTGTGCCGCGGTGTCTCACACGCAGGCGAGCACAGCGGGTCTGGAGGTGCCCCTGGAGCCCGTGCGACGGGATCTCATGGCCACCGCCCTCTCGGGTCCCTGAGCCGGGCCGTCTGCCTCTCCGGGCAGCAGGGCACTGACCGGGACATGGCCGCAAAGGCAGCGATGCAGCTATGGCGGGGGGAGGGGACCCACGGCCTGGCCACACTCTCCCCGCCCTGGGCGGTGGGCGGCCATGAGGAGTGGCGGCTGCTTGCAGGAAAGTGGTTCATTTACTACTGGGCCGAGCAGGAAACGGGTCCCGGCGTCTTCTGTGGGCTGCGCTGGGCAACGTGGACACGAACACGTGGGCACGACACGTGGTCCAGGAGCTGCAGGCTGGGAGGCCCCGGCGGGCGTGCAGGCTGGACAGCGAGGAGCCCGGTCCAGGTGCCGCTGACCACTCACAAGGTCCAGAAAGACACCTGAGTGCCCACTTGGGAATCGTGCCCCCCAAATTCCCATGCTGGATCGTGCCCCCCAAATTCCCATGCTGAAACTCCACCCCCGAGTATTTGGAAGTGCGGCCTCTGAGGGACTGGCAGTGGGGCCCTGTGACGGGACGAGTGACTATGAGGAGGGACTGGACAGACGCTGCCCCAGGAAGCAGGTCGTTGCCAGCGCCGGTCTCCACACCCTGATCCCGGACTCTGGCCTCCAGAGCTGTGAGAACCAAGGTCCGTTTCCAGCCCCGTCTGCGTCCATCGCCACGGCCACCGAGCCGACGGGGACAGCGGTCACTCCCGTCACCACGCCAGGACACCAGCAGGGGACCTTACGGAAGCCGGTGACGTGCGAACGGCTGCTCAGGACGGGGGCCGCACGGAGGTGGCGAACAGCCAGGCCCGCGGGCAGAGCCCTCCCGGGGGAAGCCCAGGCCCCGGCCCCTCCCCCCGCCAACCCTCCTGCGCTGCCTCCTGGCCCTGGCAGGACGGGCCTGGGGTGGCCCCCGTGTGGCAGCGACGCCAGAGCAGGCCTCCGAGGTCCGGGCGCTGGTTCCCGAGGTCCCGCCGGACAGACCTGCTCCACGCCCTGTGGCTCAGGACACGGCTGTGCGGGCTGGGGCCCGGCTGCCACTGTCTGCTCTCAGCGGACAGACAGACAGACAGGACGGCCCAGCCGGAGCTCCCTCCCGCGGCTGCAGGACTGCCCGCCCGGGGACACCCGTGCTCCTGCTCGGTGACGTGGGTCCTGCAGCCGCTCCACGGACAGTACGGCCGATGGATGGGCCGCTCAGGGCGGCTGGCGTCAGCCCCGGGGCCGCAGTGGGTGTGTCTCCCCACGTCTAATGGGTGAAAAACGCACCCAACCCCCTGGCCCGGGGCCGGGCACTGGGCTGGCCGCAGGCGGTTAGCACCCACCCTCCTCCCGGGCCCACGAGAGCCGGGATGATGGACGTCGGTTATTATGGAGGTGACGGTGGCCGCGGAGACCCAGCCGCCCTGCGGAACGTTCCGGACGCCGGCGGCGGGAATAAACCGCTTTCACAGGCAGCGCTCCCGCATTTGAAAATCAATAAGCCATTTCTGATGTGCCGGCCGGGGCACGACCTTATTTAGAAGCTGGTGCTCTCGGTCCCCTGCGCAGCTGCTCAGGGCCGCCCCCAGCTCACGCTCTCCGCAGAGGTGGCCGCTGACCACAGCCATTGCTGCGCCGGGGCCGCGGGGCCGGGAGGGACGCAGGTGGGCATCCGGCCGATGGCCCCGGGTCCTGCCCTGGCCCCGGCTCTGGGGTTTGGGGGCTCGGCCTGTTTTCTCAGGAATGAATGCCATCCACCCGCTCCGGGCCCCTGTGGGGTCGGGCCAGGCCCCGGCATTAAATGAACGTCAGCCGCACAATCACTGTTGTCACTGGCATTCCCAGGCCTCACGCCCTCGGCCCTGTCCAGGAAGTGGGGTGGATGGGGTGCAGAGGGGCCCGCTGTGGGGCAGCGAGAGGCCTGGCCTCCCGCAGGGCGGGCATCTCCTCTGGGCAGGAGTGGTCTGGACCCGGGACAGGCCTCTGCAGCCACGGCCCTGCCTGGAGGGCGGCGGCGCCATTTCCATCTCTTCTCAGGGCCGCCCCGGACTGACCGGTCTCTGGTTAGCGGGGGCTGGGGCGGGAGACAGGGCAGTGCCCGGAGGTCAAGGTCAGGGGTCAGGGGACGGGGAGAGGTGCTGGCGGCACCCTGACCATGTCTCCCCCGGCCCCGCCTGGAGCGAGGGCGGCCAGGGCCACCTCGCTCTCCTCTGCGGGTCCTTGTCCCTCCTGCATCCATGCCCCCGGGGAGGGTCGCGCAGACCAGCCCCCAGTGGTCCCTTTTGCAAAGGATGCGGCACAGCCAGGGGCCTTCCTCTGGGTCCCCAGAGCAGCCTCCAGACAGACACACAGGCCTGCGGCCCGAGGAGCAGCCTCGAGCTTTGGAGGCGTGGACCCTGGGTCCCAGCAGCATTTAAAGGGACACTTAGAAGGCAGGGTCTCACTGTGCCTGCGGGAGCAGGGTCTCGCATCTCCCCTCGGGGGGACGTCTGTGATGCCTGCACAGAAGCCTGGCTGTTCTCACACTGACCTTCTCTCAGTCCTCTGTCCACTCAGACCTCTAATGTCCTGTGTCCTCTCAGCCTACACTCAGCTCTCAGGAAACCTATGTCGGCCCCAATCTCAGCTCTGGCTTCCTGGGCAGATAGATGGGTGGATAGAAGGGTGGGTTAATATGTGGATGGATGGATATGTGGGTGGATATGTGGGTGGATGGATGGATGGATGGATGGATATGTGGGTGGATGGATGGATGGATATGTGGATGGATGGATGGATGGATGGATAGGTGGATGGATGGATGGATGGATGGATGGATATGTGGATGGATGGATGGATGAATGGATGGATGATGGTTGGTTGGATGGGTGATGGATGGATGGATTGATGGATGGATGGATGATGGATGGATGGATAGGTGGATGGATGGATAGGTGGATGGATGGATGGATGAATATGTGGATGGATAAATGAATATGTGGATGTATGTTTGTATGGATGGATGGATGGATGGATGGATGGATTGATATATGGATGGATGGATGGATGAACATGTGAATGTATGTATGTATGTGTGGATGGATGGATGGATGGATGAATATGTGGATGGATGGATGGATGGATTAATATGTGAATGTATGTATGTATGGATGGATGGATATGTGGATGAATGAGTGGATGGGTGATGAATAGCTGGATGATGACTGGGTGAATGGATGGATGATTAATGGGTGGATGGATGGATAGGTGGATAAATGAATAGGTAGGTAGGTGGATGGATATTTGATGGATGGATAGATGTATGATGGTTGGATATATGATGGAGGGATGGATGTACAGGTGGGTGATGGATGGTGGAGGGATGGATGTACAGGTGGATGATGGATGGGTGGATGGATGGATAGGTGGATAAATGAATAGGTGGGTAGGTGGATGGATATTGGATGGATGGATAGATGTATGCTGGTTGGATGTATGATGGAGGGATGGATGTACAGGTGGGTGATGGATGGTGGAGGGATGGAGGGGCTCTGAGGACACTATAACGTCTTCAGGGAGGTAGCAGAGCAGCCCAGGTAGACTCAGCCCCAGCTTATAGGGCTGCAGGCAGGTTACTGACCTTCTGAGCCTCCGTTTCCTCGGTGGCAAGTGGGGAGCCTCTGCCTGGGAGGTGGCTGTGAGGACGAACCGGGGTGGTGCCCAGGCAGGGACTCCGCCCATGACCCTGGCCATGACCTGGGGGAGGGCTCACCAGGGCCTCCTCACGGCCTGTGGGCCCCTGGCGCTTGTTGACAGCAGGTCTAGGTCAAGTCTCTTCCTCTGCTACAGTGTCCTGTGCACCTGCCAGGCCCGTCCTGGGGAGGGACACGTGGTTTCCAGGGTTTGCTGCACAGAAGCCGCCCGGCGTCTGAGTGAGGCCTTGTTCCCACGCGCCAGCTCCGCTCCGGACACATCCCAAGGAGCGTGGCCTCCAGACTGAGGGGCGGGACGTCTGTAACCTGCTTACATGGCCTCAGAGACCCTTGAACAGGAAACGGTGGTTCTTATTCATTATTATTGGTTTTTCTTAAATCCACACGAGGGTATTTTTCCATTTATGTCCAGAGAGAGTGAAAAGGAGGGAGAGACACACACAGAGGGAGAAGTGTCACGTGAGAGAGACACAGCTATTGGTTGCCTTCGCACCCGCCCCGACCATGGCCGGGGAACGAGCCCGCAACCGAGATAACGTGCCCTTGACCGGAATCGAACCCGGGACCCTTCAGTCCGCAGGCCGACGCTCTTTCCACTGAGCCACACCGGCCAGAGCAAGAAATTACTTGTTTTTAAACAAAAAGAAAACCTCCGAGTCTGTCCAGGAGGGGCGCTGTCCACCTGGTCCTGCCCTTGGGCAGCCCCCAGGCCCCGAGGCAGGCTCAGCCCAGGCACCGGGCGTCCTCACCACCTGTGGGCCCCACAGGCCACCCCAGGCGACGCTTTCAGGGGGAGCCCGCTGTGAGAAGCGGGCAGAGCACGTTCCTGGGAGGGGCGCTAACGTGTGCCCAGAGGATGAGCAATTTAGAAGGGGGGGCAGCCGCGGGCAGGGCGGGGGCCCGGAGCCGGGCAGAGCTGCTGGCATGGCCGGCGGGGTGAGCTGTGGGGCCTGTGTGTCCACTCTGAGCCCCTCCTGGGCGCTCAGCACGGCCAGGCCTCCGGGTGCACAGCCCTGCCCTCGGAGCCCAGTCACGCCTGTCGCTGGCACAGGCGGCCCGCGGGGCGGCCTCGCAGGACGGCAGTTTCACGGGGCCTCCTGCTGTGCCCGGCAGGGCCGTGGGCATGGGGGCCGGCGGGGTTTGGTGTGATTTGAGCAGCCCTGTCATCCCAGACCCGTGAAGGGGTGAGAGCCGTCGTGGTGAGGCCTGAGTGCCAGTCGGAGGGTGGTGGAAGGGGGTGCTGCTGGGATCACAGCGTCTATTTTCCGGGGGGCGTGAGGGGCCCACAGACAAGGGAGCGTGGGAGGAGCGGCCTCCGGACACCAGGTCTGGCTTCCTCCGTGCGGCTCTCTGGTCTCAGCATCGCAAGCACAGCCCATGGGCAAGGCCAGCTCAGAGCTGCCTGGTGACCACTCAGACACTGCCCAGAGGCACGGACGCCACGGACAGGACGCTGCCCCCACCCCCGCGGCAGGCCCTGGACGAGGGGACGGGTCTGGGCAGGTGCTTTGTGGGCAGTGATGGCGAACCTATGACAGAGGTGACACGCGAACTCATTTTTTGGGTTGATTTTTCTTTGTTAAATGGCATATAAATATATAAAATAAATATCAAAAATATATAAGTCTTTGTTTTACTCTGGTTGCAAATATCCAAAAATTTCTCTGTGTGACACGGCACCAGAGTTAAGTTAGGGTTCTTCAAAATGCTGACACGCCGAGCTCAAAAGGTTCGCCGTCACTGCCCTAGCAGGTGGGTGACGTGGGGCTGCGTGTGCTGTGCTCCCTCCCTCCGCACTTGGGGTGTCCACGGCCCCGAGGGAGCCCCCAGCCATGCACAGGCCGGAGGAGGAGGCCGCAGGCTGTGTGCTCGCCTGCGTGTGTGCGTGTCTCCGCACGTGGACTCATTAGCAGCTTCCGGGAGAGTTTGTCCCCCGGGGATGGACAATCTGCCTTCGGAGCTGAGGCGTCAGGCGCTTCCCGGCCCCTGGGACCGCGTGTCTCCTCTGAATCGAGCTGAGGAGCATGTTCCCAGGGGTGACGCTCACAGACAGACAACCCCAGGCCCCACGTGCACAGAAGCACACACCAGACACAGCGCACAGGCACACGTGTGCACACACATGCCCGGGAGCTCACACCTGCAGCCAGGGCCGTCGTCTGTCACCCATGAATTCTCCGGCTCCCACTTTGTCCTCACATGCGTCACGTGTCCCCTTCTGTTGCGTATGTACGTGCCCTCCTGCCATGCGTGTTGCATGTCTCCCTCTATGTGCATCATCTGTCATGCCTTTACATGTGCCTGACACGCCACCACAGTGCTCATCATGCATGTTCCACGTGTCCTTGTCATGCATGTGTGTCTCATTGCACATGGCACCAATGCTGTGAGCGTCCCTGTCATATGTTACATGTGCCTCCTCATGCCACATGTCACGTGTGCTTCTGTCACAATGCTACAAATGCTCAACCCAGTGTGCCATGTGATCAACACACGTTACCTGTGGCACATGTACCCGGCCATCGGTGCTCAGTGCCCCATCACATGTGCTGTGTACCCTGTCACGCGTTACAGGTGTGTGCATGTATGCACAGTTTCACCAGACGGGCCAGCTCTTCTGGCCCACTCCCATGCCTGGCTCTGCTGCAGGCTCCAGACGGGGACCCACCTCCGCCTCCCGGCCCGGCCCTGGGTCTGCAGAAGAGACTGAGGGGCTGGAGGTGCTGAGTCACACGCCTGGGCCCGTCCCTGGCCTTCTCCAGCCTGCATCCCAGGCCCGGCCTCACTGCGCGGCATTCTTATGGTACCAGGTTTTCTCAGTCACAGAACATGGTAGGACTCATGTGTTAAAAACCCAAGAGCAGATGAAGCTTCGGAATGAAAAGCAAGACTGCGCCTTGGTCCCCACACCCGGCCTCGCCCCTTCCCCCCCACCCCGGCCTGGCCCCTCCCGCCTGCCTTCTCATGGGCTCGAACTTGCCCACACGATGACCCCAGGGACCCTCCACCTCCCTCCTGGCTCATCCCCTCTGGACAGCACCTCCCCCTTCCGAGCAGGAGGGAGCTCTCGCTCAGCGTAACACTCCACCTCCCGGTTCTCATACATTTAAAACATCGTGAGGCTGAAGGACTTACATGGCTTTTCTACTATAAATATTGTCCTGACCTTCGTCTACATGTTAATTTTGAAGCGCGACACGCGACGCCTGACATTTGTGACGCGGCACCAGCAGTGCTGTTTACCAGGGACGCCAGGCTCGGGGCGGGGGCAGGACTCCGGAGAGAGGCGTCGGCGGGTGGGGAGGTTTTACCCGTCACAGGGGAGTCATCCGGGCGCGAGGGCCGCACGCGTGCGGGGGTATCCTCATGGCCACTTCACTGCCGAAGAGTCGGGCGCTCGGCGAGCCTTTCCCCCATCTCCCCCCACAGCCTCACTCCCTTCCCTGTGGGAGCGTCCTCCCAGGGTCCGTGCCTGGTAAGCGGGGCAGCCCCGAGGGGTAGGCGGCACTGATAGCGCAGCCGGGTATAAAAGTCTACACGCCCTTCAGAACCTAGAGACCCGGCCCCGGAACGCCCAGAGTCCGACTGTTTCTGAGCTCAGAGAACGCCCTGAGGGCGCTGGTCTCCCTGTGTCAGCAGGCCTGCCCTCCACACCCCGGCCTGGGGCCGGCCATGAGGTCTGTTCCGCACACAGCGGGCCCTGCCACTGTAAGGCGCTGTTCCTTTACGGAACGACCTCCTCCTCTTTGCCGCCTTTCCTTTTCTCCTTTGGCGTTTCTACTAAATGACGGGTGGTCGCCCGCCTTTCCATACCTCTGTCTGCTCCCCACACGCCTCCGACTTTATTTCCCGCAGCCTGGCTCCCGGTCACGCCTCCGCTACCCTCAGTCCATCCTCCGTGGCTTCGGATTGGTTAGTTATGTTCATTCCCATGAATCCTCTTTTGTCTCGTGTTCCTTTTGATCTGAGCCGCCGGATTTTCTTTGACGGGCCCTGCATTCTCTGAGCTTCTTGGAGGACGCCGCCGTTTCGAGTTGTTATTATTGCTGTATCGTTACTATTAGCGTCGTCCTTTTCCCCGCCTCGCTCGTGATTCCCCGCCGCAGGGACATGCGGAATGGACATGCGTCCTGGGCCTGCGAATGCCTGCGCCCCACCCCGCGGCCTCTCGAGGGGACACAGGTGGAGGACGGACAGCACCTGGTCAGTGGGGTCACCTCAGCCCCGCGTCGCCCAGCGGGCTCTTGCCTGACCAGGGGAGCCGCCTGCAGGCCTGTGGGAGCGGGCACGGTGTGAGACGAGGCTTGGGTCTCCCTGGAAGTGGGGACGGCCCCGTGGACAGGGAAGCTGGCACATGGGCCACGGCCCGCCGGGCCTGTCCTGCCTCCGGCTCCCGGCCCGGCTCGCTGAGCGTGGCCCTTGGCCTCAGCTCCGCCCCCCTCTCCGCCCCTCACTCCCCCTCAGAGCGGGGCCCCCAGCTTCTGTGCACGACCCCCTGGAGTCCATGGAGCCCTTCCCAGACCAACATAGAATATGCGAGATTACGGGGAAAACCAATTATATCGAAAGGCAGTCTTATCAAACGTTGAAAAATCTTTTCTGATAAGGGAGTGCGCCTGCTTCTTTATCAGCACATCCCACCGCATGGCTGTGGGGGGCAGTGGGAATGGAAGCGAGGGGCAGGAGTGACGGGCTGGGGTGCTCGCAGGAGCCGTAACGGGATAGGGAGGGTCCTGTCACTCTGCGTGCGTGGAGCCATGCGGCTAGAGACACCCGGACAATCCCGCCCCCACGGTGCACCGCTGGCCTCCCCTCTGGGCGCCCCACCGCCCCCTCTCCTAAGGGCACCCCCACGTCATGACACTCACTAGAAGGGGTTCTCGGTGTCGGGGGAGGGGGCTCCGGCTGCACCTGGAAGAGAAATCCGGTCCACGCTTCTCTCCATAGAAGATGCCCCCAGTGTGGGTGCTGAATTCTGACGACTTTCCAATGTTCGAAGTTTTGAATAATATGCACTTGACTGGGGGCACCCAGCAGTGTCCAGGGCTGGGTCCCTGGCGGAGGCCCCTTTGGGGTCCTGGGTAGCGTGTGTCACCAGCATCCCCGTGGCCCTGAAGGCCGCGTGGTAGCTCAACTGCAGGTAGCTCAGAGGCCGGAAGGCCGTGACCTTGGGGGAGGTCAGGCTCCACACACACACACACACACACACACACACACGCCGGGGTGGCTGACGGCAGAGGAGTGAGGTGAGGAGCTGCAGGAAATGGGGTTGTGAGAGGGGACTGTCCAGGGCGACATCGCGGCCCCTTCCAAGCCTGTCTCTGAGTGGTGTGGCCTGCGTGAGGCTGGGCCCCATCTCCAGGGGACACTTGGACCCGGCATTCCTGCCCCCGGAGCCTCCAGGATGCAGGGAGCTGGGAGGGCTGCAGCCACAGGCGGGGACTCCTCAGGCGGCCTCCCTCTGACCAGGGCCGGGCACCGCCGGCTCGGACAGGCTGGCCGCAGCAGGCCGGGCACTAGTGGAGTGCTGCCCGTGTTGCTGGAGTTGGGACCCGCGGCCATGCTTATGCGGGCCTCAGTTTCCCCAAATATGCACTGCGGGGTTTGACCTGTCTGACCTCTAAGAGCCCTGCCTGGCCGTGGGTCCCTGTGCGGGAAGGACAGGGCCTGTGTGAGCCCCCGGGGGCACAGGCCTGCCTCCCGCTCTCCAGGGCCCGCCCGGGGCCCCACCACCCCGCACAGGGGGGCACAGGTGCAGGCAGAGGCCCTCCGTGACCCCGGCCCAAACCCTTTGCTGAACATTTGGAATTGAACTTGAAATTCAGCTCAGACAGAAATGCCTTGAGGCCTTGGCACTGCTTCCGGGGACTCTGAGCGAGTGGGCGCTGCTCGGGGACAGTGCGGACAACTGGCCGGAAACACACTGTCCCTTCCCAGAGCCGGGCCTGAGGCCGGGCAGGAGGCGCGCTGTGTGTCGGAGCATTGGCTGTGCGCCCACGCGCTCCGCGCCTGCAGCTGCCTGGAGCCGGTCCCACGCGATGTGCGGGGGGCTGGGGGGGCGGGGGGTGTTTCCAGTCGGAGGTGCCAAATTTTCAGGAGCCACCGCGGGTCAGCCCTGGGCCGTGGCGATGGGTTCCCAGTCCCTCTGGGGACCGCGGGGCGCGAGGGGACTGGGGGCGCGGAGGCCTCTCCGGCTCGGCTCCCCCGCCCGCCGAGGCCGCTCTGCAGTGAGGCCCCTGCGCGCCTAGGTGGAGCCCGACCCGCGGTTTTCGGCTGGACCGGCCCCGCCTGACCCGCCGGCGCGCCAGGCGGGGGCGCTGCGGGGCGGCGGGGATCCCCCGGGCCCCTCCGCGGCCCAGTGCGCATCGGCGGCGGGGCGGAGAGCGGTCGGCGGCGGCGGCGGGAGTCCGATCGCCGCGCGGGCCTGGTCCCGCTCCCTCCCGGCGCCTTCCCAGGAGCGGCCGAGCCCAGCGATCGGCGGCGCGTCCCCGGCCGGAGAGCGGCAGCCCGCGGGCGGCCAGGCACACGGTGTCGCCGGCCCCACCTGTCGGCGCGACCGCCCCGCCACCCCCGCCGCCGGCACGGGCAGCAGCAGGGCCGGCAGCGCGAGGCGCCGCGGGGAACCGGCCGGGCCCCGCTGACCGCAGCGGCGAGGGCGCGGGCCCCGGAGGGCGCGGAGGCCCGCACCGGCCCGGAGGCACCGGCCCCCCAGCCCCGGCCGCGCAAGTTGCATCGCTGCGAGCTCTGCCGGGCCGCGCGGGCCCCGGCGGCGGCGATGGTGCGGCAGCCCCGTGCCCAGCGCGCAGCCCCGGCCCCGAGCCCGGCCCTCGGCACAGGCGGCGCGGCGGCCCCTTGAGCCCCAGGCCGGTGCGAGCGCGGGCGGCGGCGGCGGAGGAAGAGGAGGCGGAGGCGGCGGCGGCGGCGGAGGAGGAGGAGGAGGAGGAGGAGGAGGCGGCGGCGGAGGAGGAGGAGGAGGAGAGGAAGGCGCCGCCGAGAAGCGGCAGGAGGCGGAGGCCGGGCCGCGCAAGACCCCCCCTCCCCCGTCCCCCCAGCGCCCGGACCGTTGCGCAGTCCCCGGCTCGCCGTCCGGGCCCTGCCGGCGGCGCGGCACCGAGCGCGGCGGCGGGGCTGATTCATGGGGCCGCGGCGGCCGCCCCCCCGCGCCCGGGCCCCCGGCGCCCCGCAGCCGGCGATGGTGGCCGAGTGGCCGGAGCGGCGGCCGCCGCGGCCGGAGACTATCTGCTAACCTTCCCGCCCCGGTCCCCCCTCCCCTTGCCCCTGCTCCCCTCCCCGCCCCGCACCCCGCCCCCCCTCCCCTCCCCCTGCCCAAAAAGACGCGGATCGCTGCCTGGAGTGGCGCCTCCAGTCGCGGGGAGCGCGCGCCGGCGGCGGATGGAGGGCGCGAGCGGGCGGCCGCGGCGGCTGCACCCGGCGGGGCGCTGATGCGGCGCCGGCACCTTCGCTGCGCGGCTCCGGGGGCGTCGGCCGAGGGCTCTCCGCGATGCAGCTGCTGAAGGCGCTCTGGGCGCTCGCGGGGGCCGCGCTCTGCTGCTTCCTCGTCCTGGTGATCCACGCGCAGTTCCTGAAAGAAGGTAATTGTCCCGGCGCTGTCCCCGCGCCCGGCCCGGCTTCCCGCCGCTCGGCTCGGCCCCGACTCGCCGAGCGCCGGCGGGGCTGGAGCGGTGGCCGGCGGTGGGGGACGCGCGGGAGCGCGGCGCCGGCCACCCGCGCGCATCGGCGTGCGCGGGCGGCCCACGGGGTCCAGCCAGCGCGATGGTCTCGGTGACTCTTGCACCGCCGGTGCCCGGGCCCACGCCGGCTCCTGTGCCTTCTCTGCCCTGCCAGGCAGGCGGGCAGCGCTTTCTCGGAGGGCTCAGTAGATGGCACCAGCACTCCAAGCTGGCGGGCGGGCGCCGGGCTGAGGGCGGCGGGAGCCCAGGAGAGGCCTGCGCCCCTGTACCCCACTCCCTGCGCCCGCGCTGCCTCAGGACCCAGGGGGGAGACCACGGACTCTGGGAGCAGGCACTTCGCCTGAGCACCAGGCCCCGCGCCACGTTGGCCGCTGCCCACTTGGTGCCTCTGGAGCGCAGGGCCACTGGGGTCCTGGTCTGGGACTTGGTTGGGGTGCACATGCCGATGGCCAGACCCTGGCAGCTGGAGGTGTCTCGGACTGGGCAGCCCTGCACCGGGGCCCAGGGCACGCGCAGGGGCTGGTACGGGCGGTGCTCACTCCAGGACCCTGGCTGTTCTGGAAACTTCCTGGTCCCCCGGCGGCTGGGCTCTCCTGGACCTGGTGCACACGGGGCTCAGCCAGGCCAGCCCTCGCAGAGCAGCCTCACTCACTGCCCACGCTGGCCTGCCCTGGCCCGAGGCACCTGCCACCGGTGCTGCCCGGAGCTGCCCCCCCCCCCCCCCAAGGCCATGGCACAGAAGGGACGGTGTGGAGGGTAATGCAGGCAGATCCTCATTAGCTCTGGGTCCTACAAGGCGAGGGCTTGCAGCCTCCAGCTGCTTCCCTCCTAATTAACGGGCCGCTGGCTCCCGGAGGCCGAGGTGTGGGCGGCCAGCCCAGGCCGGTCACCTGCTTTGCCAGCCCGGGTCCACGGCCCTGTCTGGATTTTGGGTCCCCGCCCTGAGGGACAGGCGCTGTCCCTGGGGGCTGCTGCAGGCCTGGCTGTTCTGTGAGAGACTGACGGGGCCTGGAGCCAGTCCCCCGCCTCTGGCTCACTGCCCGGCTCGGGGACAGTGTGGCTCTGGGGGTTGGGGGTCCCCTGGGGTTGGCCAGTCCCCAGAGGACTGTGCCCGCCTGTGTGGAGGGAGCCTCGACCCACCCGGTGGCCGGGGTCCTGTGCGACGGGCCTTGTTTGGGCCGCACGCTTCTCACCCCTCGCTGACCTTTCTCTTCCGGGTCCACTTTGGGAAGGGGAGCGTGTGAAGTCCCGGCTCCTCCCTGAGGTCAGCAGCGCGGCGGGGGGACTGACCCTGACGCAGAGCTGTGATCTGGTAAGAGGACCGCTGGCTGCCTGCTGCCTGCCGCCCTGTGCCCGCCTGCCTCTGGGGACTGAGGGACCGGAGTCCCCAGGTGGCGAGCTTGGTCGGGAAGGAGTGGCTGCCCCTGGAGTGGATGAGGGCAGCAGGGGGGTGGGGGGGGGGCAATGTGTACGGAGGACGGTGCTCTGGGAGCGGAGCCTGTGCGTGAATGGGAACCAGAGAGCCTCCGGGGGAGCCTCCCGTTCACCCTGAAACGCACACTCAGGTCCGCACTCAGAGACGGCAACGGGGACGGGGCAGGAAGAAACGGTGGGGTCGGGAGCAGGTGCGCTCGGAGGGCTCCGCGTCTCTCACATGCCCCCAGGGGAGCCCAGCACCTGCCCCCCAGCCCTCGAAGGTCCTCGGACGGCCGGTCCATCCTGAAGGCCTTGCTCTGTGGGGACTGAGTCCCTCTGCCCGTCTCTGACAGCCAGGGCGGCGGGCGCCGTCTCCTCTGAGATGCCCCCTCTCGACCCCTGAGGCTCAGGGGCCCAGGCAGGCCTCGGAGGGGATGGGGGCTACTCCTGCCCTCGGCCCCCGGTGGCCATGGGCTGCAGGCTCCAGGCCACTCACTTCCAGCGGCCATGCTGGCCAGCAGGGGAGCGGGGAGGGGAGGAGGGGGAGCGGGAGCGAGGCAGCGGACAATTGCGACTTGTTGTCTGCGGGCGAGTGGGAAGGAGCCGTTTAAATCGCCATTTCCGCGGGTCTGGTTTGTTCGGGTGGAGAATGGGGGACTCAGGGAGCCGCTTGTACACACTCCGCCTTTGTGTGGAGATGCAGGTCAGCCCCTGGCCAAGCCGTCCCCCTCCGGCCAGTGTGTCCTCCAGTGTTCGCCCAGATGAATAGGGTGGTGAGCGGGAGAGAGGGCCATTGTGTCCCTAATTGAGGCCTTGGCTGCCACCGTCTTTGTGAGAACGGTCCCTCCGGCCTCGCCGGGCCTGGCCGGGCAGGGAGGAACCCGGGCAGGGCCGAGGGTGGGGTGTGGGGCCGAGCGTGGTGGGGTGTGCACCTTCCCTTGCTTGCCCCTCGAGACCCCCCACCCGTCCTCACCCTCTGCAAGCCAGAGCCCCGTCCTGCGCACGGAGCGCAGACGCCGTGTTTGTGAACTACGGGGCCAGGGGGGCCAGGGCCTGGGGACCCGGGCCTGGGGACCCGAGCTAAGACCCAGCTGCCTGCGTGGAGGGGGCGCAGAGCGCACGTGTGAGGAGGGGCGGGGGAAGCCATCCTTTCGTGTCCTTAACTGTGTTTGGTCTCAGAACACAGATTTGAGGCAACAGCTGGGTTCTTTCCCACCTCCCTCTTCCAGAGACTCTCCACTGTGTCGCTCCCCGTCTCCCCGCCCCCCTGGATTGCAGCGCCGTGAGATTAACAGCTTTCATCTAGATCTTCATGTACCAGGAGGAAGAGAGACCCACGGAGAGCAGCAGGGGCATGGAGCTGGCGCCCATCGGGCCACCTCTCGAGGGGAGGGTGTGGGGCTCTGGGACCAGGGAGGCCGGGCAGGGCCAGGACATGCGGCCAGAGGGGTGGCCTTCCCTGCAGGTGTGTGTGGGTCAGTCTGTCCCTCCCTCCCTGGGTGGCAGGGGCGGTACCAGCTGCGCACAGGCAGGCAGCACCATGCGGTTCCTGCAGGGAAGTTGGGGTGAGTGTGTGTGTCTGGCCCCATGCAGGGACGCCCCCCAGGCCTGCTCTCGCTGAGTCCCCCTGCGGCTCCAGGGCCCAGCTTCCCTCTATTTACCTCACCAGTGATGCTGGGCGCCAGTGATGTGGGAGCCAGTGATGCTGGGAGCCAGTGATGCTGGGAGCCAGTGATGTGGGTGCCAGTGATGCGGGAGGCAGTGATGCTGGGAGCCAGTGATGTGGGTGCCAGTGATGTGGGTGCCAGTGATGCTGGGTGCCAGTGATGTGGGTGCCAGTGATGTGGGTGCCAGTGATGCTGGGAGCCAGTGATGGTGGGAGCCAGTGATGCTGGGAGCCAGTGATGTGGGAGCCAGTGATGCTGGGAGCCAGTGATGTGGGTGCCAGTGATGCTGGGAGCCAGTGATGTGGGAGCCAGTGATGCTGGGAGCCAGTGATGTGGGTGCCAGTGATGTGGGTGCCAGTGATGTGGGTGCCAGTGATGCTGGGAGCCAGTGATGCTGGGAGCCAGTGATGTGGGTGCCAGTGATGCTGGGAGCCAGTGATGTGGGAGCCAGTGATGTGGGTGCCAGTGATGTGGGTGCCAGTGATGCTGGGAGCCAGTGATGTGGGTGCCAGTGATGTGGAAGCCAGTGATGGTGGGAGGCAGTGATGCTGGGAGCCAGTGATGCTGGGAGCCAGTGATGCTGGGAGCCAGTGATGTGGGAGCCAGTGATGTGGGTGCCAGTGATGCTGGGTGCCAGTGATGTGGGTGCCAGTGATGTGGGTGCCAGTGATGCTGGGAGCCAGTGATGGTGGGAGCCAGTGATGCTGGGAGGCAGTGATGTGGGAGCCAGTGATGTGGGAGCCAGTGATGTGGGTGCCAGTGATGTGGGTGCCAGTGATGCTGGGAGCCAGTGATGCTGGGAGCCAGTGATGTGGGTGCCAGTGATGCTGGGAGCCAGTGATGTGGGAGCCAGTGATGTGGGTGCCAGTGATGTGGGTGCCAGTGATGCTGGGAGCCAGTGATGTGGGTGCCAGTGATGTGGGTGCCAGTGATGTGGGAGCCAGTGATGGTGGGAGGCAGTGATGCAGGAGGCAGTGATGCTGGGAGCCAGTGATGCTGGGAGCCAGTGATGTGGGAGCCAGTGATGTGGGTGCCAGTGATTCTGGGTGCCAGTGATGTGGGTGCCAGTGATGTGGGTGCCAGTGATGCTTGGAGCCAGTGATGTGGGAGCCAGTGATGGTGGGCGCCAGTGATGGTGGGAGGCAGTGATGTGGGAGCCAGTGATGTGGGAGCCAGTGATGGTGGGCGCCAGTGATGGTGGGAGGCAGTGATGTGGGAGCCAGTGATGGTGGGCGCCAGTGATGGTGGGAGGCAGTGATGTGGGAGGCAGTGATGTGGGAGGCAGTGATGTGGGAGCCAGTGATGTGGGAGCCAGTGATGGTGGGCGCCAGTGATGGTGGGAGGCAGTGATGTGGGAGGCAGTGATGTGGGAGCCAGTGATGTGGGAGCCAGTGATGTGGGTGCCAGTGATGTGGGAGCCAGTGATGTGGGAGCCATTGATGCTGGGAGCAGAGCGGAGTCCTGTGAGCGCGGCCGGTGAGGGGCACACTCCGCTGGGGGCCCTTCAGAAGCCTTTGTTGGGTGCAGGGAATCATGGCAGCTGTAACCTGAGCTCATGTCCAGGTGTCCCGGTATCAGGGTGTCCAGTGCCTGGGTGTCCCAGTGTCCGGGTGTCCCCGTGTCCGGTGTCCTGTGTCCCCATGTCCCTGTGTCCCGTGTCCCAGTGTCCAGGTGTCCCAGTGTCCCTGTGTCCCCGTGTCCCAGTGTCCCTGTGTCCCCGTATCCCAGTGTCCCTATGTCCGGGTGTCCCTGTGTCCCATGTCCCTGTGTCCGGGTGTCCCTGTGTCCCCGTGTCCCAGTGTCCCTGTGTCCGGGTGTCCCTGTGTCCGGGTGTCCCTGTGTCCAGGTGTCCCTGTGTCCCCATGTCCCTGTGTCCCGTGTCCAGGTGTCCCCGTGTCCGGGTGTCCCTGTGTCCGGGTGTCCCTGTGTCCAGGTGTCCCTGTGTCCCCATGTCCCGTGTCCCTGTGTCTGGGTGTCCCAGTGTCCAGGTGTCCTGTGTCCCCGTGTCCGGGTGTCCCTGTGTCCCCGTGTCCGGGTGTCCCTGTGTCCGGGTGTCCCTGTGTTCCGGTGTCCCTGTGTCCGGGTGTCCCTGTGTCCAGGTGTCCCTGTGTCCCCGTGTCCGGGTGTCCCTGTGTCCGGGTGTCCCAGTGTCCCTGTGTCCGGGTGTCCCTGTGTCCCTGTGTCCGGGTGTCCCAGTGTCCCTGTGTCCAGGTGTCCCTGTGTCCCCGTGTCCGGGTGTCCCTGTGTCCGGGTGTCCCTGTGTCCCTGTGTCCGGGTGTCCCTGTGTCCAGGTGTTCCTGTGTCCCCATGTCCGGGTGTCCCTGTGTCCAGGTGTCCCAGTGTCCCCGTGTCTGGGTGTCCCTGTGTCCGGGTGTCCCTGTGTCCGGGTGTCCCTGTGTCCCCGTGTCCGGGTGTCTCTGTGTCCGGGTGTCCCTGAGGGTCCGTGGGCAGGGCCAGTGGCTGCCGCCCTCGGTGGTAAGGGTGTGGTGGACCCAGGAGGCTTGGACAGCGGGCAGCTCTTCTGGCTCTGGCCCCAGGCTGCGCTGAGTCCGCCCCTCAGGGGGCCCGGGTGCTGGGCCTGCTCTAGCCCCTCCCGTCCTGCTGCGCCCACGCCCCACCCAGACTGCAGGGCTCTGGCCTGGGGCTGCCCGCCGACTGCCCGGGTCTGAGGCTCTGGGCTGCGTGCGGAGGGGCCCGACCAGGGCGGCCCTGAACCCACAGACTGTTCCAGCGGCCGGTGCATAGGAATGGCTGCGGGGAGGGGGGAGTGAAACGAAAGGCTTGAAGGGTAACCTGCTCCTTTGTCACTTCCTGTCAGTTCTTGGGGGACCGAGGTCCTAAGTGAACCCACACTCACCCGGGGGGCCCTCCGGGGCTCTGGCAGCTGTAGCCGTGCAGGCCGAGGGCCTGGCGCTGAGGTGACTGTTCAGAGGAGACGGGGTTCCCGCGGCCTGGCCCGGCCATCGTCCGTGTTACCAGGGACCCGGAGTGGCTGGGTCCCCTGCCTGGGCCCCCTGAGCCCATGGGGTCTCACCTACATGCACACGTGCTGCTGTGGGGGCACCAGGAGGGGAGGGCACGGGTGGGTCGGCGCACCCCGTCCTGTGGCGAGTGCCCGCCGTGGCCCGGAGACCCCTGCTGCTCACGCTGAGGGCGTCTGCAGGCTCCTGGGCATGTGGGGTCCCCCGTGTTGCTGGCAGCGCCCGCTCCCTCTCACCCCACCCGACACTGCACATCCCGGGGAGCCCTCTGCCCGCCCCCTTTTATTCTCCCCTTTCACTCTGGGAGACAAACGCGGGCTTCGCTGGGTCTCAGGAGCTCGCGCAGAGCCTGTGTGGGCTCTCGGGGCAGAGGGGCCGGGAGGGGTGACCCTGGGAGGGGTGACCCTGGGAGGGGTGACCCTGGAAGGGGTGACGCCAGGACGGCCGCAGGCCCTGGTGAGGGTGCTGCCCTGGGGACCTGATGGGGGCTCCCGTGCATAGTCAGAGGAGGCCCTGCAGCCTTTAAAACGCACTTTTCAAAACCGGCTCCTGCCTGGGAAGGTGCATGTTATTAGCCAATCACCTCCTCCTCCGCTCACCGCGCCGGGGAGCGGGCCTCTGACTCGGTCCCCCCAGCGGAGCCCGCCTCGCTGATCAACAGCTGTGCTTTGCAGAACCAGAACCGTAAAATCCGCCTCCTGCCCCGACCCGGGGGCGCCTGCACAGCCACGGCGCCCCGCTCCCAGGGCGGTTGCCTGGGTGACAGCACATATTGATCGCCTGCTGTATGCTAGGCCCGGCTGTGTGCTGGGGTGTGTGCTTGTGAGCCAAGCACAGCGGAGGGGCCGGGCGGGGCCCCAGGGACAGGTGCAGCGTAACCCGTGCGCGTGGCCTCGTTGGTGGACTTAAGGCGAGGCTGTCCGGACGAGGTCACTGTGGTTTAGGGTCCACCCTGGTGGATCCAAAGACGAGAAGAGATGCAGGGAGAGGCTGTTGAAGATGGAGGCAGAGGCTGGAGCGATGTGGCCACGGGCCAGGGGACGCCTGCGGCCACCACGGGCCGGGGTCACAGGAGGAGCCGCCCCCAGGGCCTCTGCCCACCTGATGTCGGACCTGTGGCTCCAGGACTGTTTTAAGCCCCAGGAAATGCCACTCGGCCCAGGAGCCTGATGGGACACACACACACGACCCACGTGGGGCCCAGCGTGTCCTGGTGGCCTGTCACCTCCCACCGTCTGCCTCCAGGAGGCAGGCAGGCCATCGGGGTCTCCCATCCGTCGGGGGGTATGGGTCCCGGAAGCGATGACCCTTGAGTTTCAAGCGGAGGCAGAAGCTGACCCCCCAGGAGGTCGGGTCCGGGGGGCAGCCGGACCCTCCCGCGCCTCCTTGCAGGCATTCGGCGTTTCCCAGCGCGAGGGCAGGCGCTGTGGCGGGCAGGCAGCTCTCGGTGGGCGCGGGGGGCGCCTCACTGCCATCGCTGTGTTTATTTTTACGGCACCTTCTATTTATGGGGTGGCGTCGGCTTCCCGTTCACGGGGAGACCGATTTCCTTATCCGGGCACAGTGATGCAGTGATGTCACCGTGGAGACGCTGTGCTGGCCAGACAGGTGCTTCCTGAGCACCTACTGCGCGCTACGCAGCAGTGGGCTCACTAAGGAGAGGCGGGTGGGCAGCGGTCTGAGCCGCTTGGGCACAGGTGGGGTGGCCTGCAGGTCTGCCCTGAGCCTCCTGGTCCCCTCCCCAGGCCTCCAGGCTGGCTGGGGACTCAGAGGCCCCGAGATGAGGGTGGGGCTTCCCAGTGACACAGGAATGGAGAGGTGGGCGTGTCAGCTCCCTGGGCGCTGCCACAGGACCAGGCAGGGAGCTGGGCGCAACCGACGCTACTGTCTCCCAGTTCTGGGGTCAGACGTGCAGGCCCCGCTGTCGGCTGGGGTGCTCCCTCCAAGCCCCGTCCGGCCTCCGGGAGCCAGCAGCGTCCGTGCCTCGGCCTGCGGTCACCGGGCCTCTTCTCTCCGTCTCCGGTCTCCCCTCTTCTCTCCCGTAAGGACACTGGTCACTGGGTTCAGGGCCCCCAGGTCCAGGATGGTCTCAATCTGCCAGGACACTCACCCCACACAAGGCCTCTCGCTGAGGCTCAGGGTGGGCCCATCTTTGGGGACCATCGTCGGAGCCCCACACGGGGTGGAGGGACCCCCCCCAGGGCCCAGCCCCGTCTGGCAGATCTTAGAGCCACAAGCTCCGGCCCTTGGGCCCATCCCCTCCGTGGTTTTGGGTCCCCTGGGCGGCTGTGGGCCAGTGCAGTTTGTAGGACAATGGGGTGACCGCGGTGGATTCTTCCCTCTCGGGGACCCAGTTGCTGGAAGGGGCTGCCCCCCGGAGGCCCCCGCATCCTGCGTCCTGGGCGAGCCCCTCCGCCCACCCTGGGCCCTGCGACCCCGGGGTCAGGCTGGCCGAGGGGGCCCAGGGCTGTGCCGCTCGGAGCCCGTAGCTCGTGCCCATCAGAGGGTTCATATTTCTTTTTTTTAAGAAAATTGTGAAACCAGTTTAACATTTGTGTCTGGCTCCCCCCAAGGCGTTTTTTATTCCAATTGGAACAGACTGTTGCCACTTTAGCGGGTACCTGGCATGTTATTAAAAACGTGTCTCTCTGTTTATTCTCTTTATTCCCGACTCGCTCCTCGTGTGTTAACTCGCACCCCTTGACCTCGCGTAGCTCTCCCTCCATTATGTGTGCGGCTGAGCGGGCAGCGCGAGACGCAGAGCTGTCACTGCGTTACTTCCCGTCGTCGCTGGTGGGAGGCAGGTGAGCAGGGGAGAGGGGGTGAGGAACCTTCTAGAATGGGAAGCAGTTCCTCCGGGGTGGAAAGCACTGTTAGAGCCAGAGGCTCCGGGAGCAGGACAGGGGCCCCAGGCCCGGCTGCAGGCTCCCAGGGTCCTGCTCCCCAGTCCTCTCATCAGAGCGCACCTCCCGGCCTGCATCTCTGTGCGCCCCCCCCAGCCTGCACCCCTGTGCCCGCCCCCCCCAGCCTGTAGCCCTGTGTCCCCCCCAGCCTGTAGCCCTGTGCCCCCCCCCAGCCTGTAGCCCTGTGCCCCCCCCCCCAGCCTGTAGCCCTGTGCCCTCCTGGCCTATGGCCCTGTGCCCTCAGGGTGGGCAGCCCTGTGCCCTCCTGGCCTATGGCCCTGTGCCCTCAGGGTGGGCAGCCCTGTGCCCTCCTGGCCTGCAGGCCTGTGCCTGCTCTGGTCTGTATGCCTCGTGGCCCCGAATTACAGGGGAGTCACTCCCCCTCTTCTCGGTGTGTGTGTGGGGGGGCGGGGGGGGGGAGTGAAACCCAGGGCCTTGAAAGGCGTGCAGTCTGGCTTCAGGGCTCCCTGTCCACAGATGACTGCCGGCTCCCCTGCCCGCTGCCCCGGGTGGGCGCTCACCATCTCGCCACCAGTCCGGCCGGCGTGGGCCAGGCCCAGGCAGCGGCCGAGCAGGGCAGGCTCGGACATAGACACGCTTTGTCTGCAGATCCGCATGCGGTGCCAGCAGTGATGAGACCCTCGCTGGCAGCAAAGCCAGACCTGGCTCTCGGGGCCAGCTGAGCGCCTCGGGGACCGTCCCGGTGAGCGGGCGGCAGAGGGTGGGTGTGGCCTCAGCCCGCAGGGAGCAGCCCACCTGCGGGGAAGGTGCCCGCCCTGTGCCCGGGGCGTCCCTGAGCTGATTAGTGCCGGGTCTCCCAGGACCGCGATGGAGGCACCAGCCCTAATCCTTTAAGAACCGAGATCAGCTCCAACCACAGCTGAGTTCCAAGCCAAATAAATTAAACTCCTGCCTGCTACCCCGCAGCTTATTAAGTGGCCAGATTATGCAAAACGCCCTCAAGTGCGAGAATGCAGCGTCTGGCGTGGCTGCCACAGGACGTGCGTGCCTCTCCCGGGGCATGGCCCTCTCTCCCAGGACACTCCTTACCCAGCCCGTCCCCTCCGCGGCTCGATTCCGGGGAGTGAGTGGTGTGATTGCTGAGCGTAACATTCATGTTCAGGAGGCGCGTTCCAAAGCCTGGGAAACGTGTCTGTCTCCAAGCAATGCCTGCTCTTCAGGGCTGAGGAGGGAGGGGTGCAGGGGTGTTCGGCTTCCTGAGCTGCAGCCCCCAATGATTGTTCTCTTATATAGAGGCCTGGTGCATGAATTCGTGCACCCGTGGGGGGTCCCTCAGCCTGGCCTGCAGGATCGGGCCGAAGCCGGTTCTCTGACATCCCCCAAGGGGTCCCAGATTGCAAGAGGGCTCAGGCCAGGCCGAGGGACCCCACCGGTGCACGATCGGGGCCGGAGAGGCACCACAGGAGGGCCCCAGGGTGTGTCTGGTTCACTTCGCTCAGTCCAGATCAGCCGGACCCCAGCAGCAAGCTAACCTTCCAGTCGGAGCATCTGCCCCCTAGAGGTCAGTGCATGTCATAGCTAGTGGTTGAGTGGCCTTAGCATATCATTAGCATATTACACTTTGATTGGTTGAACGGATGACTGGATGACCAGACACTTAGCATATTAGGCTTTTAGTATATAGGATATATATTTATTGATTTCAGGGAGGAAGGGAAAGGGAGAGAGAGATAGAAACATCGATGATGAGAGAGACTCATGGATCAGCTGCCTCCTGCACGCCCCACACTGGGGATTGAGCCCACAACCCAGGCACGTGCCCTGACCAGGAATCGAACCCTGACCTCCTGGTTCATCGGTCGACATTCAACCACTGAGCCACGTTGGCTGGGCAGTGCGATGACGGTTTTCATCTAATTAAAAATAAAAAGAGCCCTGCCCTGTTCAGCTCCGTGATGCGAGTTTTGATCCTCGGATCGAAGGATCTTGGGTTCGATTTCAGTCAAAGGCAATACCTCAGTTTTAGGCTCGATCCCCGGCCAAATCGATGTATCTCTCTCACGCTCACATCGATGTTTCTCTCTCTCTCCCTCTCCTTCCTCTCTCCCACTCTGTCTAAAAAAAATCAATGGAAAAGTGCCCTGGGGTGAGGATTACACAGAGAGCAGTGTTTTCCTGAAAGCGATGGTGACAGCCTGTTCCAGAGAAGGGGCGTGGGAGCGGGAGGGGCCTCGCGGGGCCCAGGGAGCCTCCTTCCCGCCACGTCACCGTGGGCCACGCCCCGTGTTGGGCTCTGGGACACGGCCAGGCACGTGGACAGCAGCCCCCCGGCTCCTCATAAAGGCGCCTTCGCCTGTCCGTCCCCAGATGGGAGGGTGGCACCGTGCACGGCCACACGGTGGAGTGTTACTCGGCCCTGAAGGGGAAGGCGAATCTGACGCCCGCTCCCGCGTGGCCGAGCCTCGAGGGCGTCACGCTCAGGGACGTGGCAGGCACAGAGGGGCACATGCTGTGGGGCCACGGACACGAGCCCCCAGAGTCACAGTCACAGAGACAGGAAGTGGGAGGGTGGGAGCCAGGCTGGGCTGGGGTGGGGGGGCGGGGCTGGGTGTTCATTGGCGGTGACGGTGGGACCCCTGCACAGCCACGAGGATGGGTGATGCGCTGAGCTGTGCGCTGGGGGACGGGGAGACGGTGAACTCATGTGTATGTTTCACAGTTTGAGAACGGGCACGTTCCCAGCGTGTCAGAGCAGCAGTGTCGCCTTTTTAAAGCACAGGCTTATGTCTTTTTAATACTTTTACTCATTTCAGAGAGGAAGGGAGAGAGAGAGAAACATCCACGATGAGAGAGGATCATGGACCGGCTGCCTCCTGCACGCCCCCCACTGGGGATCGAGCCCACAACCCGGACATGTGCCCTGACCGGGGAGCGAACCCTGACCTCCTGGTTCACAGGGCGACGCTCAACCCCTGAGCCACGCCGGCCGGGCAGTGATAGGCTTTTGAAAGATGCCCAGTGCCCTGCACCCACCCTCACAGCCTCACACAGAAAGCAGTTCACCAGCCGGAAACGCCTGCTTCTCCTCTCCCTCCCCTTGTCCCTCCCCTCCCTTCCCTGCCCTCCCCTCCCCTTCCCCCCTCCCCGCCCTGCAAATCCTTGGCCGCCACTGATCCTTTATTGTCCCCATAGCTTTGCCTGTTCCAGAACATCACAGCTGGGATCACACGCGTAGCCCGTTCAGACTGGCTTCTGTCACAGTCACACGCACTCACGGTTCCTCCGCGTCTCCGTGGTCTGCGAGCTCGTGTCTCTTAACTGCTGGTCACACCTCGCTGGATGGGCCACGGCGTGCCGTCCCCGGGAGGACCCTGGCTGGGCCGGGTTTGGGATGTTACCGTCCGTGTGCAGGGTTCTGTGTGGACACGTTTCCGAGTCGATGGGGGTGAACCCAAGAGCGTGATTGCTGGGCCGCAGTGAGGTCTCCCAGGTGACCCTCCCAGGTGACCGCCCGGACACAGCCGCCATCGGGTCACACCTGCCTCCCAGGTGCCTGGGTGTGGCTCTCCTCCCAGCCAGGAAGCTTGTCGGCCGGGTGGGGTGCCCGGGGCCTGTTCTTTGCCACCCCAGGTGCCCCTGGCCACGTGGGACCTAACCCTAACCCCATCCGAGCTGGAGCCCCGTGTCCTCCCTGGGAGCCGCCACCCCTGGGTGACTTTCCGCAGGCGGAGGGCGGGGGCCGGGAAAGTCAGGCCAGGTCAGGCCAGCGCTCCAGGCTCCTGGGAGGGGCTGCTTCTGAGGACAGGTCCCGATGGCGGAAGCAGCTCAGCATGACCGACACTCCCGGAGTGCCAGGGACACGTGGTAGCCGAGGTCACCGGGGGTGCTGCAAGCTGGGGGAGCTAAGTTAATGTGAGGGTCCCTGTGCCCCCCCTGGATGCCCAGTGCTACGGGCAGTGCCCTCCCAGGGCCCGGGTGCACCGAGGCCACCCCGACCCTCCAGAAATGAAGGTGAGCCGAGGAGGGGACTCTGGCTGCTGCGGGAGGAGGCTCTCACCCCCCGCTGCCCATGTGCCTGCAGGTGCCCCTCCCAGGGGATGTGTGTTGGGGGGCGGGTGAGGAGAGCTCGGGTTCCCGGGGTCCCAGGCTGGCCCCTCACGGTGGCTTCACTCCGTCAGAGCCACAGGGGCTGGGAGACCAGCCGGACCCTGTCCCGGACCCCAGGCCTCCCCTCCCCAGATACAACAGGGGGTCCCATGGTCTGTCCCCTCTGGCCCTGGCCCACACCCAGGGCCGCCTGGCTCCCCCCAGGCCCGGCTGCCGCGGTCTGTGCGTTGGGAGCGCAGAGCTCTCCTCTCAGTGCCTGGGAGTCGGGGAGTGCAGCGCAGTCACAGTGTTTACAGGGCTGAGCCGGCAGCCTCCGGTCCAGCAGGCCTGCGGGCGGCTCTCATTAATGGGCACATTAACGGGGTGATTGACGGGGTGCCAGCTGGATGGGCGAGGCCTCGGTAACTGATGGCCTCGAGGGGAACGGCGCGTCCCGTCCCTGTCGCTCTCTGTCCCTCCGTGCAGCGTCCGCCGCGCCCGGGCCCATGTGGCCCTGTGGCCGCCGCACCCAGCGCCAGGAGGAGCTGCACAGTCTGTGGGTGGGGCTCCGGGCCCCTCTTTTCCCACCCGAGAGCAGGCAGCTGGGCCCCAGGACCCCGGGGGGAGCCCCGATACCTCCCTCCCTTGCTGATAATTGTGGTCGGCAGGCAGCGCTGGGAGAGGCCACCGTCTTGGGGGTGCGGGTTGGGAGGTCGGGCTGTGGGGCTTCGCCAGCCCCTGGGCCTGCACTTCAGGGCCCAGCATGGACCCCAAACCCCCCTTCAGGAAAGTTCCAGGAGGGTCTGCCTCAGTCGCCCTGTCCTGCCCCTGCCCCCCCAGATAAAGGAGCTGTGGGCTGCTCCTGAGGGTGGGGGTGAGCCCGCTGCCGGGCGAGGGGCCTGGCCTGGCGGTCCTCAGTGACCTCGGGGTCCTGCCCCCGTGGGCCAGGCCGGGGGCAGCGGGCAGCTCCAGGCTCCCAGGCAGGGGTGCGCTGGCCCGGGCACGCGGGTCCCGCTGCGCAGCCCACCCCGCACGTGTCCCCCCGAACGTGTCCCCCCACGTGGGCTGCACTGCTCACACGCACCTGCGTGTCCAGGAGGGAGGCCTTGGACAGGCGTCTGGGTGGGGCGGGAGCTGTAAGGCCCAGTGGGGACTCCTGCTCCTCTGGGGTCCCGGTGCCTGGGACCCCAACAACCCAGAGCTGGGCAGCCCGTGACTGTGGGGGTCTGCTCGCTGCCCCCCACGCCAGCTCCGCATCGGAAGGGCCTGGGAAACTCGGGGCGGGCGCAGGGGCCCCTCGAGGCCTGAGCTGCGGGGCCTGGGAGCCCTGCTGTGACTCACTTGGTTATCTCGCCCACACGCTGTCGCAGAGATAACCCCGGCGTCCGCACGTCCCTGGGGAATCGGACGGGGGGGGGGGGGGGGCGGGGGGGGGGGGGCCTGCTGCCGCTCTGACCGCCGGGTGGAGTAACCCCGGACAGAGATGTCAGGTCACAGCTCGGTCGCAGGGGCGCTCAGGTTTCGAGGCGGCCGCCCTCCAGGTGACCTTCGCGGGCTCCTCTGTGTCTGTGATCTGCACGTGGGCGGTCTGTGCGACCAGGGATAAGCTGGACGGCGGTCCCTTAGTGGGGAGCGTGGTGGCAGCTCAGGTCCAGGGGTGACACCCCCACTGTGGCCAGAGAGGCCGGATGTGGGTGAGGGTGGCCCGGGTCAGCTCTGGACGCAGCTCCTGCTAGAGTCAGGGCCCTGGCTCCCCACTGCGCCGGGGGCTCCCCACTGCGCCGGGGGCTCCCCCACTGCGCCCGGGGCTCCCCACTGCGCCGGGGGCTCCCCACTGCGCCCGGGGGCTCCCCACTGCGCCGGGGGGCTCCCCCACTGCGCCCGGGGCTCCCCACTGCGCCGGGGGCTCCCCACTGCGTCCGGGGCTCCCCACTGTGCCGGGGCTCCCCCACTGCGCCCGGGGCTCCCCACTGCGCCGGAGGTTCCCCACTGCGGCCCGGGGCTCCCCACTGCGCCCGGGGGGCTCCCCCACTGCGGCCGGGGGCTCCCCCACTGCGCCGGGGGCTCCCCACTGCGCCCGGGGGCTCCCCACTGCGCCCGGGGCTCCCCACTGCGCCCGGGGGCTCCCCACTGCGCCGGGGGCTCCCCCACTGCGCCCGGGGCTCCCCCACTGCGCCCGGACTCCCCACTGCGCCGGGGGCTCCCCACTGCGCCCGGGGCTCCCCCCACTGCGCCCGGACTCCCCACTGCGCCCGGGGCTCCCCACTGCGCCCGGGGGCTCCCCCACTGCGCCCGGGGGCTCCCCACTGCGCCCGGGGCTCCCCACTGCGCCCGGGGCTCCCCACTGCGCCCGGGGGGCTCCCCCACTGCGCCGGGGGCTCCCCACTGCGCCCGGGGGCTCCCCCACTGCGCCCGGGGGCTCCCCCACTGCGCCCGGGGGCTCCCCCACTGCGCCCGGGGCTCCCCACTGCGCCCGGGGGCTCCCCCACTGCGCCCGGGGGCTCCCCACTGCGCCCGGGGCTCCCCACTGCGCCCGGGGGCTCCCCACTGCGCCCGGGGGCTCCCCCACTGCGCCCGGGGGCTCCCCACTGCGCCCGGGGCTCCCCACTGCGCCCGGGGGCTCCCCCACTGCGCCGGGGGCTCCCCACTGCGCCCGGGGGGCTCCCCACTGCACCCGGACTCCCCACTGCGCCCGGGGCTCCCCACTGCGCCCGGACTCCCCACTGCGCCCGGACTCCCCACTGCGCCCGGGGCTCCCCACTGTGCCGGGGCTCCCCACTGCGCCCGGACTCCCCACTGCACCCGGGGCTCCCCACTGCGCCCGGACTCCCCACTGCGCCCGGACTCCCCACTGCGCCGGTGCGGGAGACAGAGGGACAACATCCAGCTAAAATGGTGAGACTGTGACACATCAGCACCACGGATAGCGCCAGGGCAGCCTGGTCCCCAGGCCTTGCCCAGGGTGCACCCCCATCGCCAGGGGCCAGGGTCACGCCCCACGGTGCCAGGTGCTCTCCGTGGTCCGGTTTGTCCCTGTGACCTGGGGTGTGACCCCCTTTCTCAGAGAGCTGTGCCCAGGAGCCGGCGTGAAAATGCCGCCTTGGACTCCACAGGCAGAGTGATCAGTGGGCGCTGACACGGGTTTCGTGAGCACTGGGGCACCCCCCTGCCCCCCAGGACCAAGCCCTGGGCGCCCTCAGCCCGGGCAGAGATGCGAGGAAGAGGCTTTGTTTCTGACACTGACGTCGGCACGAGGCCTCCGTGAGCTCTGACTGAAACCGCCGTCCGCGTGACCACGAGGCTGGTCCCCCCACGGCGCTGCGGGCCCAGGTCACTGCAGCAGGTCCCTGACCTCGCCACGTGGGCTGGGCCGGGCGCGGGCAGACGCCATGTGTGCCCCCGGCCCCCACGCTGCCCGTCGCCAAGCCCTGCCGCGCAGACGCACACACGTAGTCACAGCCCTGCCCACCGACAGCACAGCATGTGGTCACCGGTGAGGTCCGCCCGGCGTCCCTGCTGCCTTCAGCTTCTCCGGGCACAGGGCTCCCCGGGCCCTCCCCCCGGTCCTCGCAGGGCCCCCCCCCCCCTCCCCCCCGGTCCTCGCAGGCCTCCCCGGGCCCTCCCCCCTCTCCCCGGTCCTCAACCCCGGCCCTCCCACCGGTCCCTCACAGGGCTCCCCCCCCTCCCCCCGGTCCTCACAGGGTTCCCCCCCCCCAGGCCTCACAGGGCTCCCCAGGCCCTCCCCCCGGTCCTCACAGGGCTCCCCGGGCCCTCCCCCCCTCCCCCCCGGTCCTCGCAGGGCTCCACCCCCTCCCCCCGGTCCTCACAGGGCTCCCCGGGGCCCTCCCCCCCGGTCCTCACAGGGCTCCCCGGGCCCCTCCCCCCTCCCCCCGGTCCTCGCAGGGCTCCCCCCCTCACCCCGGTCCTCACAGGGCTCCCCGGCGCTGCCTCCTGTCTGCCCCCCCTCCAGGCCAGAGGCCCCCCCCTCGGGCCCACGCTGGGACCCAGGCTCCTCAGGAGGCTTCTGTCTGAGCTCCATGCGGGTCCCCCAGGGCCCCCCTCTCCTGTTGGGGACCCACCCCAGGCACTGCTTCTGGGTCAGCCCTCGGCCCCGCACGAGGCCGAGCCTCTCGGGGTCTGTTGTCACCAGCACACCAGGCGTCCGCGATCCATGGCGCCACCCAGTGCGGTCACACGGGGTGTCTGTGCCCCTGAGGGACACGGGGCTGCCTGGAGCCGCCCTCTGCCCTGAGTCCTTCCGGAGCCACCGGGCTGGACTGTGTCCCCCTGACGCCCCTCTGGGCGCAGGAGGCGGTGGTGCAGCTTGCGTGGAGGACGCTCTCACGGGGCCGAGGCCCTTGTCTGGGGACGGAGTGGGAGTCCGAGGGGCTGGGGTCCTGCGCGGCTGTGCTCCCGGGTCCAGCGCAGGCCCTAACGGCCTCTGGGAGGGAGGTGCGTGTCCGGGTGCGTGTCTGCGTGTCCCTGCGTCCCTCTGTGGGAGGGAGGTGCGTGTCCGGGTGCGTGTCTGCGTGTCCCTGCGTCCCTCTGTGGGAGGGAGGTGCGTGTCCGGGTGCGTGTCTGCGTGTCCCTGCGTCCCTCTGTGGGAGGGAGGTGCGTGTCCGGGTGCGTGTCTGCGTGTCCCTGCGTCCCTCTGTGTGACAGGAAGAGAGCGGAGGTGGCAGGAGAGAGGAGATGGAGAGAGAAGCCACGGTTCCAGCTCTAGAAGGTTCTTGGCTGCTGAGTGTCAAGATGGGAGGTGCAGGAGCCTGGGGGTGCAGGGAGGGGTGAGCCCAGGCACCTCCATCCCCCTGGGCCTGGGTCCCAGCTCCACTTGGAGCCCTGGCTGAGCCCCTGTGGCCCTGTGGCCACGGCTTTAACTTGCGGTGCCTCCAACGCCCTCTGCTTTGGGGGTGGCAGCAGCCCCCTTGGGCCCAAGCCCGGCCGCCCTGATGCCCTCGCAGCCTCAGGAGCTGCGGGGAGGGGTACGGGGGGCCCCGGGAGCATTGCCCAGAAGGTCTGGGCTCACAGGTTGAGTGCACGGCCCCAGTGCCATGCTGGCCTCCAGGAACGCAGCGGGCGGGAGGGCGGGGCGGGCGGGGGTCCCAGAAGCCGCTCAGACCCAGCCGTTCTCGGTGACGTTGAGCATCCACGGTGTGGGGTGACGGCCGTGGAGCGCCCGATCCCGGCCTCGGCCTGGTGCCCTGCTCTTCCCAGCCCCCGGGGCCTCGGGTTTCTCTGCGCATCTATTGCTGCCACCCTCCCGCCCGCGCCCTCCCCACGGCTTTGCTTCCAGGCGCCCGGGCCTGCCCCTGGGCCTCCAGGAGATGCGGTTGCAAGATGTCGTCCGGGGCTGGGGCCCGGGTCCGAGGTGGGCGTGGTGGAGCCTGGACAGAGGTGGTGGGTGTGGTGCGCCTGTCTGAGCTCCCAGGAGTCAGGGACAGCATCCCCCGCCCCCAGCCCAGCGGGAGGACGTCCCTGCCCAGGGAGGGAGGGCGTGGAGGCGGCCTGGGCCAGGCACGGGGGGGGGGGGGGGGGGGGGGGGGGGGGGGGGGGGGGCGGTGTCAGTCTGCACTTCACCAGGAATTGAGGGTGAAAATAAGGGCAGGGCCTGGAAGAGGGGCGCTCTGGACACAGACACCCTCTTGTGGTGCCCTGCGCCTCTTACGATGGGGTCCGGCCAGGAGGTGGCCGTGCCCAGGGCAGGTGTCCTCACAGTTGGGGCGCAGCCAGATCGCTTAGTTAGCGCCCGGGGCGGGGGTGGGGGGGTCACAGGGCCCGGTGTTTGCTTAGTTAATTAGCAGCCAGGGCTCAGCGTGAGCAGGTCCCCAGGAGAAGGCCCCTGCCGGCCACCGCCCACACCCGAGGTGCCAGTGGTCAGCGGGGGGGGGGGAGGGCAGGGAGGACCAGGAATAGCAGGGCTGCCCGTCACCCTACGGAGCCTGAAATAGCAGCAGGCAGGACGGCGCCCACACAGCCACCATCCGCAAACCAGGCACCAGCCCTCGGCCACCTCACCTTTCCCCTGCCCGCGGCGCCTAGCAGACCCCGAGCTCCCGACGGCCTGTGAGCCCCGATCGCCGTCCCGAGAGCGGCCGCCTCCGGCCCTCCCCCGGCCGCGTGTTCATCCGCTTGTTTATTTATGTCTCTCTGTGTATCTCTGCCTGTTCTTAGCACAGCGTGTAATTGTGCGTAATTAGCTGGTGTGAGTCAGGATCTGCAGCCCACGCCTCCAGGGCGGCGCTGGGTGTGGCTGCGGGACGGGGAGCTGTCGGGAGGAGGTGCCCACGCTGACCTGTGCTGCCCGCTCACACAGCTCCCCAAGCAGGCCAGGTGTGTGGGGGCCACTGCAGAAGCCCGTGCCTCCTGGGCTGCACCCAGATTCTCCCCACCCCCCCGCCACCGCCCACCTCATCCTGCCCTGGACCGGGCCCTGGGCGGGACTGGGGGTGATACAATGACAAAATGTGGGGGGCAGTCCTGTGCGGTGAGCCACCTGGAGGACGGAGGGCTACCTGGAGGAGGGG
Source organism: Myotis yumanensis (assembly GCF_028538775.1). NCBI lineage: Eukaryota > Metazoa > Chordata > Mammalia > Chiroptera > Vespertilionidae > Myotis > Myotis yumanensis. The sequence continues at coordinate 214,187,886 of NW_027223754.1, forward strand.
GCTTGAGCTGATGCGGTCGTGTGGATGAGGAAGGGGCTGAGGAGAGGCTGCGGCCAGCACCAGGGCTGCCTCCTCCACCTGCGCCCGCCTCTCCTCCTGCCGTCACCTCCGCCTCCTTGCCTGTGCTGAGCCACACTGGCAGCCCCACTTCCTGTGTCCCCATGTGACCAGTGGGCGGACCCCAGCTGGGGGGTGACCCCGGGGCGCAGTGCCTCTGCTTTGCTCCCACAGTGCTCCCGGCACACAGTAGGTGCTTCCTGTTGGCTGAGGGACTGGCAGAGCCAGGCAGTGAGGGCGGTCGTGCGTGTGAAGGCCAGGGCTGCGGGGCCGCCCCGGGATCACAGAGGGGGCTGGGCGCACATCGGGGGAGGGACGGGCCGCACCAGCCCAGCTGGGGGAGGAGCCCCAGGCCTCCGCTGGGCGGGCATCCGGCCGCAGGACCAGGGCGGGGTGGCGGCTTGTCTCCAGGGCCGGGCCACTCAGCCCCCGTCTGTGCTCTCTTGCAGGTCAGCTGGCCGCCGGCACCTGTGAGATTGTGACCCTGGACCGGGACAGCAGCCAGCCTCGGAGGACGATCGCCCGGCAGACGGCTCGCTGCGCCTGCAGGAAGGGGCAGATCGCGGGCACCACGAGAGCGCGGCCCGCCTGCGTGGACGGTAAGAGCCCACGGGCCCGAGAAGGCCACGGAGGCTGCATGGCGGGCGTCCACCTGACGCAGCCACGCCCCCAGATGCTCTCCGGGTCAGGCCTGAGGCTGACGGTGTCGCCTGGCACGACTGTCCCTGAGGGCGGCGTTGGCTGGTGCATGTGGGTGGGTGCGGCGGAGGGGCCGGGAGCCGGGTCCCAGCAGGCTCCCCGGATTGACTAGCCTGCCGGCCGGTGTGCCTCGGTGCTGCCGCGAGCAGGGGGAGCGGAGGCCGTGCCGTCTGCAGGAGGCGCTGCGGTGCCCGAGTGTCCTGCACACGGGCCCCTCCCCGTGGGGTCGGCAGGCGTGGGCACCCCCAGGGGCCCTGAGGATGGGCTGCCGAGCTGGTGCAGTGGCTGCAGGCCACCTCCTGCGCTGGCCGAGCTGCCTGGTGGGTGAGGTGAGGGCTTCCGGTGGCGCGGGCTGCGAGAGAATTCACAGCTAAGAGGAGACGGAGGGGAGGTTTATTCTCCCCTTCAGGAGAGCGAAGGGTCGGTGCGTGGCCAGTCCACACGGGCAGGTGGCTGCTGCGACGCCACAAGCACCGGAGGAGGGTTTGTTGCAGCTGAGCAGATACCGGGGTTTGTCTTGTGCGAACAGCAGGGAGGAGGGGGTGCAGGAATGTACCCTTGAGGGTAGCTCACCTGGTCCTGCGGTTGGAGCGGAGCGGCCGTGTGACCCAGAGGAGGTGACCGTCCTGGGGTGTCACCGCCAGGTGCTTCTCACAAAGTGTGGAAGGGCCTCCGCGGGAGAAGGCGCGGCCCTTCCCGTCCTCACAGCGAGAGGCGCAGGCTAATTACCCTCCTTGCTGCGTGAACGCTCACGCTGCCCTCGTGAGGCGGGGCCTCAGGGTGTCCGTGGAAACGGAGTCACAAATGGGCTTCCAAGGAGGACGGGAGGTGCCTGCAGCAGCTGTCAGGGCGTCGACGGGGGTCCGTCTGCTGTGGCGGAGGCCGTGCCGGGTGCGGGCGCCTCGGTTCCTGGGTGCTGCATGCGGGGCTGGGTGCACACCCAGTGGGAAAAGCACCAGCAGGTGTGTGTGTGGGGGGGGAGCCGCGTGTGGGGAGTGATGTGCTGTCACCGTGGGGAAGGCTAGCTCACGGCCCGGGTGGGGTGAGCCGGCCCCAGGAGGGGGTCAGCAGGGCCTTGAGGCCACGTTGGGAATGGAGGCCTATTGGCTCAGGGACTCTTGCCGATGTCACCGATGAGAGAGTCCCAGGACTGTCCAGGGACGTGCTGGGCCGTGAGCTGGCCTGAAGTCCGTGGCTGGGACTCTGACTCCTGGCCTCCAGCAGGAAGGGGAGGAGCTGGGCAGGCCCAGGGCTCTTGGCTGCAAGGAGCCGGCCCCGATGCTGCCACCCGTCCTGGCGCCCTGTGCTCTCCAGGCAGAGTGGCGGCTGCAGGTCCAGCCCAGTGGGGGCCGCGCCCACAGAGCCAGGACGGCCAGGAGGAGTCTGGGGGCCAGGGGGCTCTCGAGGACCCCCCAGGCCCCACCTTTGCTTCCCCATGCCCCCCCCCCCCCCCCCGCCCAGTGCTGCCAGCCTTGAAGGCTCTTCGGGGACGTGGGGGTCCCTCGGAGGCTGTGGACAGGGGCTGACCTTGCCGTGGCCGGGGGAGGGGGGCCGGGGGGTTGTTCTCAGGATCTGGGTCACGTCCCGGCCGCTGGTTCTGCTTTCCTTTTTGGAACCTGTTTCGGTGACGTTGTCACGGACACTGAGCGCATCTCAGGTGAACAGTGTGACGGTTGGGAATCCGTCTCCTGGCCGTGTGCTCACCTCCCGAGTCCGCCTCCCCCCGAAACGGTGCGGCCCGTGGGGCCGGTTTTTCTTTTAAGGAAAGGCCGTCTGTCCCTTATGAAAATCCTCCCGTCCGGCCGGCGTGGCTCCGGGGCTGAGCGTCGACCTATGAACCAGGAGGTCACAGTTTGATTCCCGGTCAGGGCACAGGCCCGGGTGTGGGCTCCATCCCCAGTGTGGGGCGTGCGGGAGGCAGCCGATCCGTGATTCTCTCTCATTGTTGATGTTTCTATCTCTCTCTCCCTCTCTCTTCCTCTCTGACATCAATAAAAATATTTTTAAAATAAGTAAAAAAATGAAAACCCTCCGGCCACTCCTATTGACCAGCACCCCATACAAGGTGTGGATTTCACAGCCCGCGGGCAGCTACCCCGCAGCCACCCTCTGGACTCCAGATCCATCCGGCCTCATTCGGGCCCAGGGCGGGGCCACCTCAGCGCCCAGTGAACTGAACTCTCGCCCATTCCGCCCGCATCTCCGGCTCCTGGCGTTGCATCGGCCTCACACGTGACCGCGAGTGTGCGTCTCTGAGCTGACTGGTTCTTCCTGGGCTGGGGGTGGCGGGGGGGAGCAAGCACAGGCCCCGAGCCGCTGCCTTCCCTTCCCGGCCTCATTAGCTCCCACAATCCGCGGGGAAGGTGGGGGTCACGGTGGATTACTAATTGAATCGGGTCTGCTCTTCGTCCGCAAACACGGCCTCACCCCTCTCTCCCCGGAGCCTGCCGGCGCTTCAGGCGCGGGCCCCAGAGCCCCAAATTACAGCCCGCCCGTTTCCCAGGGAGGCCACACAAATTAGTGAGCCTGCGGTTTCTGCTCCGTGGGCATTTTCTGGCTGCCACCTAATTTAATTTCTGCTCTCCCGTGTTCTTGCTCGGTGTGCATAATAAGTTCCCTCGCGTGCGGATCCCGTCTGCGACAGGGAGGACGTGGCCGCGTCGGGCTGGGCGGGACCTCGGGGCGCAGGGGTGCGTTGGGGGTTCGAGCTGGCCCCGCCGTGTTCAGGGGCGTGTGAGCGTGAAGACGGCCCAGCTGCCCCCGTGCCTGGCTTATCCGTGTGGCGATCGCTCGCTGCTCACTCGCTAACTCCCTTGTGCACGGATTCAGACGCGGTGCCCACACGTGGGTGCAGGAGTGGTGGGGGGCTGGCCCCTGAAGTAAGGAGAGCCCGGGGAGGCCGGCCTTGCCTCTCACCTGCGGGTGCCCCCGGGGCCTCTGAGCACAGTCCCTCCCCCGCTGGCTGGTCCTGGCTCAGCTGCCGGGAGAGGAGGCCACACACCTGGGCCATGGATGGACCGCCCCACTCCCAGGCCTGGGGGGCCGGTTCCTGGTCCTCAGGCTCCCCCAACCCAGCAGCGACAAGACCCCGAACCCCTCGGAGGGGAAAGGCCTGGGCAGGCAGCACGCGCCTCGAGTCTGCGGGAAAAGCGTTGGTGCACGTCAGCACTTAGAAGAGCGTGTGTGTGTGTGTGTGTGTGTGTGTGTGTTTAGACGTGTGTGTGTGTGTGTTCCAGATGCGTGTGTGTATGTTTAGACATCTGTGTGTGTTCCAGATGTGTGTGTGTTCCAGACGTGTGTGTGTGAGTGTGTGTGTTCCAGACGTGTGTGTGAGTGTGTGTGTGTGTGTGTTTAGACGTGTGTGTGTGTGTGTTCCAGATGCGTGTGTGTATGTTTAGACATCTGTGTGTGTTCCAGATGTGTGTGTGTTCCAGACGTGTGTGTGAGTGTGTGTGTTTAGACGTGTGTGTGTATGTTTAGATGTGTGTGTGTGTTCCAGATGTGTGTGTATGTGTGTTTAGATGTGTGTGTGTGTGTGTGTTCCAGATGCAGCTGTGTGGCCTCTGGCCGGTCCGCTGAGATCCGTGCGCTGTGGGCGGCGGCGGCAGGACTGTGAGGAGGCCCATCCCCGTGTGGCTTCCCAAACCCTGTGTCGCCTGCTCCCCGGGTCCGATAGACCCCCCCCCCCCCGGCGCTGCACCCGGCTCGCGGTCGCTTGCGAGAATTGTGGTTAAATGTTCAGAAACGCAACGCAGCGACCTGATTGTTAAATGCGGTCACTACGAAGAACGAGGTTGTCTAAACTTGCCCGCAAACAAAATAACGTGGAAACCAAGGCGCTGCCGTGAGGCACTGCGAGAGAAGAACAGCTGCAGCCAGGCCCGGGAGGAGGGAGAACATAATAAAGTTCAGCACGGAAACGCACGAAACGGGGCATCGGAAACCCAGGAAGCCAAACGCCGGTTCTTCGAAAGACGGGCAGAATGAGCAGACTTTCAGCCAGACTGACGGCGAGGGCGAGGGCGGGAGAGATCGAGTCACGGAACCGGGCGGAGAGGAGGCCCCTGTTTAGTCCTGCGCCCTGCTCTGCGGGAACACAGGCTAACGGGCTCACCGCCGCCGTGGGCCCGCAGGTGAGAAACTCCGGTGAGCTGGACGCGTCCCCAGAAACACACACACTGACTCCAGAAGAAACGGAAAGTCTGAATAGCACTGTGGCCGGTGGAGACGGTGCGTCAGTAACATAGTGACTTCGCAGCGAGAGAAGCCCAGCACCGATGGCTTCATCCGCGAAGCCGACCACATTTAAAGAGGCATTAGCCTGGCCGGTGTGGCTCAGTGGTTGAGCGTCGACCTAGGAACCAAGAGGTTGCTGGTTCGATTCCCGGTCGGGGCACGTGCCCGGGTTGTGGGCTCGATCCCCAGGGTGGGGGGTGCAGGAGGCAGCCAGCCGATCAGTGATTCTCTCATCTTTGATGTTTCCATCTCTCTCTCCCTTCTTCTCTGAAACCAGTAAAAACCTATATTATAAAAAGAAGCATTAACACCAATTCTTCTCAAATTCTTAAAAAAATAAATAAATTACGGGAGAGGAAACACGTCCTCGCTCACCCTGTGAGGCTAGTGTTGCCCCGATGCCCGAAGTATCAGGCAACGATCTCACAATAAAAGTACAAATCTCGTGACTGTAACGGACAATCCTCAACGCCACTCCAGCGGGTCCAATCGGGCTCCGAAAGGTTGGAGCGACACAGGAAAGCCAGCGGGTCCCATGTTGGACCCATCACGGCGCGTTCACGGCGTCCTCTCAGCAGCTGCAGGGTGAGCGATCCAGAGTCCAACACTCCTTCCTGGTAAAGACGCCCAGAAAACGGGGGGAGGGGGCGGACTTGGCCTGCGAGGGGCTCGCGCAGCCACGGACGGTGACGTCGCACCTGTCGTGTCCGTGGGGGAGGCCGTGGCTTCCGCGCCCGCCGAGGTGGGAACCAGGCAGCACCTCGGCCGGCGCCCCTGCCGGTCAGCGGGGTCCGGGGGGTGGGGGGTCGAGCGCCGGCAGGAAAGGTAAACAGGAGCCACCGGGTGGGAGAGGAGGAGCCGGCAGGCCCAGGGCCGGCCTGACCTTCACGGGCAGCGTCTGCAGGGACGCACACACGCACACACAGAACTAACACCGGCGCCCAGCAAGGCTGCCGGACACGGGATCGATACGCGGGATCGATGGCGTTCCCCTGCCGCCCGGCACCTGATCGTCAGGAAGCGACTCCGTTTACAATGGCCTCGAAGAGAATAACACACTCGAGACTGAAGCGAACAAAAGAGGCGTCGGATGCGAACCCGGAGCCACGCTGTGAAACGGGGCTGGGGCAGAGGGGGCGGAGGTGGAGAGCCCTTCCCCAGGGCCGCTCGGCTCATCTCCTCCCTCCAACCCCGACCCCCGTCCCTCCCCAGCCAGCCAGGGCCCCCCAGGACAGGACAGCCTCCTGCCTGTGTCTCCAGGGCACAGCCCGCTGCCAGGGCTGTGATAGGTGCCCGGGGCCATCTGTCCCTCAGTCCTGACACCTGGTGACTCCATGCGGAGCAGCCGGAGCCTGTGTCCCCGTGGGGAGGGGGCGGGGGGTGGGGCGCGGTGGGGGATGGGGGAGCAGGGCCACCGCGGCCCCTGATCGGGGCGATGTCCGCAGGCCCTCGACAATCATGTGGAGTGTCCAGTGCGCTGTGCTGAGGGTCGCCGCCTCCTCTTAGACATTTTAATCAGCTCTCGGGCTAATCAGCTGGTCGGGGAAGGAGTGTGTGGAAACCTCGGAGGAAGTTCTCCCCAGGGCGCGGGAGCTGATGCGCCCAGCATGAGGGGCCCGCGGCTGCGATTGGCCAGCCCCGCCTCGGCCTCGGTCCCCTGGGGGCCCTGGTCCAGCACAGGAGCCCTGCCCAGCGTCCCCGGGGTGACCTTGTGGAGGGAGAAGAGCCGGGCAGCCCAACCTGCCCTCCCGGCAGCTTCTGGGCCATGTCCCAGAGATGGACCCGGGCGCCGGACACGGGGCCCCCTCCCTGCCGCTCAGCCCCTCCTCCGGGGGTCGGCTCGGCTCCCGGTGACAAAGACAGACTCAGAGGCCCTGGGGGGGAGGCGTTGGTGCGGTGCGGGCCCTGGGCCTGGGCCCCGCACCTGGGAGCCAGCGGCGTCCACGCCCCCCGAGCAGGCTGCCCTTTGATGAGCACAAACCTCCTGCTCTTTGATGTGACTCGAGATTTCAAACTGCATTAAGTCGCGTGACAAACAGCGCAGCCGGGGAACCTGCAGGAAACAGTGTGATTTTGATCTTAGCAAAAGCTTTGATCACGGGGATGGGTGATGGGGCGCCTGCCGCCCCCGCCTGTCGGCTCTGGGACAGAGGATGCTCTGCCTGGTTTCAGGGTGCACGGGTTCCAGGGTGCACGGGCTCCGGGGTGCACTGGGCTTTGGGGTGCACTGGGCTTTGGGGTGCACTGGGCTTTGGGGTGCACTGGGCTTCAGGGTGCACTGGGCTCCGGGGTGCACTGGGCTTTGGGGTGCACTGGGCTTCGGGGTGCACTGGGCTTCAGGGTGCACTGGGCTCCGGGGTGCACTGGGCTTTGGGGTGCACTGGGCTTCAGGGTACACAGGGTGTGGCCTCCTTCCTGCCTCTTTGTGGCTCAGCAGGTGGGAGGACGGACTCCCACGCCAGGGACGGGTTCCCACCTGCTGGGAGCGTGGGGGTGCCTTCTAGAAAGATCCATCTACTGCTCTCTGGACAGTAGGTTCCGGGCAGCAAGAGTGAGCGTCGGGAGAGGTCAGGCAGCGAACGGAGCCGCTGTGACAGGATGAGGGTCTCTGCTCAGGTGCCAGGACCGTGGGAAGGACCTGAGCCGCCCTGACCCGGAGCCGGAGCCGCCGAGGCGGCGTTCCCTGCCAACGCTTGTTATTCTCAGACCTTCTGGCTCGGCCACCCTCCCGTGTACAGGCCTTGTTTCCTGCAGCCTGGGCTGCACTTCTCCGTGGGGTGATGTCGCCGGACGCGCTCTCACAGGCCCTGGCCGGCAGGAGGGCGCCCGGCCGCGCCTGCCCAGCCCCCGCCCGTGTTCCCTGGGCTGCTTGTCTTTCTAAATGGCTCGCAGGGTCTTCCGATGGCGCCTCCGACCCGTGCTGGTCCCTCTGTGCTGCTGTGTCCCCGCCCAGCCTGGCCTTTCCATGGGCCGGTGGGCTGACCTGATGGGCGGAATCCGCCGTTGGGGCCGCGTGAACGCATCCATCTCTCCTTTTACGTTTTGTGGTTTGCGTTCTGTTCAGGAAACAGGGTTTCGCCCGGGTCGTGGGGACGCCCTCCGTGCGCAGGCCCGGCCTCGTCAGGGCCGCCACCCGCTCTGGCCGCTGTGTCCGGGTCCGAGGTGGGCCGGGCGGTCTCTCCTCCCCACGCGGTGCCTGGCAGGCCCAGCTTCGTTTACTGTAAGGTCCTGGCCTATTCACCCACCGCGACTTGGTGTAAAGTTCTAGAAGGCCGTTCGAGGCAGGGTGGGAACGCTGGCCTCCTCCCGGGTCCTGCCACACCTCATGGCTCATCGTCTCCGCCGCCAAGGCAGCGGGAAGCCGGCCGGGCCGCGCACGGGTGACTGTGCGGCTGGACCCTCCCCGACGCCGAGAACAGCAGGGTCTCTCTTCCTGCTTCCTGTCCACCTTCACCAGCATCTCAGGCTGCGACTCCCTGAGGAAGCGACGGAGGCCCCACCCCGGGCCCAGCCCAGGCCTGGCTCCCGGGCCCCTGGCCTGGCGGCCTTCCCGGTGGACAGTGAAATGGCCTGGGATAGGGCACCCCCACTCTGTGGCGGCTGGAACGTCGGCCCTGGGCCCACCCTTCCCTCCAGCCTCTGCACAGAGGTGAGCCAAGCACCCAGAGCCGGGGACCTGAGCTGCCTTTCCGTTCAGTGAGTCGGGCCTGGGACACAGACCTCAGGTCTTCAGCCGCGTCCTCCACGTCCTCCACTGGACCGGGACCAGCGAGGCCTTCGGGGCCACTTTCTGGTATCACCAGAAGCAGCTCCTTAACTTCCCGGAGCCTCGGTTTTCTTATCTGTAAAGTGGGCGCAGCACCTGGCCAGCCGCCTCACCCGTGTGAATCACAGAAACACGGACGCAGCGGTGAGGAGCGGGAGGCGAGGGCTCTGCCCGGGTTAAGCGTTTAAATCCTCTGGGAGCGGCCGCTCTGGGCCCTGAGGGGCTGGAGGGGCAGGTGCCCGCTGCCCGTCTCCCGGAGCCGGCTGCTGAGCGCTGTGGACTCTCCGGGTCGGCGTCCTTCGTGGTGGTTTTTAAGTTAAACAGTCGCAGTCCTTGTTACAGTCCTCGATGGAGGGCGTTTTTCCCCTGAAGAGGCCGTTGGGATTGGAGCCTCTGTGATGGGGGGTCCGGCTGGAGGAAGCCCCCGAGGCCCCGCCTGGTGGGCCCTCAGCCGATGCGCCCGTGTTCGCTCCGGTCACTGTTTAGTGGCCGAGCCCGTGGCTGGCTGGCAGCTTGGACCCAGGGGAGCGCTGGCCGAGGTCAGCGCCACGCCCCCACTTGACCCCTTGGACAAGGTCCCAGGGCCCAAGGAGGGAGGGGCCGTTGGAGGGCAGCTGGGGCGGCGAACCCACAGTCAGGCGCCCGGCAGCAGAGTCCATGTCGGAGCTGCTGTAAGGACCTGCACCTCTGCCGCCGTCGGAGGCGGAGGCTCGGGTCCAGGCATTTGCCGGGCTGAGCAGCGCCTCCCGCGGGCGGAGGGCTCCGGGCGGCACGGAGCCGTGATGAGCAGTGTCTCCGCAGCGGCTTTACGGGCCCCTGGTGGCTGTAACCCGAGTGATAGACGGCGGGACACCGCTTCCCAGGCTGGGACCGCGGCGCTGACGTCTCTGTGTGAATGAACATCCTCATCCTCTTACGTCAACCCTCATTGCTCGTTCCCCGTGAATTAGGGCCCGAGACGCCGCCCGCGCCCGCGGTGTTTATCAGGAAACTCGGGAGCATCATTGTGCTCCGCCCGGTCCCTCCGGGGGCTGGGTCGGCCCTTCAGATGCACTTCCTGAATCGCCTCTGAGGTTCCCGGGCACAGAGCTGGGCGGACGGGCCCTCCGTGGTGGCAGGAGGAGCAGAGAAAACCCCCAACATCACAGAGGGGCCCTGGGCTGAGTCCAGAGGGCCCTCCAACCTGCACGGCGGGGCGCCCGCTCTCTCTGCCAGGGACCCCGACAACAGCTGCATTCTCAGGTCCCCCCGCCCCCAACCTGGCGTGTGTCTGACCTCCGGGTGCTCCATTGCGAAGCACAGGGATGGGCAGCTGGGTGGGGTCCCCTGTCGCCCGGGGTGGCCTCCACTCTCGAGGGGGGTCAGTGTTTATCCTGCCTTCTCCGTTGGCACGCAGCCGGACGGAACCAGGAGCAGTGAGGCCTCTGGGCCGCATTCTGGTGCCGCCAGAAGCAACCCCTTAACTTCCCCGAGCCTCCGTTTTCTCATCTGTAAAGTGGGCGCAGCACCCGCTTCGAGGACCAGAGACGATGTCAGTAAGTGGCAGGTGTTACCACGTGGTATTCACCCGTCCCAGCGAACGTGGGCACCTCCACCGTGGACGTCCCTCTGCTGGGCCGGGTCCGCGGACATCCCCACCTTTCCTTTGTTTCCGCCCTGGGCCTTGGGCCTTCCCCGAGGACACGGGGGAGGGGGCTGGTGGGAAACTGCCCTGCTTTCCCTGTTGGCAGGAGACACGACTCGCCCTTTCACACGTGCCTTTAAAACCAGCGTTAGCTACGAAGTGCGTGCGGCTGGGCTTCGGGACGGCAGAGGGAACCAAGTGTGACGGAGAGAACGGAAACCTGTTTTCTCTCCCAAAGAAAAGTGCTGTTCGCTTTCTTGAAAGTATTTTCCCCGGAAAGATCAGAAAACAATAAACAGGACACCGGGAGGCTGCAGACGTTCTGGGAGTGGCCGCGCGTTCCCGTGGAGCAGCCCTGGGGTCCGCGAGGTCTGAGAGGTGGGGACCGCTGCCTGGAGGCGGGTGCCGTCGGCTCTCGGCTGGGTGTAGAGCCACAGCTCCGGCCCCTTCTCCAGCCGTGAAGGCAGGGCTTCCCGCGGAGCATCACAGCCCCCGGCCAGCCCCTGGGCCATGACCTCCGAGGGTCCCGCCTCCCATCCCCCCAGGAGCCCTCCCCAACTTGCCTTTGAACGTGGGGTTCAGAGCCATGAGGGGCTGCATCCAGCGGTGTGGGTGCTCCCTGGGCGATGGGGACAGAACGCTCAGTACCTTGCTGGCTCTCGAACTTCCCGCGTGCGCTCCCCCTGGTTCCTTCCCCGGGCGCCGGTGCCGTGCCCTGAGCGCCTGTTAGACGAGTTTTCTCGGCGGGGGATGGAGCCTCGATGCCCAGGCTCGCGGGGGTGTGGGACTGTCTCAAAGGCCGGGAGCTGGTGGCACGGGCGCTCCGGGCCGAGCTTGGGGCAGAGCCAGCCCCCAAGGCCGATGGCGCCCTGTCCAGAGGTGTCGTCGCTTGGGTCTCGGACGGGGTCTCAGCGAGTCCCTCTCCCCGCGTGTCCTTCTCCGCAGCCTCCTCTGAACTTCCGACGGCTCCGGCTTCCGCCCCTGGAAGCCTTTGGCGCTGTTCTTACATCAGCCGCGTCCCTGCGACCCAGAGCGTCTTTGAAGTGCGCTGACCGGTGTCTGCCGCTTCCTCTGCCGCCTGCTTCCCTTTGCGCCTCTCGGCAGGGCCCCCCTCCCCCTCCCTCCCTCCCCCTCACCACCCCCCTCCCCGCCGTTTCTGCCTCTTTCCAAACCGGAGAACTGGGTTAGGGAGCAGGTGGGTAGCTGGGTGCCCAGGCGCGGGCAGCAGGCTATGTCCAAGGTCGGAGGCCCCGCGCCCGGCTCTGTGGCAGGACGGCAGCCGGGGAGCCCTCCTGGCCAGGTGGCAGGTGGGGAAGCGGGCCCATCATGCCCCTGAGGAAGGCACTGCCGTCCATCCGTCCGTCCGTCCGTCCGCTCCAGCGTCCTGGTCTGTGTGCAGGGCCGAGTGAGGACTGAGTTCAGGCTCCAGTGATGACCCTTGGAGCCTGAGTCCCGCGGGTGTGCCCCAGCCCCGCATGCCTGCCGGCCAGCCCTGGGCAGTTTGTTTATTTATTGTCATTTTTAATAAATTAATTTATTTTTATTTTTTTTTGTTAATCCTCACCGGAGGATATTTTCCCACTGATTTTTAGGGAGAGTGGAAGAGAGAGGGAGAGACAGAGAGAGAAATTCGATGTGAGAGAAACACATCGATTGGTTGCCTCCTGCACGTGCCCCGACCAGGGCCTGGGCTGGGAGCAGCCAGCAGCCAAGGTACGTGCCCTGGGCTGGAATCGAACCCGGGACCCTTCGGTCTGCAGGCCGACGCTCTGTTCTCTGAGGAACATGTCCTCCGGAACGAGGCCCAGAAATCAGGATTTTAAAAAGATTCCCAGGTGATTCTAATGTGCAGCCAAGGTTGAGAACCCTGGTTTACACTCGTGTTTCTGGCGTGACCGGGAGCTACTTGTAGCAGGTGCTCTGCAGGGCGCGGTGGGCGTGGCAGGGCTGGCCCTGCCCCCTGCGGGCGGCCTTTGTGTCCAGAGCCTCTGGGGCGGCTTGGGACCCGCTCAGCGCACTGTGGGGCCCCGGCCTTCTCTGCTGCCGCGTCCCCGGCTGCTGTACCCAGGACAGCAGTGCAGTGGCACCAGGGCGTGCGTGGCATCCGTCCCCCCCCCCACCCGGGGAGGACGCCCCAGGGCAGCACAAGCGCCTGCTCTGCCCGCCTCGCGCCCCCAGAGCTGGCCGGTGGGTCAGGCAGGGCTCCAGGACCTGGGCCGGCTCCCCCTGCTTCTGGAGGAAGCTTGGGGGTGACCTTCCCAAGGCGTCCGTCCTCGGAATGCGACACCCGTCCCTACTGAGGGGGGTGGGGAGCTTTATTGACCCAATCACAGTCTGCAAACGGCACTCCTGTTCGGCATCGATGTTGGGCTGATCCATATTAATGCAATTAGTGCATCACCGCCCGCCCGCAGTGACCTGCTGCAAGGTGGTGGCAGGACCATAGCATGGACCATAGCCCGGGAGGGACGGGGCCCGGGGAGGAGGGGCGGGGCCCGGGGAGGAGGGGCTTCCTGGCGGTGCTCCCTGTGGCTGACCATCCAGACCTGGCTCGGGGCCCCAGCTTCCCGAAGCTCCAAGAGTTTCCATCCAAGAGCCTGATGTTGGGAAGGCCCTCCCCGACGAGGGGATTGTGGGGTGCGAGCGAGTGGCCATCCTCGTGCCCCGACTGGGCTGCAGACCCCGAAGCCCTGGTCACCTCCTGGCCCAGAGCTGCGTCCCTGTCCCCCAAGGCCCCGCCCCCACCCCGCCCCCACCCGGAAATACGAGGGCGCCCCACAGAGCCCCTCCTCTGGAGAAAGGCTGCAGGAGGCCCCCTGCCCTGTCCCTGAGCGTGGCCTGGAGGAGGGACAGGCTGCAGGCCGGGTCTGGGAGTGGACGCGGCTCACCTGGGCAGGGGCCTCGGACGGGCAGGCAGAGCCCTGAGCTGCCCCGAGCGCCTGGTTGGAGGCTGGTGACGGAGGGACCGGTTCCAGGCACCTGCTGGCAGGACCCCTCTCCCTAGGCCAGTGGTCGGCAAACTGCGGCTCGCCAACCACATGCGGCTCTTTGGCCCCTTGAGTGTGGCTCTTCCTAAGCCTTAGGAGTCCCCTAATTAAGTTAATAACAATGTACCTACCTATATAGTTTAAGTTTAAAAAACTTGGTTCTCAAAAGAAATTTCAATGGTTGTCCTGTTGGTATTTGGCTCTGTTGACTAATGAGTTTGCCGACCACTGGCCTAGAGGGTCACCCCTCACGACCCCAGAGACTGACCCCCAGCACAGCCCCTGTGGCCACGGCACCGGGAGGGGACTTCCTCCAGGGGCGGACTCTCAGGGAAGGGGTGTCCCTGTCTGAGGGGAGGAGGGGGTGTCTGTCCTCCCCACAGAGTCGTGGCCTTCCTGGGGCCCCCACAGGGCTGAGTGCCCCCCGACACCCCCGCACGGAGCCCGGGGGCCCCAGAGGAGGGGACCCTCCCCTCCCCACGCGGACAGGACACAGCGGCCGCCTCGCTCTTCTCCCGCTTAAGCAGCTTCTGTCAATTTGTGGAAATTGGCCCCAGACAAATGATTGGAGTGGTCTCTCCCGCTCCGGCGTGTCTTCGCCCTAACGAAGGGAGGAGGCAGTTAGCGCGGAGCCTGTTTTCCTTCCCTCTGTCTCAGCTGATTGCGCGCCGAGCCCCTCGCTGCGCGCTGCCCTCTGATGAGCGCCCACCCGGCCTCCCCGACCCGCGAGCCGGGACGGTTCCCGCGCTAATGAATCACCCTCATCAGAGGGCCGTCTGGACATTAATCCGCTCTCCTGTAACTATTTAAAGGGAAAATAATTATCGGGACTGTTCTCACTCAATTATGCTGCCGAGAAGTTGTAGGAAGAAGATTCAGCCTCATTTGAAGGCGTAATCTGGGTTTTGCAGATTTTTCTTTTCCAAAATGATGAAAGGGCTCGGCGTGCGGGGCAGACAGGCCCCCCTTCCTCCTGCTCTCGGGGTCTGGGGGGAGGAGCGGCCGAGGCCTGGAGCCCCGGGACCCTCGGACCCTCGGGCTGCCTCCAAGGTGGCAGCACCCCCGGCCGACGGCCCTGCTCCACGTCCCATGGGCACCCTCACCGGTGGGTCCAAGCATGGACGTTTCCTGTGTGACTCTGGAGCTCAGAAGGTCTTGGGGGAGGGGGGGGCGTGTCCTGGGTTTGTTTGCGTTTTCCTGAACCCGGGACAGCCAACCCTGCAGGCGGGGCAGGTGGACAGAGCCCCCTGCACCCCCAGGGCCCCAGCGTCGGGCACCTGTCCTCACACCGTCCTGGTCCCGTCCTCCAGGGCGCGCTCCTCTGATTCCTCCGGGTCCCCAGGGCCCTGGGAGGGGCGGCGCCTCAGGACGGCTCTGGGGCCACCAGGTGCCCTCTGACCTCCTGGCCCCACCGCCTCTGCCTGAGCTGGTACCTGAGCTTCTGGAGCAAAAAGGTGGGGGGCCAGGGCCTCCTGAACCTCACGAGGCGTCTGCAGGGGTCCTGCCTCAACCCTCACGCGGTAGATTCTTCCGGAACCCTGGGCGTGTCCCACCCGCTGCGACTCTGTGGGTCAGCGTGTGTGTGAGCGTGAGTGTGTGTGAGTGTGTGTGAGCGTGTGTGCGCGTGTGTGTGCGCGCGTGTGTGTGTGCGTGTGTGTGAGCGTGTGTGTGTGTGTGAGTGTGAGCATGTGTGCATGTGGGTGAGTGTGAGCGTGTGTGCATGTGTGTGAGCGTGTGAGCGTGTGAGTGTGTGAGCGTGTGTGTGTGAGCGTGTGTGTGAGTGTGTGTGCGCGTGTGTGAGCGCGTGTGTGAGAGTGTGTGGGATGTGCGTGTGTGTGCGTGTGTGTGTGAGCATGTGTGGGGTGTGTGTGTGTGTGTAGCTGTGTGGGACGTGCATAGGTGTATAACCGGTATGTAGCCGTGCGTATTAAGTGCCGACTGCCCCTTTTTCATGCGTCGCCTGACCGCCCCCTCCTCCCCCCAACCCGTCACAGCGAGATCCAGGAGGTTGGGGCCGGTCCTGCTGGGCCGCCCGCCGTGGAGGCCCGGTCCTGGCTGTGCCGGCCGCCCCAGCGTCCGCCGCAGCCCCGCCACTCGGATCTGGATGACTCACTTTTCCAAGTTGTTGAGTAAAGCAAGCAGATTCCTGTGTTAATGGAAACGAAGAAACAGCTTATTCTGCAGGGAGCCCCGCAGTCTGTGAGCAGCGAGGCCTGGGCACGGGCGTGCAGCTGGTCCCCGAGCGCCCGCCATCCGCGCCGCTGGGACCGTCCATCTGTCCAGACAAGTCAGCAGCACGCGGCCGCATGGCTGTCCCTGGAAGCCGGCCACCGGCTCCAGAACCCAGCAAGGTCACCCGAGGTCCAGGCCCTTCGATTTGGGGGCTGAGGGAGTCGGGAGGATCAAGGGACAGTGGGAGCACCAACCCGTGCTCCCTGCACACGCCTGTGTCCTGGTCCCCACACCCCTGCTCCCTGCACACGCCTGTGTCCACGTCCCCACATCCGTGCTCCCTGCACACGCCTGTGTCCACGTCCCCACATCCGTGCTCCCTGCACACGCCTGTGTCCACGTCCCCACACCGTGCTCCCTGCACACGCCTGAGTCCTGGTCCCCACACCCCTGCTCCCTGCACACGCCTGCGTCCACATCCCCACACCCCTGCTCCCTGCACACGCCTGCGTCCACGTCCCCACACCCCTGCT
This sequence comes from Myotis yumanensis, assembly GCF_028538775.1. Classification (NCBI taxonomy): domain Eukaryota; kingdom Metazoa; phylum Chordata; class Mammalia; order Chiroptera; family Vespertilionidae; genus Myotis; species Myotis yumanensis. The sequence goes on from NW_027223754.1 coordinate 214,203,960, forward strand.
CCCTGCACACGCCTGCGTCCACGTCCCCACACCCCTGCTCCCTGCACACGCCTGTGTCCTGGTCCCCAAACCCCTGCTCCCTGCACACGCCAGTGTCCTGGTCCCCACACCCCTGCTCCCTGCACACGCCTGCGTCCTGGTCCCCACACCCCTGCTCCCTGCACACGCCCATGTCCATGTCCTCACACCCCTGCTCCCTGCACACGCCTGTGTCCTGGTCCCCACACCGTGCTCCCTGCACACGCCTGTGTCCTGGTACCCACACCCCTGCTCCCTGCACACGCCTGCGTCCACGTCCTCACACCCCTGCTCCCTGCACACGCCCATGTCCATGTCCTCACATCCCTGCTCCCTGCACACGCCTGTGTCCTGGTCCCCACACCGTGCTCCCTGCACACGCCTGCGTCCTGGTCCCCACACACATGCTCCCTGCACACGCCTGCGTCCTGGTCCCCACACCCCTGCTCCCTGCACACGCCTGTGTCCTGGTCCCCACACCCCTGCTCCCTGCACACGCCTGTGTCCTGATCCCTGGTCTCTGTGCCAGGCCTCCCGCAGGGTGACTCCCGGGCACCAGAGCCCCTGTGGCCGGGCATGGGGCCTCCTAAGAGCCCTCCTGGCCGAGGACAGGCCCTCGGAGCCCCTGCTGCCTCCCAGCAGTTCTGCTCACTGTGCAGCCCACCGGCAGGCCTTGCCCAGAGGATCTGCATCCCCCGTGGAGGCCCCTTGATCAGCCCCTCCCGACAGGCCCTGCGGGCAGGCAGCCCGGTCCTCGCCTCGGCCACGTGAACCCCGTCTGAGGGAGGGGCCCCCACACTGACCCCAATCTTTTTATTGTCATGTTGCAAGAATATAAGCAAACTCCTCATTAGACTACAAACTGGAAGAACTGAAACCGGTTTAAAAATTAAACACAAACACAGCAGCAAAACCCATAGAATTCAAATCGGCAGCATTCATTTCACAGGCAGATGGTGCAGCAGACACGCGCTCTCACAGGGGCTCACCACGGGGGACCTGCGGGCTCGCACAGCGAGTCCTCCTGGCTGGTGGGGGAGGAGGCGCAGGACGGGCGGAGGGGGGCACAGGGCGGGGGGCAGAGGGCGCAGGACAGGGGCGCGGGGGGCACAGGGCGGGGGGCGGGGGGCACAGGGCGGGGGGCACAGGGCGGGGGGCTGAAGGTGCAGTGTGAGGCACGTTCTCCCAGGACGCCCCACCAGGCCCTGGCGCTGGGGGTCCCATGTCTCCACCACCCCCCCACCCCCCCCCCCCCCCCGCAAGGCCTGTTCCCTGTGGGACTGGCTGCCGAGAAGGGCGTGGCCCGTCACCGCGGAGACTGGCGAGCGGCCAGGCTGATGCCCGCGCAGGGCAGGTGCCCGACTGTCCGGAGAAAAAGGCCTTGGCAGGACCGAGCTGGCCCGGCCTCGTCATCCTGACGCAGCAAAGCGGCCAGGGCGAGGCCCGTCCCCCTCGTGTCCCAGCGGGTCCTGAGGGCGAGGCCCGTCCCCCTCGTCTCCCAGCGGGTCCTGAGGGCGAGGCCCGTCCCCCTCGTGTCCCGGCGGGTCCTGAGGGCGAGGCCGCGGCCCCGGGGGCGGTGAGGGGCCAGTGGGCACCTGGCCTGGCCGACCGCCCTCAGTCTGTCCTGGTGGCCGAGTGGAGTGTGGCCGGGGCCCACGGGGAGGGGCTGCCCTGGCTTTTAAGGATGGGTCCCTGCGCCCCTCCCTCCCTCCCGCCCAGGTCACCCCGTCCCACACCAGCCACCGTTTCCCCACCGTTTGTCAAACCGCCCTTTCGGCTGATGGGCCAGAACCTGCCTGAGTCGCTGCGTGTCCAGGACCCACAGCCCGTCGCGCCCACCGCTCCTCGGCCGTCCCCTGACCCAGTCCCAGGACCCCAGACCCGCGGGCGTGGCCGCTGCCTCCCCCTCCGCCCTCCTCCACCCCCCCCCTCCGCCCCTGCGGTCGCCCCGCCCTCTGTGTCCCCCTCCTGTCCTCCTGGCGCTCATGTCATCAGTTCCGCTGCTCACAGGTGTCTGGGCGGCAGAGGTGGCTGTTCGGGGAGTTGGGGGCCGAGGAAGGAGCCCCTGGGCCCAGAGCCCCCACAGGTCCTCACAGAGGGGGACGCGGAGCCCAGAACGGGCCAGGTCCCCCTGGCTGGGCCCGAGCCCCTGGGGTCCTCACTAGGGACCCCCGGGAAGCCCACAGGCCAGTGCCTGTGTGTGCACGCCGTGCGAATGTGTGCATGTGTGTGGTGTGTGCACGCCGTGCGAATGTGTGCATGTGTGTGGTGTGTGCACGCCGTGCGAATGTGTGCACGCATGGACGTGTGCATGTGTGTGGTGTGTGGACGTGTGTATGTGTGTGCACATGTGTGTGTAGATCAGCCGTTCTCAACCTGTGGGTCGAGACCCCTTTGGCGGTCGAACAACCCTTTCACGGGTCGCCTAAGACCACCCTGTATATCAGATATTTACATGACGATTCATAACAGTAGCAACATGACAGTGATGAAGTAGCCACGAAAATAATGTTATGGTTGGGTCACAACATGAGGAACTGTATTTAAAGGGCCAGAAGGTTGAGAACCACTGGTGTAGATGCATGTGCCTGCGTGGACGTGTGTGCGTGGACGTGTGTGTGTGGACACATGTGCATGTGTGAGGTGAAGAGGTTGGGGGAGGCCAGGCTGGGCAGTCCTGGGCTGCACTGCCCCCTCACAGGCCCAGGCTGGACTCACCCGCTCTCCCTGGGCCTCGGACAGGCCTGGGGACACGGCATGAAGGGCCCACGCTCCCGACCTGCCGTGGGAGCCCCTGGGGCTGTGACGCAGGGACAGGCGGTGACCGCCGTCCGGGCCTCAGCCCCGGCCCCAGGCCCTCAGCACGGCCGGCCCTTCGCGGACGCTCTGCCCCGGCCAAGAGCTGCCTGGAGCCCGGGCAGAGGAATAAAGTTGTGACGTGTGGGCATAAAAGGCCCTTTGTCCCCGGGACGTGGGCCGGCGCTGCGCCTCCGCGGCCTCCAGCAGGAAGTGGGCCGGGCGGGCGAGCCCCGCTTCCTTGGCAAACAAAAGGCGTGTGTGTGAGCGTGGCCTGCAGCGCCCTCTGCAGGCTGGCCCCGTACGCCCGTGGTCCCTGACTCCGAGGTCCACTGTGTTCATTTTGCAAACACGCCCACCTGCCCGCTGCGTGCCAGGCTGCACGCCTGGCGATGGGTGCAGGTACATGCACACACGTGTGTGCACATGTGTATATGTTTGCACGTGTGTGCTGTTTCATGTGTTGGTGCATGTGTGTGTACCTGTTCACGTGCATTTCGTGACTTGTGCATTTCTGTGTGTGTCCAGGTACACACGTGTGTGTCTGTGTGAACCATGTAGCCAGGCGCTGTGGTGAGGCAGGGGCAGGACGCAGCAGGACGCTGGGTGCGGGCACGCCGTTGGCGCGCTGGGTGTGGGGCAGGTGCATGAAGACGGGTCCATTCTGTCCTCACGTGGACCCGGTTCCCCAGCTCCTCTCGGACCCCATCCCTGCTTTCCCCGCGGGCTCAGTGCTGGGGCAGTGCCGTGTGTGCGTGACCGAACGTGGAGCTGAAACACCACCTGGCAGCTGGTGGCATCACCGCCAGGCTGTTCCGTCCCCGAGGCCGGCGCGAGGCCCCGCGGAGTGGGGTGCGGGGGCGCGGCCGTGTCTGGGCGGCAGGACTGACCGCTCTCCCTCTCCCCGCAGCGCGGATCATCAAGACGAAGCAGTGGTGTGACATGCGGCCCTGCCTGGAGGGCGAAGGCTGCGACCTGCTCATCAACCGCTCCGGCTGGACCTGCACGCAGCCCGGCGGGCGCATCAAGACCACCACGGTGCGTAGGGGCGCCGGCTTCCCGGGGGGCCCCTGGCGGGGGAGTGGGCTCGGCCGTGCAGCACACCCGGGGGGGTGCCCCCCACCCTGGCCTGGCACTGCAGCCCACATGCCTTGCAGCTCAGAAGGCACGTTCTCTGACCGGCGCTGGAGGGGCGCCTGGCACGTCACAGTTGCTCAGGCTGGTGCCCCTGCAAGTCCAGGGGCAGGAGGGACACCTGCCCGCCTGGGCCAGGCCGGGGAGAGCCCGGGGCACCTGGCTCGCTCTGGGGCCCGGCCCCCTCTCCTGGTGGACGAGCTCCCTGGAGGCAGGTGGCCTCCGAGGAGCCGGGAGGGTGGGTCCCGCGGAGCAGCCGCGTGAGGGCGCCGGGGCCCCGGTGCTGTTGCTCCGAGCATCTGCCGAGGGGTCCCGGCTCGAATGGAACCCCCGGGGGTTTCAAAGTTTCTCAAACGGCCAGCTGAGCCCCTGACCCAAACACCGTGTAGGGAGGACAGACGACCCCACTTTCAGGGCCGCGTCACGGCTCTCGGGGCTGGTAGGTCGGCGCCGCGGGCTTCTCGTCTCGCCACAGGTCGGTTTTCCGTGCGCTGGGCTTTCAGAGACACAATAGCTCGGCCTCCTGCCTGCTGATCCCATTCTCGGTCCCGCGCCTCCCCCAGCCACAGCCACCTCTGGACGCCGCAGCCGCCGTCCCCCACCGCGTCCCCCTCCTCCGCGTGGGCCGTGGCAGCTCCCTCCCCTCGCCCCTCCCTGAGCTGCCAGAGGGCGGGCTCTGTCCGCACCGGGGCCCATGGATGCATGGGATGAGTCGAATTGGCTGCAGTCCCCACGTGTGCTAGTGCTGGTGCTGGCGCCCCCAGACCACGCCCCCCAAAGTGCAGGCCGGCACCCCACTAGTGGCTGTGGATTACTTCAGTGGGCCACTATCGCAGTGGGAGGAAGGAAGAAGAAACAATAAAAATGCCACCCGGCTGGTATGGCTCAGTGGTGAGCATCATCCCATGAACCAGGAGGTCATGGTCCGATTCCCGGTCGGGGCACAGGCCCGGGTTGTGGGCTCCATCCCCAGCGGGGGGCGTGCAGGAGGCTACCGATCGAAGTGCCTCTCTCATCATTGATGTTTCTATCTCTCTCCCTCTCCCTTCTTCTCTCAAGTCAATTTTAAAAAAATGTCAGCGTACCCGTGTCCAGGCGGGTGCCCTTTCTGGAGACCCGCGTGGTCCGTCCGGCGGGAGACGCAGGGACGGAGCGTGGGCCGAGGGCCTGGCGTCCGGCGGGTGTCCAGCTCGGCCTTCTCCCGGGCTCCGCTGGGGGCCTTGGTCTGGAGACAGTGTCCCCCCAGGGCCGAGGCCCCTGTGCAGGAGGCGGAGGCGCAGCCTGTGGCGGGGACCGACGTGGCCGCCAGGGCAGCGACGCGGGCCTGCACCCGGCTCCTTTCCTGCAGGAACAGCCAGCAGCCGGTCGCTCCTCGGTTCCGACCGCATCCGCCCTGTGCTCCTCCCCGTGACGGCCACATGTTAATGGTTCTGTGTGTGAACAGCCACGCGCCGGCCACGGCAGCAGCGGCGTCGTGAGCTGTGACCTTCCTCATTCTCTCGGCAGAAAGGAGCTCAGATACAACAACAAAGACGTGGTTTGCCAGCCCCGTCCTTTCTGGGGGCGCTTTGGGCCAATTTCGTCAGAGGAGGCGTCGCCGCGCGGCTGTTCCGGGATGCGCTGCACCCGCCTGGCTTTGCCTTAAAGCAGCGGTTCTGTGTCGCTTTACACACAAACGGAGAAAGGCTGCCACGGAGGAAGCCGCCCAGCCGAGGAGCCTGGCCCAGTGGGTGGGGTGTCCCTGAGGCCAGAGAGGTCAGGGGTGCACAAGGGCTTGCCGTGCCCCTCCCCTCCCCCACCATTCCTCACCGCACCCCTGCCCTCTCCCCCCACCCCCACCCCCACACCCCTGTTTGGCTCCACACTGGATGCTGGGATGCAGGATGGACCCCGTGGCCCCCAGAGCTCAGGGAGCAGCCGCACCCCCGGGACACCCTGCAGGGCCGCTGTTTGGTGGCCGAGGGGCCGGGCCTGCACGATGGGCCCAGTACTTAGACTGTAGGGGCCGTCCGGGCCGGTTTGGCTCAGCGGATAGAGCCTCGGCCTGTGGACTGAAGGGTCCCAGGTTCCGTCCCCTGAAAGGTGGACTCCTCGGTGTGCGCCTGCCTCTAAACAACCTTATTTCTAAACGAGAAAGAATGAAAATTAGTCACCTTAGCCATGAAGAAGCCACCCTAAGGAACGAAGAGGAGGAAGACGCCGGTGCAGAGAAAGGAGCGTTCGTGGATGTTGAGGGGCCTGGGGTCGCTGGCTGCACTTGGCGGGGCTGTCGGAATATGTCCTCGCTGCCGTCACCTGTGGTGATTGTTGTGAGTTGGACAGTGAATCTCCCGGAAGACGGGCCAGCAGCTGGCACGGGGTCTCGGCTCATCCAGGGGTGCACGGCGCCCCAGTGTATCGACCACTGAATGTGGGGGAGGGGGTGCCACAAACAACCAGAGGAGGAAAGACGTGTTCCCCGCGTTCGCCAGCGGATGGCCCGGCGGGAGCCGGCAGGAGCCGGCGGGAGCCGGAAACTCACTGCGCAGGCGACTCTCCCGGAACCCGGACGCTGCCCAGGTCCTTTGGGGCGAGTGAAGCCGGTGCCAGAGGCGCCCCCAAAGGTCAACAAGGTCACGGCAAGGTCACCTCATTCAGCACAGTGCCCTCGAGGCCCCGCGTACCCCGCATTGTTTGGGGGTTGCCGATAAACGTGGGGGACCCCGCCCCTGGAATGAGCACTCCCCAGGGGCGGAGGCGATGGGTCCCGTGTCGCCTGAACCTGCACAGAATCACAGCCCGCTGCGTCCTGCTGCCCTTTAGGGACAGACACGCCACCACGCCGTGGATTTATGTGGGAGACGGAAGCGCATTTTAATATTTCAGAGTCAGGAGCGGGACCGACCCCACCCGGAGATGAATAAAAAATGTGTCCTAACCCAGGAGAGGCGCAGAGTCACAGGCGACACCGGTCTCCCTGCTCAGAAAAACAGCAGCATCAGCACAGCGGACCTGCCGCCAGCCGAGGGAGACAGCGGGGCACGGGGACCCGGTGCCCCCCGAGGCCTGAGCCCACAGGGCGGGGAGCCAGGCCCCGCCCCCCGCCCCCGCCCTGGGACCAGGTGTCATCCCTGCGACCGCTCTGGGGAGATCTGGCAAAGGCACCCGCGTGCGGATTCGGTTCGAGGAAACAGGACCGTTACTGCGTGCAGATGAGGCAGGCAGGTGCCTCCCGAGCCCTGGAGAATCCGCTGAAACGCCGTGAAAACTAATTACAGTTTATTATATGAGACTCGCCAGGAATATTTAAGATCCTCCGCTTGCGTTCAATGCACGTTGCATACAAACAAGCGCGGCCCAGACCGGAGTCAGCCAACTACAGCCCAACGGCCACATCGGCCCCCACCTGCTTTTGTAAATAAAGTTTTATTGGGACACGGCCCTGCTGTTCACGCACACGTCTTCGGAGGACGCGTTCGCGCTGCAATGCCAAGCGGAGTCGTTGCGGGAGAGACGTGATGGCCGGCAAAGCTGCAAATAATCCCTCCTGGTCCTCCTGCACCTGCCTGCCCACCTGGACGGGGTTAACCGGGGTCGGCAGCCCTGCCCCCCCCCCCCCCCCCGGGGCGTGGGGTCGGCAGCCGGGAAGTGCCAGGTGGGAGGTGAGCAGGTGAACTCCCGGGCGGCCTTCCGAGTTCCCCGCGGGTGTGCTGGGCAGGCCTGCGGTCTTGTTGAAGTGAATGAGTAAATAAGCGGAGCCAGCAGGAGCGGGGGGAGCTCTGAGCAGCAGCAGAACAGCATACGGACACTCGAGCGGCGGCGGCAGGAAAGGCTGGGGCCTCTGGGATAAGGGCCACCTCAGGACGACACCCTTAGAGGACGCGACCAGGTAGAAGGGAAGCCGGCCCAGGAGAGGGCGGGCTCAGTGCTGCCCTGGCGGAGCCCCGGCCGCCTGCTGTCACCTCCGGGTCCCTCTGTGGCATCATCGCCTGCGAGCTCGGGACAGGCGTCCGCTGGAGCCGCGGGGCCGGGCTGTGGTCCTGCGATGCGGCCGGGGAGCTGCAGCGAGGAGTGATGAGCGGGCCGGGCGCAGCCGCAGGCGGTGCTGCTGGGAGCCCAGCCAGGGGACACAGAGGACGCGCTTGTCAACACGCTGTCTGGCGAGCCGGGTGGTTCCAGAAACCAGCCAGATTCCGGGGGGTGGGCGCAGCCCCACGGCAGAGCTGGCGGTGACCTGGCTGGGCCAGAGGCGTGAAGACGCTGCCCGTCTCCCCTGGGGTCAGCACAGGGCGGAACTGCAGGGAGAGTGAACCCCGAGGGGCCTCAGGCTGGGCCAGTGGGACACGGCCGCCCGGGGCTGGATCCCCTGAGACTGGGCCTGGGCCCCGCCACCCAGACCCGCCTGCGGAGGGACAGACCCCGAGGCACCTGTGGGGGTCGGGGCTCAGGAGCCTGGCCCAGGTGCGGGGTCCCCCACCTGCTGGGTGCTGACTGAGGGGGTCGGGGCTCAGGAGCCTGGCCCAGGTGCGGGGTCCCCCGCCTGCTGGGTGCTGACTGAGGGGGTCGGGGGTCAGGAGCCTGGCCCAGGTGCGGGGTCCCCGCCTGCTGGGTGCTGACTGAGGGGGTCGGGGCTCAGGAGCCTGGCTGAGGTGCAGGGTCCCCCGCCTGCTTGGTGCTGGCTGAGGGGGTTGGGGGTCAGGAGCCTGGCCCAGGTGCGGGGTCCCCGCCTGCTGGGTGCTGACTGAGGGGGTTGGGGCTCAGGAGCCTGGCTGAGGTGCAGGGTCCCCCGCCTGCTTGGTGCTGGCTGAGGGGGTTGGGGGTCAGGAGCCTGGCCCAGGTGCAGGGTATCCCGCCTGCTGGGTGCTGACTGAGGGGGTTGGGGGTCAGGAGCCTGGCTGAGGCGGAGGGTCCCCCGCCTGCTGGAGCTGGGTGAGGGGTGCCCTTCCTGCACAGGTGGAGTCTGGGGACCCTCTGTGACAGGGCAGGTGGTTGTCACCTCAAAACACTGAGAACAGAAACAGGGCATGACCTCGGGGTCGCCAGGGGTCTCCGGGCCAGGCTGGGAGGGGCTTGTCCTGGTTGAAGGGAGCGGGGACCTTCCCTGAACCCACACGTTAAACTTGGGGGTGACTCAGCAGAGCACACGTCCTGAGGGTGCGAGTCGCAGGCTGCGACCCCCAGGCCCACGTCACCCGCCCGGCCAACGGACGTCCCAGCCCACAGGCCCCTGGGCCCCACCCGATGGCCCTGTCCCAGGTGCAGCCCCGCGGGGCGAGGGTCGCCCTCTCTTCCCTGCAGGGAAGGGCACAGAAAGCCCGTCCCGCCGCGGCGTCCGCACAGGGCCCCCTCGGTGAGGCTCCCTCGGTGCCACCCGGGGCGAGGGCATCAGGGCACCGCCTCCGGCTCAGCCCCTGCAGCGAGCGGCGGCCCCCATACCCTTCCTGGGCCCCGATGGGTGAGGCAGCCGCACCGTCCCAGGAGCCCATCTGCAAAGCGCGGGCGGCTCCTGGGGCCCCGGCACCTGGCAGGCCCCTCAGACGCGGTTCTGTATTGAAAACGTGTGAACGCACCTCACTGCCCAGGCCGTTCACGTGCTGCGCACCATTTTCTGTGCTAACAGCGCTGAACACTCAGCCGCTGAAACCGCCCCCAGGCTCTGCAGGTCTCCAGCCCAGCAGTGGGGCGGGGCCTCTGCTCAGGGCCTCAGCGAGGAAGGGAGAGGCAGAGAGAGAGAGAGAAACATCAAGGATGAGCGAGAATCATGGATCCGCTGCCTCCCGCACGCCCCCTACTGGGGATCGAGTCTGCAACCCGGGCCTGTGCCCCGAACGGGAATTGGACTGTGACTTCCTAGTAACTAGTTCATAGGTTGACACCCAACCACGGAGCCACACTGGCTGGGGGAGAAAAATAATGTTTCCACATTAGATTCAAGACGCATTTTTTCCTAGAGAAGCGAAGTTATTTACTAAACAATAAATATGTTTACAGCTATCAGCCTGCGTCCAATAATGAGACTCCAGTCCGGTTCTCTCTGTAGCATCTGAATAGCCCTGGTACTGCTCCCCCCGTCCCCCGCATCCCCCTTACCCTTACCCCGCCACTCCCCGCCTCAAGGGCTGCGCGGTCAGTGCTGACCCACACGCACCCGGAGCCCAGTTGGCGCCATCTGCTGCCCCGGACGCTGGCCTCCAGGTGCCGCGTCCGCACAGCTGGCGGCGGGGCAGGCGTGGTACCTGCTAAGCCAGGTGCACCCGAGGCCACACCCTGGAGCCCGGCCCAGGTTCACGGAGGCCAATAAGGAAACCCAGGCAGCCCGGCCGGCTGCGAGGAAGCTGGGAAGACCACACCGGCCTACGGTCCCAGCCCCGCCCCTGGGACAGGAGCCTGGAGCTTCGCCGGGTCTGGGTCAGGGCGGTGTGACGCCTCCGTGGCCGTGTCCACGTGGCCCCGTGAGGAGGGCCGGCAGCTCAGGCAACATGTTAAATAAGTGTGACCTGGGACAGACACGTCACCCCTGTGGCTTTTCTGTGTCTGTCCTTCTGACGGCGGTATTTCCGCTGCCCCAGAGCCGTGACCTGGGACACAGGTCACCCCTGGCAGCTGCTCGCTGGACTCTGAGATGTGGGGTGGCTGGGGGTGCTGGGCCCTCATGGACCAGGGACCTGCACACCCCCACTCCCCGGCTCTGGGGCCACCCAGGGGCTCCGCGGGTCCACGCGCAGGCACCCACCGCTATTCTCTGTGCAACGAGGCAGCGCCTGCTGTGTACGGGCACGGCAGGAGGCACCCCTAGAGACACGCGCGGAGGGACCCAGACCCCCAACCCTGGCCGGTCGTGTCCTGTCGTCACCGTCCACGAGGGGTCCCACCAGGACACCAGGGGGCGGGGGCGGGGGCTGCTGAGAGCTGGTGTCCACCCCCCGGCACTCAGGCCTCCGTCCAGTGTCCGTCCTGGCGGTCAGCGGGCAGCTGCTGCGGGGCTGTCCCTTCCGGGTGGCCTTGGGGGCGTCTCCTGGGCTCCAACACTCCCGACAGGGACGCGTGGTGTCCGGAGGCCTGACCGCTCTCTTCTCTCCTCCTCAGGTCTCCTGACAAACGCAGGCCCCGCAGGGCCCGGAGGGGCTGGGCTCCCTGGAGAGGCCTCCGGGCCAGGGCCCTCCTGCCGCGACGCCCTCGCTGCCGTCGGCCGCCCTCCGTTCTCCGCAGCCCGACCGGACGGACAGCGGTGCCCGGGCCTTCTGAGCTGAGTCTGTCCGGCTGCACGAGGAGTCCCATCTGGGACGCAGTGGGGGTGCCCCGCGTCCCCCCGAGCCTGGCCGAGCCTGCCTTCCCTGGCCAGACCCTGGCTGTGCCCCCGGAAGAGGAGGAAGAGGAGGAGGAGGAGGAGCCGGAGGGGCTGCAGCCCAGAGAGACGGACAGCCGGCCGGGAGGACTGACTCTTGGACGCAGCAGGGGCCGCGCTGGCGCCCGGACTGTCCGAGTCGCTTTTATTTTCTTACCCTTCAGTATACTCGATAGACCAAAGAGCAAATCTATTTTAACGCGGACTCGCCCCCACGCCCAGGCCCGGGTCCCACGGGCACGGGCACAGACATGCCGGCGGCCCCGGCCCCGCGCAGAGGGCGGCCCCGGCCCAGACCCCTGCCCCACGAACACTGCGGGGCGCCCTGAGCCCTCGCGCGGCGGGGGGGATGCCGGCTGCCCCGCGGGACGGCTCGTCCCGCCCCCACGCAGGGACACGGCCACGGGCCGCCCCCCACGCCAGACGGACTGACCTACTAAACTCGTTTTAACCACGTCGCCCGCCTCGTCGCTCCATTTCCGACCGATCGCGGGAGGCTGCGTCTTCGCCGCGCGCATGCTGCGTCTCCTGGGACTGCCGTCTCATCGATGCACCATTCAGCTCCAGAAAGCAATGGGAGGAAACTGAAGTAACCCTTGTTTGAAAGAGATCATTAAATGTATTTTGCAAAGCCTAAAGTTATATATTTAACAGTTTTTATATGTTGTATATTTGTAGGAAATCCTATTTAACCATGAATGTGGCAGCCCTGGGCGCGGGGCCTGGGCAGGGTGGGCCTGAGGGTTCCGGGGGGCGTGGCGGGAGCTCCGGGTCGGGGGGCAGCGAGCTGAGGACCAGGGCGTGACGCCACGCCCGGGGGGGGGGGGGGGGGCGGTGCGTGTGGATGCACATGGGGAGGCCCGGCTCGGTGCCCGGCTCGCTTCCTGTGTCCCTCCCGCCGGCCTCTGTCGCGGGGACCGCCCAGTGGACCATCCTTCGGTCTCCCCTGTTCTGGGGAGCGGTGCCCCTTTTTCTTACCCGTCACAGGCGCAGACTTGGGGGGCAGCGTGCGCCTCCTCCGGCCGCCCCTCAGTCCCGGCTGGTGGCGGAGGTCGGGGCGAGGCGCACAGGCAGGCGTCGGTCCCCCAGGCCCTCCCTCGGAGGGTTCCCCTGACGGGACCGGACGGGCTGGTTTGCCGCTGAGCCCCCTTTTTTGGTTAGTCCTCCCCCGAGGATATTTTCCCATTGAATTTAGAGAGAGCAGAAGAGAGAGAGGGAGAGAGAGAAACATCGATGTGAGAGGAACACATCGATGGGCTGCCTCCTGCAAGCGCCCGGGCCAGGGAGGAGCCTGCAACTGAGGTACATGCCCTCGACCGGAATGGAACCCGGGACCCTTGGGTCCGCAGGCCGACGCTCTACCCACTGAGCCACACCGGCCAGGCAGGACGGCCCTCCCTCGCCCTCCTCGCCAGGCCCCCATTTCCCCGCGTCTGGTGAAGTATATACTACCTACGAGCCCATTAACAGGAGTATTATGCTAGGTCTATGCTACTAAAGGAAAAGTTAAAAACACACACAACTATATAGCAACCGTTCCCGCCCCCGTAGACTCCAGATAGGACAGGAAATCGCGTATTTAAGTCCCGCCCCCGCGTCCACGCGCGTTTCATTTACCTTTCGGTCACCGCACACTTAGGCACGCGTGTCTTGGCGTGAAGGCGCCGGCCCAGATGTGGGTTTCCCGTCACAGAGGCGGTGCCCCCGCACGGGGCGTGGTCCCCAGCAGCCGCCAGGCTCCGTGGCCTGGCCTGGCTCCAGGAGCCGGGGGGGGGGGGGTCCCCCAGCCCAGCACACCTGCCCCCGCCAGCCGGTGCCCCTCCACCTCCCCGCGCCCATTTCCTTGGAAAGAGCGGGTGCAGACGCCGAGGGCAGAGGCCGGGAGGATACGCTGTTACACATGTTCCTCTTGTTTTACAGTCTCCGATTTTGTGTTGATTCAGCTAAATTATGGAAATAAAGAGAACACCCTTTGATGCGCATGGCTTTTGTTCGCTGGCCGCGGTGTCCTGGGAGAGGGGCCGTGGCAGGCGTGGCCGGCGTGGCAGGCGTGGCCGGCGGGACGGAGCGCAGAGCCCCGTGAGGACGGGCCCCTCCCGGGCTGGGCCGGCCGTGAGGACGCGGGGCCAGGAGCCTCCACACCTTCCTGGCGCCCGAGGGTGCTCCCCGCACGCAGCCCAGGTGAGTGGCCATCGCCTGGCCCGGGAGTGTCGGGGCCTCCCTGGCCCCCAGTGTGACCCCCGCCCGCAGGCCGGGTCCTGGTCCTGCCACTGGCCCAGGTGTGGCCCCGCAGACAAAACAGCACCTCAGTGCCCCTCGCTCTCCCTGGGGCGCAGGGGCCCCCGTCAGACAGAGGGAAGGCAGGCGGCCACATCCGTCCCCTCTCCCCAGGGTCTCCCCTGGGTCTGTGGGCCCCACACACGTCCCAGGACATGGGGCAGAGCCGAGGTTGGGGGCTCCCTTCTGAGGGCAAGCTCCCCACTCGGGGCTTTAGAGTCGGGGAAACTGTCAGGCACCCCGAAGGCCGAGGTTGGTCAGGGGCTGCTGCCCCTGTGGGCGCTCAGGGAGCTCTGTACACGACTGACCCTCAGAGCCGTGGCCGCCGGGGCCTGGGGCCTGGGGCCTGTTTGACATCACCGGCCCCTCGGCCCTCGGAGCTGTCAGTGGGCGGATAGGAGCCCCCGCCCCCGGCCTGCAGGCCAGCTTGTCCCGAGAGGGAGGGAAAGGGGGGACTGCAGGCCTAGAGCTGCCACAGCCCCCGGGCACCCTTCCCCTCCCGGGGGGGCCAGTGCCCACGCTGGACAGGCCTGGTGCTGGGGGCGCACCTGGGCCAGCAGCCCTGGGTACAAACAGGGCCGGGAGGCAGGACCAGGTGCACCCACTCCTCCTCAGGTGTCCCTGTGCCGGGAAGGCAGTTCAGGCCGCTCCTGCATGGCCCCCCCCCCCCCCCCCCCCCCCCCAGAAACCCAGGGAACACGTCCGTCCGTCCGGCAGGAGAGAGGAGGAGGCCTTCATGAGCACAGCGCTCACAGCCAGAGGAGCCCTGCCCATCAGGCCCGTCCACTAAGGCCCCTCCCACAATGGCCCCTCCCACCAGAGCCCCTCCCACCAGGGCCCCGCCCCCCCAGTCAGGTGGGGCCAGGCCAGGGGCAGTAACAAGTGGCCCCCCTAAGAGGCAGGCCTTCCTTCAACTTGGCTGGGGAGCCACAGCCAGTGCTGCCTGAGCACAGTCCCCCAGGAGGGTCCCTGGTCGCTGTGACGGGGGCAGGACAGGGGGGTGCGGGGGGCGGGGGAACAGCACCTGTCTCCTCAGCTCCCCCTCGTGGAGGTGTCGCCTCAGAGTCCTTACCCACCTCACAGGATCACTGCTCCGTTATGATCCCGGGGCCCACGCAGCTGGGATGGGGGAGCGGGGCTGGAGCCAGGACCTCATGACAGCCGGGGCCAGCAGCCCGCCTCCCACCACACCTGTCCTGTGGTCCCCTTGTCCGGGGACCCCCCTTGGCTCCCTGGACCCCCTCACCCTGTCGGGCTGACCGTCTCCCACTAAAATGGACATTCACGAGGGCACCCCTTCGTGGGTGCTGCTCAGTGCGCTGTCCTAGGCCCCAGGGTCACGCCTGGGGCGCCAGCACCTACTGTGTGCAGGCCTTTGCTGCCGCGCCTGCTGGAGGCACCTCGCACACAGCGCCCGGGTTCCAGCGGCTCCGGGCGGAGTTGGCGCTCAGAGCCTTGGGGTCTCTTTCCACGTCGGGGGCACGAGTCGCCCGCTGGAATTGGGTGCAGGGAGCCTCAGGGGAGCGCAGTGGCCATGTTCTCCGGACGCTGGACCGGTGCCCTCTGCACCCACTCCTCAGAGCGACCCTCTCCCCTGAGCACAGCACGAGAGGCCAGGCTCCGCTCCCGGAGGTGGCGTGACAGGTGCTGAACCGGAGGGGAGGGGAGCGTCCGAGGCCGCAGCAGGCGACACCTGTCTGAAAGGGCCCAGACCCACAGCGCACGGACGGACGGACGGACGGACGGCCTTCCTCCGGCCCCGGGAGGGCAGGTCCTCAGCCCGCGAGCCATGGGCTGGGCCCAGGGCGTCTGTCCAGAGTCAGGGGCTTTGATTCCAGGAGGGGACCCAGATGCCCCTTCACCCGGGGGTGAGGGGCACTGCCGACGGTTCGGGGACCCATCCCGAGCCCGTCTCGCCGAGCCCGGCAGGTGGGGGGCCCGGGCTCCCCGCAGGGGACCTGGACCAGCCCGGACTCAGGTGCCTGCGCGGTGCTGGCGCCAGAAAGCGCTCGTGTGGGGGCAGCTCAGGCTCCCGGCACTGCGAGAGGCTCGGACTGGGCCCAGGGGGTCAGGCCACTCAGACCAGAGCCCAGGGGGCCGGCGACCGGTGGGGGCCTCTGCCTCCCTGGCTGCAGGGCGGAGGGTGGAGCGGCTTAGGCTCAGGCTTCATGGCGGATAAAGGAGCATCTGCGTCTCCTCCGTCTGCGCCAGCTGAGACCCGGCCGTACGCGTGGGGAGGACTCGACTTCCATCCAGAAAACATGGCCTGGCCCGGCCGGCGGGGCTCAGGGCTCTCGCATCGGCCTAGGAGCCAGGAGGTCACGGTTCGATTCCGGTCAGGGCACAGGCCCGGGTTGTGGGCTCGATCCCCTGTGTGGGGCGAGCAGGAGGCAGCCCATCCATGATTCTCTCTCATCATGGGTGTTTCTGTCTCCCTCTCCCTTCCTCTTTGGAATCAATAAAAATATATTTAAAACAAAAAAAGAAAGAAAGAAGAGAACGTGCCCTCACAGTCCCTGAACCCCTCCCTCTCGGATCTAGAGAGCGAGCGCCCCCGCCCCCCAGGCCCCTCCGGGAAAGCAGACCCTCAGGAGCAGCGTTCACTGCACAGCCGCCTCCCTCCCCGTCCCCAGGCTGCGCAGACCGCCCGGCCCCGGGCTCCTCGCCCTGCCGCCCGCACCCGCCATCATTAACTGCACGTATGACAGACCCGCTAATGAAATGACTTGGTCAAGTTATCAATTTCATCCCTAAAACGGGGCCCGGTGTTGCCGGCAGGTGGGCTGGGCGGCTGGGGCATAAGTCACGCAGGGAACGGGCCTCCTGACTTTTCAATAATTAAACTCACTTTTCTGCTTCGGGTTCGCAAACTTCCCGTTAATTACGGCCGCCAGGGCCCCTAAATCATGGGGCTGCGCTGAGGCCGAGGCGGCTGCGTTTGGGGAAAAGTCCGGGGAACCGAGGGCCTGGGCGGGGGTCCTTTCCCTGGGGAGGAAGCGGGGCTCAGACACCCCAAGGCTGAGGGTGTCGGACCTGAGGACTCAGCCCCCCCCACCCCCCGACCCGCTGACCTGCTGACACACGCTCCCCCTCGTGAACAGCAGCTGGAGGGACAGATGCCTCTCGGGGGGGCGGGGGGCGGGGGGCACCTCTTTCCGCCAAGGGCCGTCTGGATCCTTATAGGGTCACCCCGGCCACAGAGCCACCACCCTCAACACCAGCCGGTCCACATGCTCACACGTTTCATCAGCTCGCCCTCCTGCCTGGGCCGGGCCAGGCCCGGGGTGGTTCCAGCCTCAGGTGGCCCAGCCTCTGTCTGCAGGGCCAGGCCCTGCCCGCAGCCACCGGACCCACCCCTCCCAGAACCAGAACTCGGACTCCACCCCCAGGCCAGCAGCCAGCTCCCTCCCCCCCCCCAACTCCCCCCACTCCCTCCCCAAGGGGCTGTGGTTTAGTTCTGGGCAGTTTTTAAAAAGGAAAAGAGAAAGTGACAAAGGCAACAGGTGCACTTGGGGGAGAACCCCACTCCGCTGGGCGCCTCGGGGTGGGGGTCCCTGGGCCGGGCCTGGCTCCCCTGGGCCGCCCCGCCGGCCCCCCACCTTCACCAGAGACACCGCGACTCCACATCTGCCCCAGCTTTGAGGTTCTGCGGCCCCTGAGAGCGAGGACCGCTGGTCCGCCCCCCTCTGCACGCACACTGGGCGGGGACAGGCCCCGAGGGGACCGACGAGGAAGGCAGGCCTCCGGGGCCGGAGACGGACACTCACACGGACAGGTGGACGCCACTCCCGCCCGGAGAGACCCCGCTGGGCACAGGGAAGGCCTCTGTGTCAGGGACATCGGGAGGGACACATCAGTATTTCTGTCCGTCTCTCCCCCTCCCTTCCACTCTCTCTAAATCAATGGAAAAATATCCTCCAGCGAGGATTATTTTTAAAAAAAGGCATTTGAAGAAATAATGGCCAAGGCCCTCCCGCTTTGGTGAAAGCAAACGCGCACAGATCGGTGCAGATCAGCGACCAGACAGAGCAGGGCCAGCACGAGAGGCCGCAGCGAGGCCCAGGCGGGTGCTGAAGGCACAGGAGGAAACCGCGCCTCAGAGAGCCGTCACCGTGACTGACGCCAACCCCTGAGCCACGCGGGCCAGGCGACATTTCTGGTTTTAAAACGAAGCTGAGAGCCCGGCCGCCCACGTGGCTCAGTGGCTGAGCCTCGACCTAGGAACCAGGAGGTCCCGGTTCCATTCCCGCTCAGGGCACAGGCCCGGGGTGCAGGCTCCATCCCCAGTGGGGGGCGTGCAGGAGGCAGCCGGTCCATGATTCTCTCTCATCGTGGGTGTTTCTCTCTCTCCCTCTCCCTTCCTCTCGGAAATCAGTAAAAACATCTCTCTCAGCACTGATGTTTCCATCCATAAAAAAACGAAAAGAAAATTCACCGCCAGGAGGACTGCAGTGCAGACCCTGAAATGCTAAATAAATATGAATAAAGCCGTGTGTGCACGGCCGCACAGCCCTTTAGAATACACGCCGCTGGTTAAAGCGTGGCTCGCCGTGTTGACTCGTTAGTTTAAGGTGCTCAGAGGCCCTGTTCTCCTCCGCGGGCGGTGCAGACAGGAGGCTTCCGGCGCCCGTCCCCGCTTCTCTCCCCGACGGCATTTGCCTGGAATTGGTTGTGATGACACAGTGTGATCCCAGCGCAGGCGCTAAAAATAACGAGAAGAAATCTCCCGGGAAAGCTCAAAGCGCAACGGGGCCGTTGTGCTAGAAATATGTTTCTTCTGATCCTCGCCCGAGGGTGTGTTTTTTATTGATTTTTGAGAGGGAGGGATGGGAGGAGGGGGAGAGAGAGAGAGAGACATCAATCGGTTGCCTCCCATACCCTCCCTGACTGGGCATCTAACCCACAGCCTCGGTGTGTGCCCTGGCGGGGAATGGAATGGAACCTGGTGTACGGGATGACGCCCCCACCCACTGAGCCACCCAGCCCGGCCTTGAGACGTCTGATGACCACAGACAGAGGCCGAGAGGAAGGACATTCAAGTGAGAGACACTCGATAGGGACCGCTCGGGGCAGCTACGCCCGCGCACAGCAGGGGGCACATGAATAAACTGGAATAAACTGCCAGCCGAAGGCGGGGCCGACAGGTGGGACAGGCGGCAGGAACAACACGCACGCGCTGCACAGACACACCCACGCCGGGCGCGCCGGCTGCCCACGGGGCGTGGGGCGGGGGAAGGGGACGGGCACCCGGAAGCAGAGGGGCTGGATTCGGTGTTCGTGTTGGACAGACGGACTTCCCACCGGCGGCGTGACCACAGACATAAAGCCTCTCCACGGCGAGGTGGTGCCGCCACAGCAGGAAAACACAAGAGTGATAGGCGTGCGTTTGATGGAAATAGACACACAGCGCACGCAGCAACGCCTCGTGGAGATGCCGGGGAAGACGGACAAGTCGGCCGTGAAAAATGGAGATTTCACTGCTCCTCTCCAGCCTCGGACAGAATAAATAAACAGAGAATGAGGAAGGAGGAAGGAGGCTCACACAGAGGCCAAAGTCTGGTCTGCATTTCTAGAATATTCCAAGCGATGAAGATGAGCGCCTGGGAGCGTGCGGGCTAACGCATGCAGCAGGGATACGTTTGTGTTCTTTTGAGTTGCCCGAGTCTTTTCAGAAACGGCTCTGCCACAGCCGGGCAGCCCGTGAATCCCAGCAGTTGCGACAGAGAGTCTCAACCTGATAGTTTGCACTTTATCTAACTTTTCGAGACACATGGTGATGAAGCAAGTATAGCAAAGGCTGGACAGAACGCAAATCTCCAAACATTCCAAGGAACGAGGACTATGCAGTGCATGTTCCCCGATCACCGCAGGGTTACATTAGAAATCAAATCGAGCAGAACAGACCCAGAGACACAGAAACAGGGAACAGACGGACGAATGGCAGAGGGGAGGCGGGGGGGGGGGGGGCGGGGGAGAGGAAAGGGGGCCTGACATGCATGTATGCAGAGCCGTGTCACAGGCGATGCTGTGGCCCAGGCCCGGGAGGGGTGGGTGCGGGTGGAGGGGGTCATGGGAGAAAACGGGGGTGTCTAGAATGCTTTTAACCATAAAGATACATTTTAAAAATAAATCAATAAGGAAATGATATCTGAAAAGTCCCCAAATATTTGGAAATACTTTCTAATTCATCTGTGAGTTTTTTTAAAAAAAAGGAAATTGAAATTGCATGTATTTAAGCTAATTTAAATGTTTGGTTTGAATGATAGCGAGCCCCCGGGATGCTGAAACCTGTGCGCGCTGCCCTGGTGCTTGGAGATGGTGCTGCCTTAGGTGGCCGTGCCGGGCGGGGAGCGCGTCTGAGAGCTGATGTCGGCTCCCGTGCGAGGCCGGAGACGGGCGTGGAGTGACCCCAGTGTGGACAGAGGGAGGAAGCAGGCAGACACGAGCAGACGCCAGCGAGACGGAAAGTGAAGAAGTAAGAGAGGAGGCGGTGAGGCCCAAAGCTCCTTTGAAAATGGCGCCAGAGTTACGGTCCACACGGACTTGCCTGCACCCGTGTAAAGTGCACCCCCAGCCCGGCCGGCGTGGCTCCGTGGCTGAGCGTCGACCTATGAACCAGGAGGTCAGGGTTCGATTCCCGGTCAGGGCTCATGCCCAGGTTGGGGTGCGGGCTTGATCCCCAGTGTGGGGGGCGTGCAGGAGGCAGCCGATCCCTGACTCTCTTTCATCATTGATGTTTCTCTCTCTCTCCCTCTTCCTTCTTCTCTGAAATCAATAAAAAATATATTAAAAATAAATAAATAAAAGTTTAAAAAAATAAAGGACAGAATGGACATGGCTGCCACTCGCCAAACCGTCACCCCCTTCGTTAGAATGAACGTGTGTCCTGTGAACGCTGGGGGTGGCGTTTTATGAATATCCACGAGGGCAGGCCGTTGGTAACGTCGCTCCAATGTTTAGCCTTTGCTAATTTTTAGGAAAATCTTTATCGTTGAAAGCATTGCAGATGCCCCTTCCCCCCGACCCTCCCAGCCTGCACCCGCCCTCCGGCCTTTGTTAACTTTTTCCAACGTTCGCTGTGCGTTGGCAGAGACGGACGCTCAAATCCTCTGCTCTGGGCATGGCAGTGCTCAGTTTTCTTCCAATGCGGACACTTTCTGCCTCGTGTATGAGTGTCGACTCGATGGCGTGTTTGCTGTCCCGGTCCCGTCCTGTCGGCGTCTCGGGCTTTCCGCTGAGTTGCTGCATGAGCTGCTGAAGGGGCGGGACTGTGGGGCTGTCCACGTCTCCCTGGAATCCTGTCATGTGTGCCTTGCATGTTTACAGCCCCTGTTATTACCATGTGATGTGTGCTTTGTGTGTTTACAGCCCCTGTTATTACCATGTCATGTGTGCCTTGCGTGTTTACAGCCCCTGTTATTACCATGTCATGTGTGCCTTGCGTGTTTACAGCCCCTGTTATTACCATGTCATGTGTGCTTTGTGTGTTCACAGCCTCTGTTATTACCATGTCATGTGTGCCTTGCGTGTTTACAGCCCCTGTTATTACCATGTCATGTGTGCTTTGTGTGTTCACAGCCCCTGTTATTACCATGTGATGTGTGCCTTGCGTGTTTACAGCCCCTGTTATTACCATGTCATGTGTGCCTTGCGTGTTTACAGCCCCTGTTATTACCATGTCATGTGTGCCTTGTGTGTTCACAGCCTGTTATTACCATGTCACATGTGCTTTGTGTGTTTACAGCCCCTGTGATTACCATGTCACATGTGCTTTGTGTGTTTACAGCCCCTGTGATTACCATGTCATGTGTGCTTTTCGGGTTCACAGCCCCTGTTATTACCATGTGATGTGTGCTTTGTGTGTTTACAGCCCCTGTTATTACCATGTCACATGTGCTTTGCGTGTTCACAGCCCCTGTGATTACCATGTCACATGTGCTTTGTGTGTTTACAGCCCCTGTGATTACCATGTCATGTGTGCCTTGTGTGTTTACAGCCCCTGTGATTACCATGTCATGTGTGCTTTGTGTGTTTACAGCCCCTGTTATTACCATGACATGTGTGCTTTTCGTGTTCACAGCCCCTGTTGTTATGTCCGACAGACTCCTGGTGGTTATCTCTTCCTCCATAATTAACTCTGTCCTTAATGGAATGTCCCTCTTTCGCTCTGGTAACTTGTCAGAGTCTATTTTGTCGGCTGCTAATGTGGCTGCTCTGGTCTCCGGCTTTCTCACTTCACCTACTTCCTACCTGTCTGTGCCATTCGCTCTAAAGTATTTCTCTCCCAGGCGCAATGGTGTTAGGCCTGGCTTTTCTTACATTCACTCTAATAATCTCTGGTTTTTTTTCATTGGCATTTTTGGGCTGTTCACGTGTAATGTACTTATTGGTGAGCCCACATGTAGGTCCGCCAATGTGTTTTTTAGAGTTTGTTTGGGAGCCCTCTATTTTTTTGTTCACCTCTTCCTGCATTCTTTTATATTTAAAAACTTTTTAGTATTTCATATTAATTATCCTTTCGCTTCTAACTATTCATCCTTGTGTGTTTTTTTACAGGTGGCTTTATGGGGGTAGTTTTTAATTAGCCTTTTGTTTTTAAATTTTATCCTGATTGCTTGGTGATCAGATATCTTCTTCTAATATATATATTAGAGGCCCGGTGCATGAAATTCATTCACTGGAGAGGCACTCAGGGGTGTGGGGGTGGGGGGGTCCCTCAGCCTGGCCTGCACCCTCTCGCAGTCTGGGACCCCTCAGGGGGTGTCCACCTGCCAGCTTAGGCCTGCTCCCAGGGGGATCAGGCCTAAGCTGGCAGTCAGACATCCCTCTGGCAGCCCTGGAGCCCTTGGGGGATGTCTGACTGACAGCTTAGGCCCGCTCCAGACATCCTTAGCGCTGCGGAGGAGGTGGGAAAGGCTCCCACCACCACCAGCGCCACTGCACTCACAGCCGTCAACCCAGCTTGTGGCTGAGTGGCGCTCCCCCTGTGGGAGCGCACTGACCACCAGGGGGCAGCTCCTGCATTGAGCATCTGCCCCCTGGTGGTCAGTGCGTGTCAGAGTGACCGGTTCCAGATCGTTCTGCCGTTAGGGTCAATTTGCATATTATCTTTTCATTATATAGGATTTTTTTCATTCATATGTATACATATATAGTTATGTAAGAGCCATTCTTCATGATTGATTTTTGTATTTTTTCTATGTGTTTGGAAAAAAAAATGTTTGTTATTGATTTATTCAATGCATAATTCTTCCTGTTTACATTAAGGGTCCTTGCTGGGTTTTGTGTGTGTTTCCCTCAGCCTGGCATATCCAAAGGGTGTATTTAATACCCCACTAAAGTGACGGCTTCTTATTTCCCCCGAGTAGGTCCACTAGTTTCTTTATATGCTTGGGGGCTCTGTTATTAAGAGCGTGCACGGTAAATATTGCTAGATCCTATCATTGCATCAAAACTCTGATCTTTATGCGGCAACCTCTCTATTGGAAACATACTTCTGTCTTCAGGTTTATTTCTGTTACCCATGAGGTGTCCGAGGCTTCTGGGGTTAGCGTTGTCCTGACAGGTCGTCTGTCCATCCTTTTACTTCCCACCTTCCCGGGGCCCTAAGATGGAGGCATGACCCATGAGCACCACAGATCTGAACACACACACTGTGACTTCAGTCTGTCCATTGTCACCAGAACTGTTATTAGAATTTTTATGAGAAGTGCATTGGATTTAGGGGTAAACGTGGGAAAACCGACCTTTTAAGTTACCGAGACTTTACATAAGTGGACATAACAGATCTCTCCACTTATTTAGGTCTGTCGTCCTTCAACAACAAGTTCCTGGTTTACCCTGAACAGACGTCAGCATCTTCTGGTTTTATGATTTTTAACTTCTACCCTTTGAACCGTATGTCTGTGTCACACAATCAAGTTGTCGTGATGTAATCTTTTTCTTTTTAGTCTTTATATTATTTGTTTTTCTCTTCTTACTCCACTGATCAAAGGATCCTCAACTTCTCCCAAATTTTAAAGAGATGTGTCCAGAAGTGTCGTCCCGAAGAGAACCTGTGTCAGGATCGTACACGCGTATTCATCATTTTCTTACGGCTTTTGTCAAAAATGGGGTTAAATCTTCCCAAAGCGCTTTCCTGCCCGCGCCCAACAACTGTGCGGTTCTCACGTGGAGAATTACGGCCTGTGGCGTGAACGCGTCCTTTCGCTCCTCAGAAACCCAATTGGCCGTGAGCAATTTTTAATGGATTACTGCACTTGAACTGTTAATATTTTGATTGATTTTTTAAAATCTCTGCTCATGAATTATATCGACCTGCAGTTTTCTTTTCTCACACTGTTCTTGCCTGGTTGCGATCGAGATTATATTCAACTCGTAAAATGAGTTCTTTCGTTTTTTATTGTCTGGAAAATTCCTTATGAAATTGGAATGATCTGTTCATTGACTATTTGGTAAAAGTCACCCATAAAGCCGTCCACGCCTCTTTTTAAAGGGGAAATATGGTGCGTGCGGACTTTGAAATACTGAGGCACTTTATTGAACGCGTGTAGGTCCGGGCAGGCTTGCAGTTTCTTTGGGCTTCTTGTTTGTGAGGTGATACGTTTCTGGAAGTGTCTCTGGTTTACTGGGCTTGGAACGTTCATCACCACACGTTGGTTTATGGAGTTCTCTCCTCCGTGAGGCCTTCGCTGCGAGTTTACCCTGCTTGCGCGTGTGCGAGGACAGTCAGAGGACAGTAAAGAGTGGGGCGCTCGTCCCCCCAGCACCTGGCCAAGCATCGGACCCCGAGCCGCCCCTCCCAGCCCCCCACACCCTCACCCCCGGCTCTGCTAGTTCCCTCCCCCCACAGCCGCCATGGCCCTGGCTTTGCCCAAATCATCTTCTTACGTCTCTTTAGAGTCTTCCGGTATAAGAACGCATCACAAACATGCCATTTAGTTTAAAATGTGTTCAAGACAAAATTAGCTTTGGAAGGAAAGGGGTGGTATTTGGGGAGGGGGGGGCGTTGCTGTGTGCAGAGAAGGGACTGCTCTGACTTAGGGGTCACAGGCCCCCTGGCTGCTGTGGGGACCCCAGACCGTGGGAAGACACTGCTTGGCTGCCGGGAGCTGAGGGGGGGGGGGGGGGGGCGGGCTGCACAAGGCACGGGCGGGCCCAGGGCACTGTGGGTTCCCGGGGACCCCGGTCCAAAGCCAGGCCTCTGTCCCACAGATGGGGGAGGGGACACCAGCCCCCTCCTGGGCTGATGGCCTGTGAAGGGCGAGGTCGGGAGCCCTGAGCCAGCAGGACATGGACGTGGACAGAGGAACCCATCCGTTCCTGCCGAGGTGCCATGTTCCCTGCGCTGGTGGCCGACGGGAAACCATAAAACGGCCCATTTGCCTTTATTTGCCTGTAACCTTGGACTTTGCAAACTTCTCGGAGCAACTTATTTAAAATTGAACTGGACATCAGCCGACCGGCCGGCTCAGTGCGCTCGGCCCAGACGGTCCTCTCTCCTCCTGCCCCCGCAGAGCTGTGCCCCTGGGGGGGGGGGGGGTACCCCGAGGTGGGCCGCTGGCTCCTGCTTGCTCCTAGGGCAGCAGAGGGGGGCCCAGCCCCCGGGAGCAGAGAGAGCGACAGAAGGAGGGAGGGGCTGGGGGGCACGTACCTGGGTTGCAGGCTCCTCCCCGGCCCAGGTCCTTATGGGCGCAGCCAGGAGGCCACCAATCAATGTGTCTCTCTCACATCGATGTTTC
The DNA here is from genome assembly GCF_028538775.1 of Myotis yumanensis. NCBI lineage: Eukaryota > Metazoa > Chordata > Mammalia > Chiroptera > Vespertilionidae > Myotis > Myotis yumanensis. Next base: position 214,229,250 of record NW_027223754.1, read on the forward strand.
TCTCTGCCTTTCCCTCTCTCTTCCACTCTCCCTAAATCAACGGAAAATATCCTCGGGGAGGATTAAAAACAAACAAACATAAAGGAGGTGGAGACCTGGCCCAGTGCCTGCGGGGCCGGCAGAGCGGCTGCTGGTGCCTCAGGCCACACGGGAGGCCTGGCACCTGGATGGGCAGAGACGCGGGCCCAGGCCTGAGTTGAAGGCCCCGCACCAGGAGTGCCCTGCCCAGGGGATGAGCTGGACTGTCAGCGCCCCTCCCCCCTCTCTGTTCTGTTTGGACCCTGGATGGGGTCAACACCGCCAACCCCGCCCCCTGCCCCCCAGGAGGTCAGGTCCTTACTTGCTGGAGGCTAAGACCAACAAGTAGTTAGGATAATTAAGGAAGAAGTCCCTGGAAGGCTAATGGACTTTGATGTTCAGCAAGGGCGGAAGATCAGCATAATATCACTGTTGGCTGAAGGCGATCCCCTAACCCGATAATCCTCTCATTGTTCGCCAAACTTTACCATTGATACGCCTGTTTGCTTTGCTGACAAATGTGTATTCTAGCAAATGAAAGCAAAGGGGACGGAGAAGTCAGGGAGCCTCTGCTAGAGAGTGAGGCCTGCGCCTGGCTCCCCACGCCTCTACATTCCTATTTCTTGTCTAGTGTATCCGTTTGTGCGCAGCCCCTTCTCCAGGCCTGGAACCCTCGCCGCAGATGGGTGCGGCGTTCACACTTGCTCAGCTCTCCCCCTCCAACCCTGACCTCCTCCAGGACAGGCTGAGGGCTGTGCCCAGAATTAGGCCAGTCCCAGCTCCCAGGATGACCACGCCCAGCCAGGTCCACCCAGGACTGATGTCACAGTGACAGGTGCCCCTGGCCCGCTGATGAGGGACTGGACGGAGCAGGGGACAATGGAAAGAACCCGCTGAGCTGGGAAGGGGCAGAGGGTGTGGATGTCCGCCAGCCAGGCCCCGTGACGAAGACCACAGCCTGGGCCTGCACTGCGGCCTGTGCTGTCCCCCAGCCTGAGATCCAGGCGTGGCCAGGGCTGGCCTCGCGCCCGCCGTCCCCTCTGTGTGTCCCCACGTGGCCGTCCCCGTGTGTGTCTGCATCCTGACCTCTTCTAAGGAAGGACACGGTCACCTGGTGTCAGGGCCACACACATGCCCTCGCTTCACCTCCGTCACCTGCAAACATCTGTCTCCAAACACGGTCACATCCGGAGGTCCTGGGGCGAGGGCGTCACCTGGGGATTTGGGGACGAGACTCGGCCCCTGACGGCGGTCACTGGGTCACGGCCGAGGGCGGCCCCGGTGCTGACCTGGGGACCCGGAGGCGCGAGGGGCCCACACGCTGCCTCGCCGGATGCTCGCGAGCTGCTCTCTGGCTCTGCGTCTCCAGCCAGTTTCTGACACGCGGCCTTGACGCTGACCGGAGGCGTCCGCACTTTCATTCACGCCACAGGCTCTCCCTGGAGGCTCCTCGCCCTGAGAGCGGAGCCCCCGAGAGCAGTGGGGCTGGGACAGCAGGGCCCGGGGTCCCTGGGCCCAGGAGGAGGCCCCGAGGGGGACCCCACACCCACCGCGGCGGCTGGCCCCGCTGTCCAGCACGGGCCGCCCTCCTCCTCAGCATCACCCCCAGGATCTACGGCTCCTGCAGGTGCTGTCGGGAGTGGAAGCCACATCCAGACACCAAGGAGGAAGTGAGGAGGCCAGGCCCCGCCCCACTCAGGCCCGGCCTGGCCTTTTCCCGGGAATCAGGCTGGTTCCCGCCTGGGCACCCCACCCCGCTCCCGGGGGGCCCTGCTCACATGGGGGACACACCACCGGGGGCTCGGCGTGGGCCTCCCTGCTCCCGGCCCGGCCCGGCCCCCGCGGGGAAGCGATGGGCCGCGTGCCCAGTGATGGAGGCTCAGCCCGAGTCTGGGAGAAGCGGGCTGGTCCCGAGGCCGCCGTGCGACTCCCGAGAGGCCCCGCCTCAGGGGTCCCGTCCTGGGAGCTCAGACGGACGCAGGGCCCCGCGGCGTTTCCAGGGAGGTGCACGTGGTCGGTGAAACTTCGAGGAAAACAAAGAAGTGATGTCCATGAAGTCAGGGGCCGATTCCTGGGGCCCGAGGGCAGGCGGCCGGCATCGTCCCCTCGGACTTCCCGTCGCGGCTGCGTGAACAAGAAGCGGCAGGAGCCGGCGGCGGGGCTCAGTGATTGACCTGCAACCTATGAACCAGGAGGTCACGGTCCCATTCCCCGTCAGGGCACATGGGGGCTGTGGGCTCGGTCCCCAGTGCGGGGCGTGCGGGAGGCGGCCGATCCCTGGTGGTCTCTCATCACTGATGCTTCTCTCTCCCCCTCTCCCTTCCTCTCTGACGTCAGTAAAAACATCTTTTTTAAAAGTTTAAAAAATAAAAGCTTTGGCAGGAGGTGGACCCTGCCTTCCAGGGTCGCCGGGGCAGAGGTGTCCGCGGCTGAAGGTGTGGCCGGGTCAGCGTGTCCCCCCAGAGAGAGTGGGGCGGCCGCGTGTGTGCCCACCTCGCCCAGAGCTGGGCCCGCTCCGCCCAGGGCAGGCCGGCTCCGATCCCCCCCACCCGCCCCCCCTCCCGGCCAGGCGGGCAGAGGTGACCACAAGGAAGCTGGGTGGGACGGCCCTGCCCTCGCTCCAGCCTGAGGGGGGCCTGGACCCCCGAGACTCAGTTTCCCTTCAGAGGTGGGGACCCAGTCCGAAGTCAGGGCTGCCTTGGGGGTGCAGTGCGTGGCCCTGGTTCTCGGTCCCAGCTCAGGGGTGCCGATGGCTTCTTCTCAGAGGAAGTCCTGCTTGGACTCCAGGCCCGGGACCCGGACGCCCTCGGGTCCCTCGGGGCTGGGCTGTGGGGCCCCCACCCTGCCCTAGGCTGGCCGGGCCCTCCACAGCCAGGTTAGCTGCGGGGCTCCCCGCGGGCCCCTCTCAGCCCCTCACCAGAGGCTCCCGGAGGCGGAGGGGCAGGGCCTGGAGTCCGCGGGCACGTCCGACGGCCCTGGGAGACGTTAGGACGGCCTTCTCCTCGGGCTCCCTGGGCGGCGCCAGGCGGTGTCGCCCTGAGCCGCGCTGGCCGTGGAGACCAGGACGTGGACTTTAGAACCACGTGGACTCGTGTTTGGGCCGCAGGTCGTCACACAGAGAAGTCGGTCCGAGCCCCACCTCCCTGCGAGGCGGTCAGTCCGTCCGGCAGGCGTCTCTGTGAGGCCAGCGGGAATGACAGCGGGGACGGGCCCGCTCCTCCCGGGCCAAGGGGCCAACCGGGTGCCATGACCGGCCTGGCCCAGAGCCCTGGTGGGAGGGACCCCGGGGCCCCCAGTGGACGGGACCCCGTTTCCCCGGCTGCTCCCAGACCAGAACCTGCGGGGCCTCCGGAGGCAGCGGAGCCACATGCACGGAGCCACCCGGACGGAGCCTCTGAGGAGGGCGCCCGGGCAGCCGGGCCCCCAGTGCCAGGGCTTGGGGGGGCTGTGCGCTGCTGCCCTGGGGCCCTGCGCTGGCTCCTCCCGAGCGGGCAGAGAGCGCCCGGGGAGCCCCAGCCCCGGCTCCGGGGACGTCCCCCCGCCCCCGCCCCCCGCCCGGCCTCACTCACCGATAATCTCGTGCTGATGGACAGCGCTGGCCTCGGAATTCTAATGAGACGGCGCCCGGAGACAGACAGCTCATCCCCAGACCAAATGAGAAGAACGGCCTCTCCACTGGCCGCTCCAGAAACTCATTTGCATTCTGTCCTCTTCCATTACGAAGCCGAGCCGAGCCAGACACTGAGGGTAGTGGGGGCGGGGGGCCCCTGGCCCGGGAGGGTGGCCATGCTCGGGGCTCCCTGCCATCTCCTGGGGCTGCCGACCCCTCCCTGCCTCCACCTCCTCCAGCGCAGGCCGCCGCCGCCCTCTCCCCACCCCAAAGCGCTGGCGGGAGTGGGGTGCAGCCCCGGCCCCCCCTCACTGTCCTGGAGGTGGGGGCCAGAGGCCCGTGTCTCCCCCACGCGAGGCTTTCCCGGGGTCCCTGGGGGCCGGGCAGAGGCGCCGAGCCAGGGGTGGGCGTCTCGGGCTCCCTCTGTGTTTGGGGGACAAATCGCCCCCCAAGTGTGTGGCTGACGCACCAGCAGCTCATCGTTCCCTCAGCCGTTCTCTGCCCCTCGCCCCCCTCCCACACAGGTCACGACCCCGATACCAGCGCTGACCCGTGGGACTCACTCCCCTGCCCCTGACAGACCCGAGTCCAGAAGGGCCCCAGGGCAGAGGGCGGGGGGTGGGAGCGCAGCGCAGGGACCCCCGCAGGACCACGGCCACAGGGACCCCCGCAGGACCACGGCCACAGGGGCCCCCGCAGGACCACGGCCACAGGGACCCCCACAGGACCACGGCCACAGGGACCCACGGCAGGACCACGGCCACGGGGACCCCCGCAGGACCACGGCCACAGGGACCCCCGCAGGACCACGGCCACAGGGACCCACGGCAGGCGAGGGGCCATTCCCCAAGGCCCCGCCTCCTCCCACCGGCCCGTCCGCCCAGGGCCCCTCAGCTCTCAGGGGGACCGGTGACCGCCCAGGGCTGTGAATAGACTGTTCCTGATTTTCCTCCATGAAAGCCGAGACCACCACCCCCAGGTGAGCAGGACCCGGCCCAGGGACCAGACGAGGCCCAGCCGGGCCCCCAAGGTGAGCCAGCGCCCCGGCAAAGCCAGCGGCCGGGCCCGGCTCGGTGCCCAGTGACGAGGTGGGCAGAGCTGCTGGAGGGGCCGGCGCCAGGGAGGGCAGTGCCCGCTGCAGAGGACAGAGGTGGAGGCAGCAGTGCCCGCGGCAGCCCCAGTCCCCCACACAGCCGGGTGTGAGGCTGAAGTCGCCCCTTAACCCGCTGCCCCCCCGTGGCCCCTCCCGCAGCCGCGGGCACTGCGTCCGCTGTCCTTACCCCAGCGCGGGAGGCGCTTTCGGGAGATGAAGTCACCGTCGGGTCTGACCCTTGTGCGTGGGCCTCGGGTTCAACACAGCCCCTCCTGTGGGCTTCCCAGAGGAGGCGCGACCCAGGCCTCCCGCCGTGACCACGAGGGCCCTCTACCCCCCACCCCCCCACCCCCCACCCCACCCCGTGCCCCCACAGGTCGGCCCTCAGTAACGGCTCTGCCCCGTGAGCACTTCCCACTGTGAACTGCCCCAGGTGTTGGAAATACCGTCTCCAAACCAGGGAATGGTCAGCCGGGCGGGGGGTGGGAGATGCGAGTCGTTGGGGAGGAGAGAGGTTCGCGGAGCAGGTAGCACCCGCGTCCTGCGTGTCTCCAGGGCAGTGCATGCGGGGGGGGGGGGGGGGGGGGGGCGGGGGGGTGGCACTGGACCGCTGTCTGGGAACAGGTGTGTCATCAGGGGCGAGAGGCAGGGCTCCGGAGGGCGGTGTGCAGGGGGCGGGGGCAGAGCCTGGCTGGGGTCCCCCAGCAGCACTCGGTGCGCCCCCCCCCCCCCCCCCCGCGAAGGCCCCAGGGGGTGGGCGGGGGCAGCCCCCAGTCCCGTGGCTTCTGGGGCGGGAGGGGAGCGGTCCCGGGAAGGAGCAGGAGGTGGGTGCTGGGAGGGACGGAGCGAGGAGGGCCCAGCCGGGCGGGTGCTGCCTGGATGCCGACACCCCGGGGCCTCTCTGGGGGCGACGTTTGAGAAAAGTCCCAAAGGAGGTGCAAGAACAAGTCACGTGACTCACAGGAGGCGGGCAGGACCAGGGCTCCGGGGTGCAGGGTGCTGAGCCGGTTTCCTGAGTGACAAGACCAGCGTGGCCCGAGGGGTGGGGGGGGTCTGGGGCCCAGGCAGCTCCCGAGGCTGCGAGTGAGGCCCCGGGTCTCTTGCTCTGAGCGGGGACCCCGGGCTGCCCCAGGCTCAGCGGGCGGCCCAGCCGAGGGCATCGGGGTCCCTGCAGGGCGGCCGCCCCTGGGCACTTGGCGGGGGGAGGGGGGGGCTCTCAGGCTGGACTGGGGCACCTGAGCCCGGCCGGCGCTCAGACGCGGGTTCTGTGAGTCAGAGCCGCCTTCGGGCGCGAGGCCGAGCTTTGGGTCCAGCAACTGGGGGTCAGACGGGGCCCTTTTCATACCGTGAGGCCGGGCGGCTCAGCCCAAACTCCCGCAGCTCCCTGGGCCCGGCCGCGCTCCGAGCATCGGTCCCGGAGGCGGAGGCGGGATGTGCGGTGGTGTGCGGACCCCCTGCCAGCTCCGGAGGAGCCCCGCTGGGCCGGCCTGGGCAGGGGGGGGGGGTCCCCAGGGCAGAGGGTCCTGGCCTTTGGCCTGTGAGCACCAGGGCCGCGTGCGCTGCGGGATGTCAGGCCTGGACCGCGTATCATTCAAAACTTGAAATCATTCTAGTAACAATTCACTTTAATAATTCAATGAGGAATCGATTTTAATTTGTAAGTGGTGACGTCTGATTATAGATCCGTCAACCAATGGTCTTTGGTGCCAATTCAATGCCACCAGGAACCCCATCCGGGTGCCCTGAAAAGGACCCTTTGTTTGGGGAACCTGCGCTCGGGGGAGGAAGCAGGGCTGCGAGGAGGCTCTGGGCGAGGCAGCCCTTGGGAGAGGCCTCTATGAGGCCGGACACCCGCTCAGCTCCCACGTGCCCTGCTCTCTGCGGGTCACCTAGGCCAGCTCCCCTCCGTCCGCTCCCCTCCGTCCGCTCCCCTCCATCCCCTCCCCTCCCTCCGTCCGCTCCCCTCCGTCCGCTCCCCTCCATCCCCTCCCCTCCCTCCGTCCGCTCCCCTCCGTCCGCTCCCCTCCATCCCCTCCCCTCCCTCCCCTCCCCTCCGGCCAGCAGGACTGCCGAGCTGCTTCAGCTCCAGAGGGGAACAGGCCCGGGTCTTGGGTGGGAAGGGAACGTGCACCCCAAGAGCCACAGGGGAGGGGCCTGTAGCGACAGGAGGTTCCACCCCTGCTCCCGAAGTGGTCCATCCGTATGCAAATGAGGACTCCAAATCCTCACAGTTTGATTGGTCCAAAATGCAAGAAAGCACTGTTCTGATTGGTCAGAATAGAGCTGCTTTGATTGGTTGTTGAAGGTGTGATAGGGGATCTAGCTGGGCAGCTGATTGGATGGGGAAGGTGTGATGGGGGATCTAGCTGCACAGCTCTGATTGGATGGGGAAGCCTCAGTCCTATTGGTGGACACAGGATTCCAGGACCTGCTCTAAAGGCCGCTCCGCTGCAGGAACCCAGTGCCGGCTGGGGGCTGGGCTCGGTGCGGGCGGCTCTGGGTGCGGGCGGGCGGCTCGGTGCGGGCGGGCGGCTCTGGGTGCGGGCGGGCGGCTCGGTGCGGGCGGGCGGCTCTGGGTGCGGGCGGGCGGCTCTGGGTGCGGGCGGGCGGCTCGGTGCGGGCGGGCGGCTCTGGGTGCGGGCGGGCGGCTCGGTGCGGGCGGGCGGCTCTGGGTGCGGGCGGGCGGCTCTGGGTGCGGGCGGGCGGCTCGGTGCGGGCGGGCGGCTCAGCCGGCTGCTCCCTGAAGGGCGGTTTGCCTGGGGGCCGGGTGCAGACGTGGCTGCCGGGCTCGGCGTTTGTTTATTGGTTTGAGCCCAGCGAGCCCCCCGCCCCCCCAAGCCCTCCCGGCAGGAGGCTGCGTTCCCAGGCTCAGGCGGTGGTGCGTGTGGCCGGATGGGTCCCCTGCTCGCTGGGTCCCAGCGCTCCTGGCTCTGGGCTGCTGACAGCTGTGGTCAGGCCCTCCCTGTCCCCGGGTGACCAGCGGCTCCTGCGGTCACAGTGCCCGGGGCTGGGCCGGCCTCCCGGAGGGTCCTCACTCACCAGCCGGTGACGGACAGACGCAGGCCCCGGGCCAGACCGCGGCGGCTCTGGGCACACCCTCCGCTTCCCACCCCCACGGCGGTCCTCGGGCCTCCGGGCGTCAGCACCCGAGGGTGTGCGGAGGGTCAACTCCCCTCCGTGTTCCAGCCTCGGAGGCCGGAAGGCAGGGCCTGCAGGGAGGGGAGCACGCGGAGAACACGGACAATGCACCGGGCACGGGGTGCAGGGGGGGGGGGGGTGGGGACACGGGTTTGGGGGGAGTGGGGGCACGGGGTGCGGGGGGAGTGGGGGCACGGGGTGCGGGGGGAGTGGGGACACGGGGTGCGGGGGGAGTGGGGACACGGGTTTGGGGGGATTGTGGGCATTGTGTGTGGGCACACGCAGGGTGATCTCTGCCACACGCTCTACACGTAATCCCAATGGAATGACATGCGTTTAGTGACAAAGGTCCCTCTGCTGTCACACGTGCTGAGCACCTCTCCGTGCTTTAGATTGAAGAACCATCAGCACCTGAGCAGCGAGCTGAGGCTGACCGGTCTCACTGAGCCCTTTGTCATCCGAGGGGCCTGATTGTACTGTGGGGAGACACCCGTTCGTCGCGTGAGGAGATGCATATTTTTTTTTTAAAAAATAGCTTTTTATGCGTAGCAATGATTTGTCAGGTGTGCAATAGATCCATAAGCTTTTAATTTCGTGTTGCTGGTCATTATTGTAACAATAACTCAACCTAGGAGGAATTTTAGCGGTGAAAGCCCCTGGGTTATTAAAAGCATCCATTTATATAAAAGTTTGTTCATATTGTGATAGTGAGTTATGATGGTGATATCAAAACCTTGGAAGCAAAAAGTCGTTCCTATGGAAATAGCACAATAACCGATAAGTAATAATACAAGAGCGAACTCCGTGTTGGTCCCATTCACAGCTGTAAGCTCCCCTCTGCCCCACCCTGTCCGTTACATTGGGCTACAGTGTCAGGGAGGACTAGAATCTATACTAACAAAAGCCCAGGGCAGTGACGGCGAACCTTTTGAGCTGGCATGTCAGCATTTTGAAAAACCCTAACTTAACTCTGGTGCCGTGTCACATAGAGAAATTTTTTTATATTTGCAACCAGAGTAAAACAAAGACTTATATTTTTGATATTTATTTTATATATTTAAATGCCATTAAACAAAGAAAAATCAACAAAAAAAATGAGTTCACGTGTCACCTCTGACACGTGTGTCATAGGTTCGCCATCACTGTCCTAGGTGGTCCTCGCGCGTGACGTCGTCACAAGATGGCCACGCGCACAGCGGAGGCGGGGCCTGGCGGCCGCTCCACATGGTGAGGCCTGGGGGTCCTGCGGCTCTGTGTGGTGCAGAGGAGGCGAGTCCCTGTGGAGGAGGCGGATCGCAGCAGGGGAGGGCAGTTGGGGGCAATCAGGCCAGCAGGGGAGCAGTTAGGCATCAGTCGGGCTGGCACGGAAGTGGTTAGGGGGTGATCAGGCTGGCAGGGGAGCAGCTAGGGCGTGATCAGGCTGGCAGGGAAGTGGTTAGGGGGTGATCAGGCTGGCAGGGGAGCAGCTAGGGCGTGATCAGGCTGGCAGGGAAGTGGTTAGGGGGTGATCAGGCTGGCAGGGGAGCGGTTAGGGGGTGATCAGGCTGGCAGGCAGAGGAGCGGTTAGGAGTCAGTGGTCCCGGATTGTGAGGGGGCAGTCGGACATCCCCCGAGGGGTCCCAGATTGGAGAGGGTGCAGGCTGGGCTGAGGGACACCCCCCCCCCCCCCGCACGAATTTTGTGCACTGGCCTCTAGTGGAAACATAAAAGCAGGTGACAGCCTCGCTGTGAGTGAGACCCTCGGCCACTGTCCCCGGTGGCTCAGGTGCTTGGAGCATCTTCCCCTTCACCAGGAAGGTCGTGGGTTCCATCTGCAGCCAGGCCCATGCGAGGCAACCGGCCCATGTCCTCTCTCTCTCTCTCTCTCTCTCTCATCAATTGTAAAAAGTAGATAAAAAATGAGTGCTCAGTTTGTTTCAATTGTCAATCAAGAATTTACTGAATTCTTTAAAAAATAGATGATGGCTGTATATTTAGATCCTGCTGAGAAGTGTTCAATAATGATAGGAGAGCTTTGTTTCAATATGTGAAATACCACGAACATTGCATTTTTGCAACTACTGCCAGTTATGATGACACATTGCCGATGTCACCATTCTTAGGCACACGAACGTGGAGTGTGACACATAAAGTGTACGTAATACATGACACCTACCTGCGTCTTCATTACATTCTGTCCCGTGAGCACCTGTGGGTTAGGCCGCGGGCCACTCGGGGACGCCCTTCTGCTCTGGACCCTTTGAACACCAGCCTTTCCACACGTGTGCACACTCACCTGGCTCCTGCAGGAAAGGGGCAGCTCATGGGGCAGCTTCCCTGATGCAGGGGCATCTGAACATGTACACACACAATGCAGACATGTATGCACAGCACACGCATGCACACAGAGATGCATACATGCACAGAACACACATACATGCACAGCACACACGTACACATGCATGTTCACAGCGCACGTAAAACACATGTGCGTAGTACATGTGCACACGTACATGTGTGCTGCACACCCCATGCAGACGTGTGTGTATAGCACACATATGTGTGCATGCATACGGTTACACACTTGCACATAGCATGGACACACAAGTGCAGCATACCTATGTGCGTGTACATGCATACACACACACATGCATGCACCCGCATGCACATAGCAGACATGCATGTATAGTAACCCCATGCACACGCACACACACACGCACAGCATGCACACACAGGCCCCGGTGCATGCGCACACACACGCACGCACACGCACACACACACACACAGGCCCTGTTGCATGCACACACACACACACTCTCACACACACGCACACGCACAGCACACACACACACACAGGCCCTGGTGCATACACACATACACACTCACACGCACACGGACACGCACACGCACAGCACACACACACACAGGCCCTGGTGCATGCACACACACACACTCACACACACACAGGCACGCTGCCGTTTCCATCGCCTCCACTGATCCCAGAGAAAGCGGCCGTTCACGTTTCATTGTGTTGCTAAATTTGCACATTAATTGAAACCGGCATCTTTGTGAGGCTGTTCTGAGCGTGTGGATTTCCATTTGCTTAGATTTACTTCCCATCAGTGTCCTGCCTTGCCTCGCCGGCCCCGCATCCCAGGAACGCCTGCATTGGCATCGCTCCCTCTGCTGCGCTGTGAATGGAACCAGCGCACTGTCCCCGAGTCTGCAGGTGTTCTGTCCCTGAGCCGGCAGGTGCTCTGTCCCTGAGCTGGCAGGTGCTCTGTCTGAGCCGGCAGGTGCGCTGTCCCTGAGCCGGCAGGTGCTCTGTCCCTGAGCCGGCAGGTGCGCTGTCTGAGCCGGCAGGTGCTCTGTCCCTGAGCCGGCAGGTGCTCTGTCCCTGAGCCGGCAGGTGCTCTGTCCCTGAGCCGGCAGGTGCGCTGTCCCTGAGCCGGCAGGTGCTCTGTCTGAGCCGGGAGGTGCTCTGTCCCTGAGCCGGCAGGTGCTCTGTCTGAGCCGGCAGGTGCTCTGTCCCTGAGCCGGCAGGTGCTCTGTCTGAGCCGGGAGGTGCTCTGTCCCTGAGCCGGCAGGTGCGCTGTCCCTGAGCCGGCAGGTGCTCTGTCCCTGAGCCGGCAGGTGCGCTGTCCCTGAACCGGCAGGTGCTCTGTCCCTGAGCCGGCAGGTGCTCTGTCCCTGAGCCGGCAGGTGCTCGGTCCCTGAGCCGGCAGGTGCGCTGTCCCTGAGCCGGCAGGTGCTCTGTCCCTGAGCCGGCAGGTGCGCTGTCCCTGAGCCGGCAGGTGCTCTGTCCCTGAGCCGGCAGGTGCGCTGTCTGAGCCGGCAGGTGGGCTGTCCCTGAGCCGGCAGGTGCTCTGTCCCTGAGCCGGCAGGTGCTCTGTCCCTGAGCCGGCAGGTGCGCTGTCCCTGAGCCGGCAGGTGCTCTGTCTGAGCCGGGAGGTGCTCTGTCCCTGAGCCGGCAGGTGCGCTGTCCCTGAGCCGGCAGGTGCTCTGTCCCTGAGCCGGCAGGTGCGCTGTCTGAGCCGGCAGGTGCTCTGTCCCTGAGCCGGCAGGTGCGCTGTCCCTGAGCCGGCAGGTGCTCTGTCCCTGAGCCGGCAGGTGCGCTGTCTGAGCCGGCAGGTGCTCTGTCCCTGAGCCGGCAGGTGCGCTGTCCCTGAGCCGGCAGGTGCTCTGTCCCTGAGCCGGCAGGTGCGCTGTCCCTGAGCCGGCAGGTGCTCTGTCTGAGCCGGGAGGTGCTCTGTCCCTGAGCCGGCAGGTGCTCTGTCCCTGAGCCGGCAGGTGCGCTGTCCCTGAGCCGGCAGGTGCTCTGTCCCTGAGCCGGCAGGTGCGCTGTCCCTGAGCCGGCAGGTGCTCTGTCCCTGAGCCGGCAGGTGCTCTGTCCCTGAGCCGGCAGGTGCTCGGTCCATGAGCCGGCAGGTGCGCTGTCCCTGAGCCGGCAGGTGCTCTGTCTCTGAGCCGGCAGGTGCGCTGTCCCTGAGCCGGCAGGTGCGCTGTCTGAGCCGGCAGGTGCTCTGTCCCTGAGCCGGCAGGTGCGCTGTCCCTGAGCCGGCAGGTGCGCTGTCCCTGAGCCGGCAGGTGGGCTGTCCCTGAGCCGGCAGGTGCTCTGTCCCTGAGCCGGCAGGTGCTCTGTCCCTGAGCCGGCAGGTGCGCTGTCCCTGAGCCGGCAGGTGCTCTGTCTGAGCCGGGAGGTGCTCTGTCCCTGAGCCGGCAGGTGCGCTGTCCCTGAGCCGGCAGGTGCTCTGTCCCTGAGCCGGCAGGTGCGCTGTCTGAGCCGGCAGGTGCTCTGTCCCTGAGCCGGCAGGTGCGCTGTCCCTGAGCCGGCAGGTGCTCTGTCCCTGAGCCGGCAGGTGCGCTGTCTGAGCCGGCAGGTGCTCTGTCCCTGAGCCGGCAGGTGCGCTGTCCCTGAGCCGGCAGGTGCTCTGTCCCTGAGCCGGCAGGTGCGCTGTCCCTGAGCCGGCAGGTGCTCTGTCTGAGCCGGGAGGTGCTCTGTCCCTGAGCCGGCAGGTGCTCTGTCCCTGAGCCGGCAGGTGCGCTGTCCCTGAGCCGGCAGGTGCTCTGTCCCTGAGCCGGCAGGTGCGCTGTCCCTGAGCCGGCAGGTGCTCTGTCCCTGAGCCGGCAGGTGCTCTGTCCCTGAGCCGGCAGGTGCTCGGTCCATGAGCCGGCAGGTGCGCTGTCCCTGAGCCGGCAGGTGCTCTGTCTCTGAGCCGGCAGGTGCGCTGTCCCTGAGCCGGCAGGTGCGCTGTCTGAGCCGGCAGGTGCTCTGTCCCTGAGCCGGCAGGTGCGCTGTCCCTGAGCCGGCAGGTGCGCTGTCCCTGAGCCGGCAGGTGGGCTGTCCCTGAGCCGGCAGGTGCGCTGTTCCTGAGCCGGCAGGTGCGCTGTCTGAGCCGGCAGGTGCTCTGTCCCTGAGCCGGCAGGTGCGCTGTCCCTGAGCCGGCAGGTGCTCTGTCCCTGAGCCGGCAGGTGCTCTGTCCCTGAACCGGCAGGTGCGCTGTCCCTGATCCAGCAGGTGCGCTGTCCCTGAGCCGGCAGGTGTTCTGTCCCTGAGCCGGCAGGTGCTCTGTCTGAGCCGGGAGGTGCTCTGTCCCTGAGCCGGCAGGTGCTCTGTCCCTGAGCCGGCAGGTGCGCTGTCCCTGAGCCGGCAGGTGCTCTGTCCCTGAGCCGGCAGGTGCGCTGTCCCTGAACCGGCAGGTGCTCTGTCCCTGAGCCGGCAGGTGCTCTGTCCCTGAGCCGGCAGGTGCGCTGTCCCTGAGCCGGCAGGTGCGCTGTCCCTGAGCCGGCAGGTGCGCTGTCCCTGAGCCGGCAGGTGCTCTGTCTGAGCCGGGAGGTGCTCTGTCCCTGAGCCGGCAGGTGCGCTGTCCCTGAGCCGGCAGGTGCTCTGTCCCTGAGCCGGCAGGTGCGCTGTCTGAGCCGGCAGGTGCTCTGTCCCTGAGCCGGCAGGTGCGCTGTCCCTGAGCCGGCAGGTGCTCTGTCCCTGAGCCGGCAGGTGCGCTGTCTGAGCCGGCAGGTGCTCTGTCCCTGAGCCGGCAGGTGCTCTGTCCCTGAGCCGGCAGGTGCGCTGTCCCTGAGCCGGCAGGTGCTCTGTCTGAGCCGGGAGGTGCTCTGTCCCTGAGCCGGCAGGTGCTCTGTCCCTGAGCCGGCAGGTGCTCTGTCCCTGAGCCGGCAGGTGCTCTGTCCCTGAGCCGGCAGGTGCGCTGTCCCTGAGCCGGCAGGTGCTCTGTCCCTGAGCCGGCAGGTGCTCTGTCCCTGAGCCGGCAGGTGCTCGGTCCCTGAGCCGGCAGGTGCGCTGTCCCTGAGCCGGCAGGTGCTCTGTCCCTGAGCCGGCAGGTGCGCTGTCCCTGAGCCGGCAGGTGCGCTGTCTGAGCCGGCAGGTGCTCTGTCCCTGAGCCGGCAGGTGCGCTGTCCCTGAGCCGGCAGGTGCGCTGTCCCTGAGCCGGCAGGTGGGCTGTCCCTGAGCCGGCAGGTGGGCTGTCCCTGAGCCGGCAGGTGCGCTGTCCCTGAGCCGGCAGGTGCGCTGTCTGAGCCGGCAGGTGCTCTGTCCCTGAGCCGGCAGGTGCGCTGTCCCTGAGCCGGCAGGTGCTCTGTCCCTGAGCCGGCAGGTGCTCTGTCCCTGAACCGGCAGGTGCGCTGTCCCTGATCCAGCAGGTGCGCTGTCCCTGAGCCGGCAGGTGTTCTGTCCCTGAGCCGGCAGGTGCTCTGTCCCTGAACCGGCAGGTGCGCTGTCCCTGATCCAGCAGGTGCTCTGTCCCTGAGCCGGGAGGTGCGCTGTCCCTGAGCCGGCAGGTGCTCTGTCCCTGAGCCGGGAGGTGCGCTGTCCCTGAGCCGGGAGGTGCTCTGTCCCTGAACCGGCAGGTGTTCTGTCCCTGAGCCGGCAGGTGCGCTGTCCTTGATCCAGCAGGTGCTCTGTCCCTGAGCCGGCAGGTGCGCTGTCCCTGATCCAGCAGGTGTCGTGCCCCGTGGGGGCCGCTTCGTCACAACCACGGAGCCCAGGCAGGTGGAAACGCTGTGGGGCTGTGAGCTCCCTTTGCTACATGTGAGCTAAGAGCACGTGCTGAACCCCACGCGTCCTGAACCCCATGTGTCCTGAACCCCACGCTTGGATGGGACACCTTCACCTCTAAACTGTCCACCAGCCCCTGACGTGCGGATGCTGGGGACGGCCACCAGTGCCACCTGGTCCTCCAGGCCTGGTAACAGGAGAGCCCCACGCGCGTGCGGACGCCCCGCTCCCCACCGCCCTGCTCCTGCCCCGGCCTCAGGGAGCAGGGGAGCAGCCTCCTCATACGTCTTTATTCAGGGCCCGGGGCGCCGGCCGAGGAGCGGGGCGTGTGATGGCGGATGTCCTCCTTCCGCTCCGCGTTCCCAGCCCGTTCGTCACCCGAACGGGACCCTAGATCCCGAGGCACCGAGCGCAGGCCCATTGGGGAGCCGCGGTCCTCGCAGATTAAACACCCGGAGCTGCTGGTGGGTCGGAACCGAGCAGACGGCGCTGAGAGCCGGCGGCTGCCCCTCCGCCCGGCCAGCCACGGGCTGTGCATGGATGGAGGTCAGGCGGGCAGGGAGGACGCACCTGGTGCAGCAGAGGCCCGGCTGGGGGCCGAGGACTGGAGGGGCTGGACCCCGTGGCCCGGAGAGCAGGGAGGAAGGCGTCCTGGGGGTCACGGCCTGGTAGTCGGCAGCCGATGGGCTGGTCCTGGGCCCTCGGAGAGGAGAGGCTCCGGGGTCCCCTGCCGTCGCCATGGTGACACCAACAGCCTCCTCTCTGGGGCTCTGCCGCGGGAAGAGGGGTCCAGGACCCCCAGCGGCACGGGCACAGGGGGTCCTCCACCCGCCCACGGGGGACACGTGGGGACACACACATCCTGTGAGGGCCCCGACCTCCCAGCTCCTCCTGGGCGGTCCGGGCCTGGGCTCCCGGAGGACAGCGGGTGTGGGAGCCAGGGGAGGCGTCTGGGCTTCTTCCAGTCACGAAGGAGACTGGGCCGGCCGGCGTGGCTCAGTGGCTGAGCGTGGACCTAGGAACCAGGAGGTCACGGTTTGATTCCCGGTCAGGGCACAGGCCGGGGTTGTGGGCTGGATCCTCAGGAGGGAGCCCGTCCATGATTCCCTCTCATCACTGATGCTTCTCTCTCTCTCCCTCTCCCTCCCTCGCTGGAATCAGTAAAAAACATAAAACATTGTTTCAAAGAAGGAGACAGGGCCTCGCCCACTGCAGGGTGTCTGACCTTGGGCCGACCTTGGGCTGCAGGCCAGTGCGTGCCCCTCCCTGGGCGGGGCTGTGGGTGCAGCGGAGGCGGCGACTCCAGCCCGGCTCCGGCCCCTGCCTGTCGACTGGATTAACCTTGAGCTTGGACAGTGGTGGCCGGGCCGCTGAGTGACAGCATGAAAAGAGCAAATATTGACTCCCACCGAGGGCGAGGGCCGGCGTCCGGGAGAGATGGCCGCTGACCTCTCCGCCGGGGATCGATGGAAGCCTCTGGTCAATAAATCTTAATGTTCTTCCAGCCGGAATCAATGAGGCCTTCCCATTGTTCCCGCGTCCGCGTCCGCGGCAGGAGGGGGCCTCACCGGCTCCCGTGGGCGGGGTTCCCGCCTGACCACACGGCAAAGCCCCTCAGCCCGCTGGCCGCCCTGACACTCCCGGCCCAGGGATGGTGCGGCCGGGGTGGCGGGGGGAGGGGGGGGGCGCGCGGGGAGAACGGCTCGCGAGGCCGAGGCCCGGCCCTGGGCGAGGCTGGAGGGCGGCCTCCGGGGCTGGACGGCCTGTCCTGGAGCATGAGCGAGGCCTGACGCTCCTGAGAGCTGTGACCCTAACGAAGGTCAGAGGTCAGGTGCCGTCCAGCGGGCACAGCAATAGCGCTGTCACCACTCGCCTCCGTGGCTGTGCCTCCTGATGGACGGAGAGGGCGGGGCTCCTGTCACTGTCCGTCAGAGCACTTTCCGGCACGAGATCAATTTGAAGGAAATTGAAATATGGTGTTTAAGTGAGTGACTGGGCTGAGGGAAGAATCAGATTGTGTGTGTGTGTGCGTGTGTGTGTGTGAATGAGGGTGTGACTGTGTGTGTGAGAGTGTGTGTTTGTGTGACTCCGTGTGAGTGTGTGCCTGTGTGAGAGAGTTGCATGAGTTAGAGTGTGTGAGCGTGAGAGTGTATGAGTGTGTGTGACTGTGTAAGTGTGTGTTTGTGTGTAAGTATGTATGACTCTGTGTGTGAGTGTGTGTGTGAGAGTGTATGAGTGTGTGTGACTGTGTGTGTTTGTGTGTAAGTATGTGTGACTCTGTGAGTGTGTGTGTTAGTGTGTGAATGTGTGTGTGAGAGTGAGAGTGTGGGATTCTGAATGAGAGTGTGTGAGAGTGTGTGTTTGTATAAATGTGTGAGTGAGAGTGTGAGTGTGTGGGTGGGAGAGTATGTTTGTGGCCAGGAGCCACTTGTCCTGAGCTTTGACCCAGAACAGAGCCCGGCGGACACAGGCCTGAGGGGGCAGTGGCACTGCCCCCAAGTCCCAAAGAGAATTCACTGCTTGGTTATTGAGGTTCTGGTGTTGGGTCCCCAAAATGTCCCGAGGACTGTAGGGTTCAGGGACCCCCAGGCCAGGAATCACGAGCACAGGACACAGCTCCGCTCTGAGGGGGACGTGGCTGTTCACCACAGTGAGTGCTGTGTGATGGCAGAAATGCTTCCAGAAGGTTCCAGTGCACTCACACTCACACACACACACACACATTCACATTCACACTCTCACACTCACACACACTCACACTCTCACACTCACACACACACACACTCTCACACTCACACACACTCACACTCTCATACACTCACACACACACACACTCACACTCACATTCACACTCACACACACTCAGACTCACACACACACACTCACATTCACACTCACACTCTCACACTCACTCACACTCACACTCACACACACTCACACACACTCATACTCATATTCAGGCTCTCACACACACTCAGATTCACTCACACTCACACACACACTCACACACTCATACTCACACTCATATTCAGGCTCTCACACACACACTCACATTCACACTCACACACACTCACACACACTCTCACACACACTCACACTCTCATACACTCACACACACTCACACACACTCACACTCACATTCACACTCACACACACTCAGACACACACACACACACTCACACTCACACTCTCACACTCACTCACACTCACACTCACACACACTCACACACACTCATACTCATATTCAGGCTCTCACACACACTCAGATTCACTCACACTCACACACACACTCACACACTCATACTCACACTCATATTCAGGCTCTCACACACACACACTCACATTCACACTCACACACACACTCACACTCTCACACTCACACTCATACACTTATATTCAGGCTCTCACACACACTCACACTCACATTCACACTCTCACACACTCACACACACACTCAGACTCAGACTCACACTCATGCTTGGGCGGTGCCTCAGATCAGAGGGGTGAGTGTGTGTGGACAGTTGTCACGAAGACCTGGGGAGGGGCTGACATGGAACGTGACTCCGTACATTTGAAGCCACGGGGTTCATTCACAGGAGAAGGCGAACAGGGTTAAATGTTTTATCGAGTGAAGACGGGAGCCCCCGAGTGAGCGAAAGTTCCGGAAACGGCAAGTGAGCCACCTGGAGAGAGCGCTGGCGGCACAACCGGCGAGTCGCAAACAAGCAAACAAATCAAGGAGGCAGGAGAGTCGGCCAAACGCGCCGGTCGTGTTGGTCGTGGGCGCTGATTAATACACGTTCAAGCGCAGAATGAAGACGAAACAGCCTTGGAGACACAGACCTTAAAGCAACATAAACACAGCGGGGACAGCAGCAGGGACCCCCAGGGAGCTGGGAGGGGGGAGGGGGGAGGGGGCGGGGGGGAGGGGGGAAGGAGGGAGACTGCTGGTCTCTCCACCGAGAGCTGATCAGGTCAGCCAGAACCACAGAGACGTGCACACCCCACACTCACACTCACTCACACACTAACACACATGCTAACACACATACCCGCACTCACACTCACACCAACATACACACATGCACACTAATGTACACTCACACTCATGCACATGCACACTCACACTAACCAAACTCATACACACTCCCATTCACACACACTCTCACATGCATTCTCACACTCACACTGACACTCACACACTCATGCACACACTGCCACACACACTCACATTAACACACACTCACACACTCTCACACACACATACACATGCTGTCACACACCCACACTCACACACACACTCATACACTCACACACACTAACACAACACTCACACACACACTAACACACCCTCACACTCACATAGCACACACACTCACACACATGCATACACATGCACTCACACACACCCCCACAGTCACACACTCACTCTCACACACCCATACTCATGCACACACACACTCATACACTCACACACACTAACACGCATCCACACACTCTCACACGCACACACACACACGCTCTCACACACACACACACTCACACACACACTCACACTCACACATACTAACACACTCTCACACATACACATTCTCACACTCACACACACACTCACACACACACTCACACTCACACATACTAACACACTCTCACACATACACATTCTCACACTCACACACACACTCACACACACACACACTCTCACACTCACACACTCTCACACTCACACACACACTCACACACACACACTCACACACACTCTCACACTCACACACACACACTCACACTCACACACACACTCACACACTCTCACACTCACACACACACACTCTCTCACACACACACACTCTCTCACACTCACACATACACTCACACTCACACACACTCACACACACACACTCTCACACTCACACACACTCTCTCACACACACTCTCACACTCACACACACTCACACACACTCACACTCACACACACACTCATACACTCACACACACTAACACGCATCCACACACTCACACGCGCACACACACACACGCTCTCACACTCACACACACTCACACACACACTCACACACACACACTCACACACACACACTCTCACACTCACACATACTAACACTCACACACACACATTCTCACACTCACACACACTCTCACACTCACACACACACTCACACACACACTCACACTCTCACACACACACACACTCACACACACACTCTCACACTCACACACACTCACACACACACTCACACTCACACACTCACACACTCACACACACTCACACTCACACTCACACACAGACACTCTTACACTCACACACACACACACTCACACTCACACATACACACACATCAGATACAAATCTCTCACACTCATCATTGCTCCCGTATTTGTTCCTAAATAAAGGCCCTCGGGAACGACCATTTCTCCGGTAAGAACTGCAGATGAGCAATTTCCTCTGTTTCGCTTCACACTACCCTTTCTGTGTTAAATGTATTGAAATTAAATTACCTGATTTTAAAAGTGCGTACAGGGTGCCGACGTCCCTCCCCCCTGCCTGCCTCCCACCACCTGCCGGCGCTCCCTGGGGGCCCTGACAATGAAGATGAGCTCTTTCCGCTGAGGTTCGGGATATTTTTCTTCCCATATTTAACTGTTTTCAATGCCTGTGTGTCATTTTCACAAAAATAAGATAATCAGACTCTGCCAAAGAGATCACGCGATGGCTCTCCAAGGACACCCTCGCTGGCCGGCTCCGGTCCCGCCCCGGGACCAATGGCTGCGGGAGAGACGGGTTCTCGGACGGCCACCAGGTGCGCACAGGTGAGCACGATGGAAGGAGGGGAAGAGGGAGGACGGCTACCAGGTGAGCACGATGGAAGCCTCTGGAAGGCGGGGAGTGGGGAGCAGGCAGCCACCGCCTTCCCTCCCTTCAGTCACCCGCTGGTCCTCGGCAGGAATGAGGGCTCAGGTCGTTCAGAGCCGGGTCCCCAGGGCAGGGCCTGTGGGTCCCGGTGAGGAGCGAGGAGCCGCAGGGGGGACGGGGCCGCCCCGAGGAGCAGGGACCTGGCGCCGCTGGCAGCAGCTGGGGATGCGTGTTTGTGTGTGTGTTCCTGTGTCCGCGCACACATATGCACGTGTGTGCATTTGACACTGGGGTGTGTGCGCCTGCGCTCCACTGAAACCGTGAGTTTTATTGAATCCGTATTGTTGACCATCTTCCTCTCCCCGCACCCGCTCCCGCCCCAGGGACTCAGCCCGGCCCCTGTCACCCTGTGAGTGTCTCGGGTGGTGCCAGCCCAGAGCTGAGGATGAAGGCTGCCAGGGTGGCGACGCCTATGCCAGCTGCGTGCCCCCGAAGGGGCCATCCGTGGCCACGCTCACGGGATCAGCTTCATTTCTCCCGGGTGTGTCTTCTTCCCTCGCAGGCCCGGTGCGGGGTGTGCGCCTCCCCCGCCTCCAGCGCGGACACTGCAGCCTCCTCCCCGTCGGGGCAGGGACCTGAAGGGGCGTCTGACGGGAGGGGCCTCCGCTCCCCGCAGGTCCGACCGTGCGCATGAAGATTAGAATCTCAAGGAAAACAAAGCGATAAATCACAAAATAAGATAAAACACAAACAATATTGAAACAATGGCAGTAAATGAGCATTTTTGATGCAGTCGATGTTTTAAGATACAGGAGAAAATGCCTCCATGAAACTCTAATAAATCACTTTGGTTTAATCACTGGAATATAAATGGAATTTACAGTGTCAGCTGAGAGGCCGCCTTTAAAATAACACATTAGTTCCTTATCTGTGACAGTTCAGGAAAGAGATGGCATTTTCTGAGTTTGTTTATTTAATTTATTTTAAAATTAATAGCTTATTTGTTTGCTATCTTTAAACACGAACTTAAAACCATTCATCTTTTTTATTTCCTTTCCCTAATTTCAGAGGCGACTCTGTGTCTTTATTTTCATGAACACAGAGAGCATCCGTGGGGACTCTTCTGAAGGGTCATGAATGGCCCTCCCCTCCTTCCCCACATCGTCATGGAGGCAGGAAGGCGTGGCGCCCAGGACTCCGTGTCTAACTCACTAGTGGCTGAAAGAATAAACCACTCTATGGATGGATGGATGGAAGGAAAGATAGGTGGATGGATGGATGGATGCATGGATGGTGGATGGATGGATGGATAGACACATGGATGGATGGTGGATGGATGGATAGACACATGGATGGATGGTGGATGGATGGATAGACACATGGATGGATGGATGGATGCATGGAAGAATGGGTGGATGGAAGGAAAGATGAAGGAAGGAAGGAAGGAAGGAAGGAAGGAAGGAAGGAAGGAAGGAAGGAAGGAAAGATAGGTGGATGGCTGGCTGGCTGGATACATGGAAGGATGGGTGGATGGATGGACTGATGGATAGAAGGATGGGTGGATGTATCGGTAGATGGATGGACAGATTGGTGGGTAGAAGGGTGGTTGAATAGATGAATGGGTGGATGGATGAATGGATAGATGGATGGATGGGTCGATGGATGATCTGACTTCTAAGTCACCATTCACTGTGAGGCCACTCCACCAGGGTGGACACACAAGCTCGCACAGGAGTTAGATGACCGGGCTCTTCTTCAAGAGTCGCTAGAGTGACCCTTGTAGAGCAGAGGTCAACAGAGCATGACCGGCCACTGTCGCTGGAATATTAAACCTGCACGGTGAGCCCGGCGCCGCCCGGCCTGTGCCTGGAGGGTTTTGTCGATGGTGCAGGGGCCCCTCCTGTCCCCCGTCCCCACTGGCAGGGAAGCCGCGTTCTGGTGAGTGGGCACGAGGGGCTGTAAGATGGGCCGCACATGGAAACGCTGGCACAGAGATCCTCAGTTCTCTCCTTTCTTCTGCACAACCCGGTGGCCACGTGGGCTGTTGGCAAACCAAGATCAAAGCCGCCTGGAGTACAAGTCGCTGCCTGGAGGCCACCCACCCACCTCTGAGTTTGTGGGAGGGGAAGGTAACCTTGGCTGGGAATTCAGGGTCAGTTCTCACCGCTGCCTGCCGATCCTCTCCTCGCCAACACCGAAACAGTTCCCGAGAGGCAGCCACGTGTGGTCACAAAATCTAACTGTGACCCCAGCAGCAGTGAGGGGGAGACCCTATCTCGGCTGGGCCAGCGCCCGGCCACATCGTTGGGAAGGCAGCCCCGTGACCAGTGGGAGCAGCAGAGCCAGGTGCCCTCCGGCTCTCCCCACCTGGCCCTGGACTGGAGCCCTGAGCGTGGCTGTGGGAACCACAGGCTGGAGCGCCACCTGCAGGACAGCGCCCGGAGACGCTGTGTGCACAGGAAGTCCTGCTGGTGGTGGAGAGGCACCGGGGACCTGAGAGAGATGCCTGCCCTGCAGTGGGGGGACCGTGACTTGCGCTGACCGGTAGGGTGTGGTCCATCGCAGAAGGACGGGCCCGATGGCTCCTGGGAGACCAGCTCCACAGCCTGGACTTCCCTGAGGGAGAGGCGGGAGTCTTTGTAATTCGTGAGCCTCTTGGGTCACACCTGGTTTATGCTAATGGGGTGACAGGCCCCGACCTAGTGCCAGGAGGGGGTTGGTCACCAGAAAGCTCAGCCGTGTGGTTAGAGGGGTGGGGCTTTGAGCCACGTGGTGTGAGCCCAACCTCCAGGGAGGGGAGGGACACTGAAGGCAGTTCCATCACGCGGTCGTGGTTCCATCACACGATCGTGGTTCCATCACGTGCACATGGTTCCATCACGCGGTCGTGGTTCCATCACGTGGATGTGGTTCCATCACGTGGACATGGCTCCATCACGTGGACGTGGTTCAGTCAATCAGCCACCACTATGATGAAACCCCAATAAAATCCCTGGGTGCCCAGCTCCGTGGCGCTTCCTGGTTGGTGAGACACCCCTGGATGCGGAGACAGTCCTGACTCCCCTTGGGCCTCCTCATGGAGCCGGCCCTAATGTGCTGCCTGATAGAAAAACTGGAATTTTTATTTCTTTCTGTGAGTCATTCTGGCAAATGACCAACCCTCCTCAGGGTCAGGGGACCCCGTGTAAACTGACAGAACATATTATAGCGGAGAGTTAGCTAGTTATTAACTATAGAAAAGGGAGCTGAGCTGAATTAGGTCTGGAAGCCACAGAGTCCGGACACGCCGGGGGCCAGCCACCTGCCCGCCAGGTACCACAGTCCTCTCTCCTGGGCGGGGAGGAAGGACCGGCTCTCCCAGCCCTTCCCGTAGATTCCTCGGGGGCGGGGGGAGGTGCGGGGGGGACAGTGAGGGGGAGAGTCCTCTGCCCAGGCAGGTGCAGCAGAAACCAGAATGCTGGCCACAAAGGGGGGAGTCCAGGGGGGAATCCTGGGGGAGGTCAGTGGGATGAGGGCACTCGGCCCCGGACACCAGGGAGGGGGCTGGAGAGGGCTCTGCCCAGCACGGCCCAGGGAGGACTAGGAGGGGTAGTCCGCTCTCCGCAGCCCGAGGTCACGTGACCAAGCCTTTTTCTCCAGCCTGTCTGGCATCCATCACGCGTTTATCTGGCAACGCATTGACTTAGGGAATCTCATGGGTAGATTTTCTCGTCTCGACACAGGCTCGCCTGCGAGGAGACATCATGATAAACACGTGTGAATAATGGTCTCCACCTGCTCTGCAGTCTGAGGGGCATTTATTCAGGCGCCCGCACCTGTGGTCATGAGTGAACGAGGCCTGAGGGGCTGTGACCTGGGATGCGACTGCCCAGCTTGCAGGCCAAGCCGTGGTCACCTCCTCGCGATGCCCCCCACGGGCACAGTCCCTTCCTCTCCCAGCCCGACATCGACGCACACGCCTCAGGGGACGGCCTCAGGCAGCAGGCGGCCAGCCCCTGACTCAGGGGGACAAACGGAGCCCCCAGCCCTGCGCCTGGTTCTGGGGCTCACAGGGTGGCTCCTTGTTCACAGCCCAGGTGTGTGCATGTGCACATGTGTGTGCAACGGTGAGTGCATGCTGTGTGTGCACACATGTGTGTGTATGAGTGTGGTGGTGTGTCATATCTGCTGGGAGTGGAAGATGCGGGACGACACATTTCCTCCGGCCGGTGCCTGCCGGCTCAGGGCTGTGGATGGTGCAGTTCGCGGTGCTGGCGACACCGTGTAACGATCCGCGTTTCTCCTGGGGAGCCAGGGAGCCGGTGGGCTCTGAGGTCAGGACAGACGCTCCCAGCCCCGCTGCGGCCCCGGGAAGGTGACCGCGTCCACAGCCGGCCGCCCAGCCGAGCGTGTCCCCAGCAGCGACGCGCCGGCCGGGCTGAGGGTAATCGCAGACCTCACAGCAGCTGCTCAGCGCCCGCGGATTCTGCTGACGCTACAGGGAATTTGCACAATCAAATAGCGGAAAAGCCGCCATCGCCAGTGAAGCCAACCCTCATTCAATCAAAGCGCCCGGGCAGAGCGCTAATGGCCCGGCCGCTCCCGCCCGCGCCCGGCGGCCGGCCGGTGCCCGCGGAGCCCGTGCCAGCTCTCGGCCCAGCCTCTGCGCACCTGATGGTTCGCCTTCCTGCCTGTCATTTCTGGTTCGGTTTTGATGCCACACGTGTTCCTGAGGGGGCTCTGATCGAGGGAGGGGAGGGGGCCGGGGGCAGCGGCCTGGGGACAGCACGTGGCCCTGTGTCGCTGGGCTGGGGGCCCCCCGCTCGGCCGTCTGACGTTGAGACAGGAGAGAGGCTGTGGGGCAGCCCAGGCTGCTGGGCGGGCGAGGGGAGGCGTTAGTCGAGGAGACAGACAGACGGAGAGACAGAAAGAAGTGGGTCTCCTACTGCCCACCTGGGGGCTGTAACTGACAGCCTGAGGGCTGGGTGGAGGCCCCCAAAAGACAAGCCCACGGCCCAGTCGTCAGAGACTACGGATGTGACGTCACCTGTTTGTGTGTGACGTCATCGGGAAAGGGTCTTGCAGGGTAACTGAGGGTCTCAGGATGAGGTCGCCCGGCCAGGGCGGCGCGAAGCCCTCAGCAGGTGCCCTTGTGAGAGAGGAGAGGACACGGACTGGGGGGCGGGGGCACAGGGGCCTGAGGCGGAGGCTGGGGATGCGGCCACAAGCCGGGGAGCCCTGGGTCCTGGAAGCTGGAGAGAAGCAGGAAGGACCCCCCCAACCCCCCCGGCCTTTGAGGGCGCGCAGCCCGGCCGCACCTGGATTTCCGACTCCTGGTCTCAGAGCCGGGGGAGGATGAACTTCTGCAGCCACCTGGCTCGTGGTGCCGTGTCCCGACGGCCACAGGAACCTGAGACAGGGGCTCCCCACGCACCGTGCCGGCAGCACACGCATGGCCGAGCCCACCCCACCTGCCCGCCGGTGCCCCTGCACTGCCCCCGGGTCTCAGAGCTGAGCTGAGAGTAGACACATCCCCACGGTGAGGAAGCAAGTGGGTCCCGCCCGGCCGGCGTGGCTCAGCAGCTGAGCGTCGACCTATGGACCAGGAGGTCACAGTTCAATTCCCCGGTCAGGGCTCAGGCCCGGGCTGTGGGCTCGATCCCCAGTGGGGGGTGTGCAGGAGGCAGCCGATCCGTGATTCTCTCTCATTGGTGTTTTTCTCTCCCTCTCCCTTCCTCTCTGAAATCAATAAAAAATATAGTTTAAAAAACGTAAAAAGTGGGTCCCCCTCCCTGGGGTCTTGTTTTCAGGGAATGAACATCTCAAGCCCAAGAGCCAGGCTGGCTCCGCTCGCCCGATGGACGGCCTGCCCACGGCCACAGGACCGCGGCCGTGGCAGCCAGGCTGTCCCCACCAGCACTGAGGGGGGGTGCTGGGCCCCAGGAGCACCGGGCAGCAGGTGGCCCCGGGCAGGGAAACGTTAGGGGGACACGGCAAAGGCGGCCTTCGGGGAGGCCGGAGGCTGTGGCTGCGGGAGTCGGGGCTGGGGGACAGAGGCAGTTTTGGGGGGAAGGTGAGCGGCGTTCTGTTCCCGGGTTCGAGGCGAGGGCCGGGCTGAGCTTGGGGATGTCGGGGCGGAGAACGGCCCCGAGAGGATGCGTGGCCAGCCCATCCGGTGGGTGAGAGGCCGTCGGAACAGCCCCGAGCTGCTCGCCCCTCCAGACGGAGGTGACGCTGCGACCGACGCCGTCACCCCGCGTGGCCATCCCCTCACCTGCCGGCTGTCCCCTCTGGGTGCGTGTGCACATACACATCACCCTCTTACAGAGCCCAAGTAGGAGCCTTGAACACGCCCTGTTTTGCATCTAGTAATACATTGAAGATATTCAAATCCATTCTGTTTTAAAGAGCTCGGTGATAGGCCATCAGTCACTCACTCGTTCTCATGGTAACAGGTGGTGAAATTGGTGAAATTGGTCCCAGGCACTTACAATTATTATTATTACTAGCGGCCCGGTGCATGAAATTCGTGCACTGGGTGGGGGGGTGGGGGGGCGTCCCTCAGCCAGGCCTGCGCCCTCTTGCAGACCGGGACCCCTCAGCGGACATCCCTCTCGGAGTCCAGGACCCCTCACTCCTACCGCCCGCCTGCTCGCTGCTCCTTAGCGCAGCCACGGAGGTGGGAGAGGCTCCCGCCACCACCGCTGAGCTCGCCAGCCGTGAGCCTGGCTTCTGGCTGAGCGGTGCCCCCGCTGTGGGAGCACACTGACCACCAGGGGGGAACTCCTGCCCTGAGCGTCTGCCCCCTGGTGGTCAGTGCACATCATAGCGACCGGTCGTTCTGCCCGTTCTGCCATAACGGTCGCTTAGGCTTTCGTTATATAGATTATTACTTTTTAAAATGAATTCCCAACAACAGATTTTTTGTGTTTGCTTTCTTTCCTCTGTTTTTTGGTAAGCCTCACTCAAGGATATTTTCCCATCGATCTTTAGAGAGAGTGAAGGGAGGGGGAGAGACAGAGAGAGAGAAGCATCAATGTGAGAGAAACATCGACTGCCTCCCGCACGCACCCCAACCAGGGCTGGGGATCAAGCCTGCAACCGAGGGGCGCTCCCCCCGAGGACGAGGACCGGGACCTGCAGTCCACGGCGACTCTCGCCGCTGAGTCGGACCGGAGGGGCTGCCAGTCTCTTCAGGAGGAAATTGTGTCTCTTCGCTCCTGTGTGCACCGCCACAGGCAGCCTGTGGATGGGGGTGCTGGGGCCACTGCGACCATCTGGGGCCCGCGGGGGCTCTGGGATGGGGCTCCAGGGGGTTTTGAGAGTCGTGTGCCGCCAGCGAGAGTGGGGGGCGGGCTGCGCGGGTCCCTCCGGGCGCGTCACACACCAACAGGGCCCAACGCACAAGAGAGACGCTGTTTCGTGGGCCTAGCAATGGGCTCGGGTGCCTGCGCTGGGAGAATTCTGTGTTTGTTCTGTTACTGTGTCTGTTGTGGGGTGGCCTCGTGTGCAGCCCTCGTGCTTTTAAGAGGGGATATTTATGCGGCCTTGAATCATTGAATGTCTCTCTCATCATTTGTGGCCGAATCCGTATTTAAATTCCAATAGTGATGCCGTCCGCTGGCTGGGCGCCCGCTCGGTCCCGGGCGCTTCCATGCACGTGGCCCTCCTCGCTCAGGTGCCAGTGGCTCTGCTCCGAGAGTCACAAACGAGATACACGTCTGGCTGTGCACACGTGTGTGTGGTGTATGTGTATGCATGTGTGTGCTGTGTGTGGTGTGTGTATATGCACGTGTGTGTATGTGTGTTTATGTGTATATGCACGTATATGTGTGTGGTGTGTGTGGGAGTGTGTGGTGTGTGTGTATGTGTGTGTGTGGTGTGTGTATGTGTATATGCATGTATCTGTGTGTGTGGTATGTGCTGTGTGTGTGGTGTGTGTATATTCACATGTGTATGTGTGTGGTGTGTGGTGTGTGTATGTGTGTGGTGTGTGTGGGAGTGTGTGTGTGTGTGTGTGTATTTTGGTCAGGTCGGTTACAAACCTGAAACAGAGAGGTTTCCAAAATTTTTAAATGACTTCTGCATTCTTTATTCTCTAAAACGTTGATAGAATTAGACGAAGCATTTTAATGGCAAGACTGATTTAAGCTGAAGTAGCTACCTGGGAAGTTTCTCAATTTTGCACCAAGCAATTGGTCACTCTGAAATAAAGTTTAGAATTCTTTCGATATAGACAGATGATAGATCGATCAATAGCTCTATAGATGGATAGACAGGTGGATATATTTATCTATCTCAGTATAGATTCATTTGTAGATCTATCATTCTATCATCCTCATCCATCTATCCTGGGACTGTCCAAAAGTTAACTTTAGATAAGACTGGAAATCTCATTCTTCTATCATCTATCTATCTATCTATCATCTATCATCTATCTATCTATCTATCATCTATCATCTATCATCTATCTATCTATCTATCTATCTATCATCTATCTATCAACTATCATCTATCTATCCATCTATCATCTATTTATCATCTATCTACCCATCATCTATCAACTATCTATCATCTATTATCCATCTATTATCTATCTATCATCTATCTATTTATCATCTATCTATCTACCTATCATCTTCATTCACCTGTCCACCCATCCACCGCCTGCCCACCTAGGTCCTGCCTATCTGTTCGTACACAGCCGCCCTCTCTCCTAGCTCTTCAGGTTGTCGACGTGGCCCTGGGGGAACCACGTGTGTCGTCTGCCTCAGCCGCGCTCCCCTCCCCGTCTCACCGTGTGCTCCTCTCTGTCTCCCTTTGGGAACCGAGTTCCCCAGTGAACCCCTCGTGGGGACGGCCGGCGCTTCCAGGGGCATCACGGGCAGAAGGGGCCTCTGGCTCCTGCAGGTTCGGGCCCCACGCTGCTACCGGCCACCGGGTCAGACAGCCAGGCCCCTCTCCGCTCGGCCGCCCTGGGGGCCCCGGGAGTGTCCTCGCTCAGCAGACCCCGGGCACCTCAGGGAGGCGCAGGGCCAGGCTGGGCAGCGGCGGGCTTTGCCGCGTTCTCGGCAGCTGGACACACAGCCCCGCCGGCCGGGAGGAGGGGCCGGACTGGGCCGGCTGCTGCCGGGTCCCACCCCCCAGGGCGTCCACAGTGGCCGCTCACCCCACGGCAAACACTCGGTTCACGGATGTCTGGCCTCAGCGTCTCCTTGTTGATCGAAGAACAAAAATAAACCCGGGCTGCCGCCCAGGGAGCGGCTTCGCCGGCGGGACCGGGGCAGCGCGTCTTTATTCGCCGGTTAATTCGGGCACCGCTGAGCGGGGACCCCGGTGAGTCACTTCCATGCGAGCGGCTTCCAAGGAGGACAGAGCCCGCGGAGGAAGTGCCTGCCCTGGGGGGCCGGGGGCAGGGCAGGGAGGGGGCTGGGCAGCCGCCCTGAGACTCCGGCTCCTGTCGGCTGAGTGGGCGCCCGCGCGGGGCTGAGCGGCCCAGGGACCCCGGGGCGGGAGGAGCCGCACGGACCAGCTGACCTGCTTCCGATTCAGGGGAGAAGGCGAACGGTGATCAATTTCCCCCAAATGTAAATCGTAGGGAAAATCCATGGCTCTCGAGAGCCCGGTAATGAGGCCATAAATCACCGGAGGCAGCAGCTGCGAGCAAACGTCTTATTTGTTGGGCAGAGAGGAAGGCAGAGCCCAGCGGGGGGCAGGGGGGTCCCCCAGATCCCAGCCCAGCCCGGGGGGTGCGGGAGGCCCCCCAGATCCCAGCCCAGCCGGGGCCCGAGCGGGGCTGCCCTTGGCCCTGAGGAAGGGCCCGGAGACCGAGGTGGGGGTGTCCTCTCCCCTCTTCCTCCACGAGGAGGGGAGCGCGTGGAGGCAGGAGCCACGCGGAGACACCCAGGCCCAGGGCCCATCCGCTCACGGTGAGGCCGACCACTGGACAGGAGGCTCGGACGCCCTCAGAGCGGAGCTGCCCCCCGACCCGCCCCGACTCCGAGCCTGGGGGTGGCCCCGGTGAGGCCCTGCACCCCACACTCCTGGCCAGGTCGGAGCTGCTCCGTCTGCCCGCTGCCCGCGCTCTCCTGGTGACAACAGGCCCGTTCCCCCCCGAGGGGAC
The DNA here is from genome assembly GCF_028538775.1 of Myotis yumanensis. Taxonomy (NCBI): domain Eukaryota; kingdom Metazoa; phylum Chordata; class Mammalia; order Chiroptera; family Vespertilionidae; genus Myotis; species Myotis yumanensis. Next base: position 214,260,068 of record NW_027223754.1, read on the forward strand.
GTCTGCACAACCCGACTCCTGGCCGGGGCCCCCCCCCCCCCCGGGCCTGGGCACTGGGCTGGGTCAGCGTTGACGAGGGCCGGCCTGGCCTCGGAGTTCTGCTGCGAGGAGGTGGATGGTGTTTCTAAAGCTGGCATGGCCTGCACGGGCTGGGCACACGCTGGCACACGGCTGGCACACGGCTGGGCACACGGCCTGGAGCGCATGTCCCTGAGAAGGAGCCTGCACCTCCCTCTCGAAGCCGGGAGCCGGGCACCGTGGGACCCTGTGCGGCTGTGGGCAGCGAGGCCGGGCCGCCTCCTCCCGCTCCCAGTGCCTCCCGGGCGTCCTGTCCCCGCTGAGCGCCTCCAAATAGAGCCTCGCAATCAGAGCGTGAGGCCATCGCCAACGCGGAAGCCCTCTGCGAGGGGGAGAGCGATGGAGGCTGCGTCCCCCGGAGAGCCACCCACTCCCCGCACCCCTCCCTGCTCCGCCTCTGAATGGCCAGGGTCCCCAGAGCTGAGAAACTGGGACGGAGGGAGATGGAGGAGCGGCTGGAGGCGGAGGCGGCTCCGGCTCCGGAGGCTCCCGCGACGGCCAGGCTGGGGGCGGGGGCTCCCCTCACTTCTCTGCAGGTCCCCATGAAGCCGGGGTGACCACTGTGTTCACTGAACCCAGGTGTGTGGCCCTTTAAGTGGATGTGTCACCTGGATCGCGTGGCAGCCCAGGCGGCGGGGACCTGCGGGGCCATTCTGAGCCCCTCCACGTGGGCTCTGTGACCCTCTGAGGCCGGCACAGTTGGGGACACCGAGGCGCTCACCCAAGCCCGGAGGGGTGGGCCGGGTCCTTGCCCCGGTCGGCCGAGCCCTGAGCCCACCCGCCCGGACCCCGAGCACCTGTGCCCCCGGAGCCCGTCCCGCGCCCGGAGCCCCCGGTTACCCCCTGACCTCCAACCGGACCCATCGCTGGGCTCGCCCCTGGGCTGTGCGGGCGGCTCGGCCAGGAAAACCCGGCCTCAAGGCAGGATTTCAGTTTCTTTTCCTGGAGTGACACCGGGTAGCAGGTCAGAGCGGCTGCAGGGAGAGGAGAGGGAGAGCGAGCGTTGGTCTCCGTGCCCTTAGCGGGCTTCCTCCTGCTGTTGACCACGGTCCCGTGTTCTCGCCTGCACTGGGCCCTGCAGGTGCCCCCACGGCCACATGTCCACCTGCAGAGCTGGCTGGGGCGGGCCAGGGCGTGGGGGACAGAAGGGGCAGAGGGGGTGCCCAGATCCCTGGCGGGTGGACACGCCGGGTGGCACCTGTGGAGGGTCTGGCCCTGGGCCTGGGGCTCATCCGTCAGCCAGAGCCTGTGGCTGAGGACAGGACCTGAGGGCGGTCACTGTCTCCAGGGAGGTTCGTGCCTGGGCCCGCCCACCACGGGGAGACGGCTGGGGAGGGTGGGCCAGATGGACGAGTGACTGTCCTGGGAGGGAGGGAGGGCGCGGGGGAGGGGGAGGGCCGTGGCCATGGCCGTGGCCGTGAGGATGGAGGTGAGCTTGGCGTGGGCTCCTCCAGGGACTGTCCCGTCTCGCACCCACAGTCACCAGCTCGTGTTACACTCTTTTTGCTGAAGACGCCGCCGCCCGCCGTGTGGAGAAGGCGCAGCAACGCAGCTTCCCCGGCAACGGACACTCAGTTCTCTGATTCCAGCCCCACCCAGCTCCGCTCCTCAGCCTGCGGGCGAGATGCGGGCGGACGTGAGGGGCCTGCCCGAGGGCTCTGGTGGGCACCTCAGTGCGCTGGGCATCCAGCCGAGGCCCCGCCGCCGCCCCCGGAAAGGAAATGGCGCCGAGTGACAGCTGAGGCGCTCACCACGGGGAGGGCGGCCCTGTCGGGGCTGTGGGGGCTGGAGCCAGGTTTCAGCCCATCCGGCTCGGCCTGTCATCCCGCCGTGAGGAATCGCTCTCTGATCCTCGGGGACGCCCCGGAGAGTCGCTGCCCGTCGCGGGGAGATGAAGGCGACTTTGATGGGACTCGTAGCGGAGGCTGCTGTCATCGACTTTTTAACCTTCGCGACCTCGGTGGGCGTGGCTGAGACGATCCATCACCTTGGCCCTCGCCGCAGACGGGCGGCCGACAGAGTGAGATGTCGACATGATGGGCCAGCTGGCGGCTCGAGGCGCGGCTGGAGCCTCGACGGGCTCCGAGCCAGGCCTGCGACTCGCACGCTGGAGACCTGGACGCGCCTCCTGAAGCCAGCTCTGCCCTGGCCCCGCTGCCCACCGCCGGCCGGGCCACACGGCCCAGGATGGGGTGCCGTGTCCCCCTCACCTCCGGCTGTGCCGGCCCGGGCCAGGCACAGGAGGAGGAGGAGGAGGAGGAGGAGGAGGAGGAGGAGGGACTCCCGAGGTCTGCATGTCGCTTCCTGAAAAGTGGAAAATCAGATCCAGGTGACACTCAGCACAGCGGCTGCTCTGACCGGCTCCCTGTTCCCTCGGGGACGTCAGGGACCTGGAGGCGGCGGCCGGGCTCCTCTGGCCGAGCCCCCGCTGACCAGGTGGGCGTGGGGTTGGGCACTTCCCCGGCCCGTGCCCGCTGCGGCCTCTCCATGCTCTGGGGCCCGGCACCAGTGTGACTGCCTCCAGTTCCCCCACGGGGCGCGAGCAGGGGTCTCCGGGGGGCACCTCAGGGTGAGGAGGGGCAGGTGCTGACAGGGACGCCGGGAACTCGCTCACGGAGACGGGGCCCGAAGAGGGAGAGGACCCGCCGTGGGGCCCGGAGCTCAGCCCTCCCACGTCCACCGGGCCCTCCCTGGTCCTGCCGGAGCCTCTGCGAGCAGGACCTGAACGAGACGTCGCAGGTGGGGGCCGGGAAGGCACGGGCCTCCGCCCCACCTCAGAAGCATGGGCTGCGCAGGGAGCGTGGCCGGGGGGGGGGGGGGGGGGGGGGGCGGCAGAGGCTCCCGACGCTGGGGACGGGGGAGGGCAGGACCGTGTGACGACCTGTCCCACCCGCCCCAGTGGCAGCACCTGCGGGTGGGGTGTTGGGGGACGTCAGGCACGTCCAGGGCAGGGCTGGCTGGTCCCTGATCACAGCCCCGGCGACACCTGGCGCTCCTGGCCGGTGGACACCAGAGAGGCTGGGCCACACGTGGACGCTGCAGAGTGGACACCCCAGGTTGGCTCCTGGCCACCTGCAGCCTCCCCTCCCCACGGTGAGGCCCTGCCCACGAGACCCACCGAGGCCGTGGGCGTGAGGCCAGCCCGGACCCCCTTCCCCACGCTGCCCTCCGACCCCCAGAGCCCGAGTCCTGGGCCCTGGGCTCAGACCTCACCTCTGCGCCCCAAGGCTGGGCTCCGGGAGGGCGTTGGGCTGGGAGCGTTCTCAGGTGGGAGGGCTGCTGGTTACGCAACCAGTCATTCCAGTCGCATACATTAGAAAGGACCCCTCCCCCGTACACACTCACACACACTCACACACACACTCACACACTCGTTTACACACTCACTCACACTCATTCACACACACACACACTCGTTCACACACTCAAGCTCATTCACACACATACTCAATCACAAATACACACACACACACATACACACACTCACACATACTCATTCACACACATATATATTCAATTACACATACACACACACATTCACACTCACTCACTCACATACACTCACTCACACACACACACTCGTTCACACACATACCTACTCATTCACATATACACAGATACACAACTCACACTCACACTCACATACACTCATATACACTCACACTCGTTCACTCAGAGACACTCAGAGACACACACATACATACATACATCACACATACACACACACTCACTCACACTCACATGCTCTCACACTTGCTCACACACATTCACACACTAACACTCACTCATACACACACTCAGCCACACACTCTCACACATACTCACACACATACACACGCATGCTCACACACATGCACACTCTCACACATACACTCACACACATACATAATCACACACACTCACTCGCACATATACTCACACACTCAAATACACACTTGTACCCACACTCATACTCATCCTCACACATTCTCATAGTCACACACTCATTCACACGCGTACATGCTCACACACATTCACACTTACACACACACAGACACACACACTCACTCCCCGAGGGCTGTCTGCACGCCTCCACACACCTGTGCTCAGAGACCTGGCCGTCCAGGTGGAGCAGCCGGTCAGTGCTGGGGTCGGTCCCCTGTGTCCTGGGAGCTGTGAGCACACAGTCAAAGGCCTTCGGGACTCACTTAACGTGGAGAAGCACCGGAGAGACATCGGCCCAGACGCAGGCACCGGAGACGCAGGCACCGGAGACGCAGGCACCGGAGACGCAGGTAGAGGAGACGCAGGCACCGGAGACGCAGGCACCGGAGACGCAGGCACCGGAGACGCAGGTAGAGGAGACGCAGGCACCGGAGACGCAGGTACGAGGAGACGCAGGCGAGCCACACCCCCGCCCCCGCCCGGGGCTGCGGTGACCAGCAGGGTCCGGCTCAGTGTCAGCCGGTGCCGGCCCGTGCCCCCTCTCCAACAGGAGGACAGCACCCGGTGCGACGGGTCTCAGGAAGGCTGGGGGTGAACATGTGAGAAAGCCGGGGAGGTGTTTGCTGGGAAGTGTCGTGTCCACGCTGACAGCATCCGCCCAGCGCCGCCCAGCGCGGGGCCGGGAGGCGGGAGCCTGAGCACGGGCGTGTGGCCGGGTTCGCAGGCGGCTCAGTGGCCGGACGATCGACTGCCTCTGGGGCTGGGGCAGCGGGAGAGTGAGGACAAGTGCGCCCTGCGGACGGGCCGCCCGAGGTGCTGCCAGGACCCACTGACCCCTTAGAGCCGTGACCATGGGAAGCTGCGTCCCCGCAGGGGCGCCCAGGGCTGAGCCACCACACCGGCTCCGGGCTGGGGAGGCTCCCCCGGGGGCTCTGCACCGTCTGCGGGGAGGGTGTCCCGAGCCTCTAACTCCCCCCACCCCCCCACCCCCCACCCCCGGGAGCTCCCGGGCCGCCCGCCCTCCCGCACCTGCTGGGGGGGTCACACCCGCTCGGCTGGGGGCCCGGCTTTCCCGGGTGACGCTCCTCCCTCTCCTCCAACAGATGTCGCTTCTTCTGACCACGGTCGTCGTCGTAAACGCGGGCAGCAGGGCACGTGTGCCATCGGCCTGGAAATGAGAGAGAGTCACCTCAACGGTCCTCTGTGGTGTGTGTGCGCGTGTGTCTCTGTGTGTACCTGCATGTGCACGCATGTGTCTGTGTGTCACATGTGTGTGTCATCTGTGTGTGTCTGGTGTGTCATCTGTCTGTGTGAGTGTGCGTGTGTCTGTCTGTGAGTGTATGTGTGTCTCTGTGTGTTTGTATGTGTGTGTTTGTATGTGTGTCACATGTGTGTATCTGTGTGTCTGTCTGTGTTTGTATGTGAGTGTGTCACATGTGTGTTTGTGTGAGTGTATTACATGTGTGTGTCTGTGTGTGTGTGAGTGCGCACACCCACCTGACAACCACTGTGAGGGCTGAGGTGTGAGCAGCCGGGGGAGGCCTCCCTGCTGCCTCCTTTTGCCGGCAGATTCAGAGACAGGTCAGCAGGGCGGGCACAGGACCCAGCCACAGCGAGAGGCCAGCGGGGAGCCCTCGGTGCCCCCGCCCGACCCCCTGCCCTGGACCTGGGACTGCAGGGGCCCAGGGGACCTCACGAGCCCCGTCCACAGAGAGATGCCGCCCGGCTGGGAGACCCTCCGCCTCTCAGGCAGCAGCAGCCGAACCGGCCGGAGCCCCTGGACCAGATCAACCACGAAACCCAAGGAACACGGTGAAGGTTCTAGAAACCAAACCGTGGCTGGGACCACAGCAGGCAGTCGGCCCGGACACACACTCACCCCCAGGGCGGCCGCCGGCCAACAGACGGAAACGGGCTGAGCCCCCGCAGGTGGACACCGTGCCCCGCGCACAGCCTTTGCTCACCCCCAGCCTTTGCTCACCCCCAGCCTTTGCTCACCCCCAGCCTTTGCTCACCTACAGCCTTTGCTCACCCACAGCCTTTGCTCACCCCCAGCCTTTGCTCACCCCCGGCCTTTGCTCACCCCCAGCCTTTGCTCACCCACGGCCTTTGCTCACCCACAGCCTTTGCTCACCCCCAGCCTTTGCTCACCCACGGCCTTTGCTCACCCCCAGCCTTTGCTCACCTACAGCCTTTGCTCACCCACAGCCTTTGCTCACCCACGGCCTTTGCTCACCCACGGCCTTTGCTCACCCACAGCCTTTGCTCACCCACAGCCTTTGCTCACCCACGGCCTTTGCTCACCCCCAGCCTTTGCTCACCCACGGCCTTTGCTCACCCCCAGCCTTTGCTCACTCCCAGCCTTTGCTCACCCACAGCCTTTGCTCACCCCCAGCTTTTGCTCACCCACGGCCTTTGCTCACCCCCAGCCTTTGCTCACCCCCGGCCTTTGCTCACCCACAGCCTTTGCTCACCCCCGGTCTTTGCTCACCCCCGGCCTTTGCTCACCCACGGCCTTTGCTCACCCACAGCCTTTGCTCACCCCCAGCCTTTGCTCACCCACGGCCTTTGCTCACCCCCAGCCTTTGCTCACCCCCAGCCTTTGCTCACCCACGGCCTTTGCTCACCCACAGCCTTTGCTCACCCACAGCCTTTGCTCACCCCCAGCCTTGGCTCACCCCCGGCCTTTGCTCACCCACGGCCTTTGCTCACCTACGGCCTTTGCTCACTCACAGGCCTTTGCTCACCCACAGGCCTTTGCTCACCCCCAGCCTTTGCTCACCCACGGCCTTTGCTCACCCACAGGCCTTTGCAAGTCTCCAGCCCCAGGACCCGTGAACGGCCCATTGGGCTCACCCTGTGCCTCCTTCTCAGGTCATCTCTGTCCTTCCGCCCAGTGTGAGCAGGGGCTCCTGGGGGGCAGAGCAGATGTTTGTGGGCGACCTGCTGCTCTCCCTGCTGCCGGCAGGATTGGAATACAGGCCCACGTGATTCAACCCTGAACTGGCTCAAGTCATGACAGGCAGCCCGACCCCCTGGCTGTCCGGCTACAGCACCGGCCCGCAGGGGTGACCGTCCCTGCCGGACTCACCAATCGTGGGGACAGAGTTTCATCGAAAACCACGGGGACACGGGGCCACCACTCTGGGCGGCTGCTGAAGACCCGCTGACGTGACTCCCGACTCGGGTAGAACTGCCCTCCAGGGACGAGGGGACGCGGGAACCGCCTCAGGTGAGGGAGGACGAGAGCTGGTCGCCCTGGCTCTGCCCTGACGACGAGAGGCACCCTCTTCACACAGAAATGTGGCCACAGGCCGGGGACCCTGGAGCACCGGGATCCACGGGAACAGAGGAAAGAGCAGGAATCCTGGCACTGGGGGATGCTGTAAGGTACACTTCACGCAGGAGAATTCTGTAAGGTAAAACCACAGGGACCACCCGGCAGCCAATGAGACACCATTGAAAAGAGAGGACAACGCCCGGCTGGTGGCTCAGTGGTTGAGCGTTGACCTATGAACCAGGAGGTCAGGGTTCAATTCTCGGTTGGGGCACATGCCCGGGTTGCAGAGCCAGTGAGGGGCGAGCAGGAGGCAGCCGATCATGATTCTCTCATCGATGTTTCTCTCTCTCACTCTCTCCCTCCCTCTCCCTATCTCTCTCTAAAACCAATAAAAACCATGTTCTTTAAATTTTTAAAAATGATTAAGATGACAAATGTTATCTTATGTCCATTTTACTCTAAGTTTAATGAACACAGGTGGCGTGGAGGGAAGGAGAGAGGGACTGGGGGGAGGGTGGGGACTCGCCTACCGGACTCTCGGCCAGTCAGGGGCTGCAAGGCAGAGCGTCGACAAGGACGGAGGCGGTCAGACGGGCACAATCAGGAATCAGAACCTAATTGACGCCCACGGGACAGGCACGACGAGGAGAGACGTCCTTGTCCAAGTGCTAAGGAATATTCATCAGCATCGATCCCCTCCCGGCCATAAGACAAACCCAGCAAATTTAAACGTATTGATATCAATCAGCGTGCTCTCCGACCATAAAGAAATCAAACCGGAAATCAATGACCGAAAAATCTTTAAATGCATGGAAATCACACGGCCAGCGTCTGCACCGCCCGCAGGCGAAAGGGCAGCTCTCCACGGACATTAAACGCTCAGAGCCGACCCGGCGCCTCGGAAGGTGCGGGAGGCTGTACAGGCAGCGCCGAGGGCGGGTCTCTAGGACTAGACGCTCACCTCAGAAACGACGCACGCTCTCGTTCATCGTCCGTTACCCCCAGGGTCCAGCAAAAGAGCAAAATGAACCCCAAAAAGAAGGAAGCAATACAGGTAAGAGCCAAAGCCAATGAAACAGAAACAAGGCCAACGACGGAGAAAATCAATGAGGCAACAACTGGTTCTTTTAAAGAAATTAATGAGGCGGACGCACCTCTGTCAAGACTGAAAAAACAGCGAAGAATCGCCAATATTTCAAGGTCAGTGGAGGACGTCACTACAGACCCCATAGCCATTAAACACGCGAGAAGGAAATTCTTACACAACTGTCCCCACGTGGACCCTACAACGTAGACAATCAGCTCCCGGAGACGCAAATGACCAAAGCGTGACCAAGAGGAAATAGATACTCTAAGTAGTCCTATGGGCGGTAAAAACTGGGTTTGACATGGAAAGCTCTTGAGAAAGGAATCTCTAAGCTCGGAGCGTTTCTCCGGCGATTTCTACCAAATACAGAAAAAGTTTACGCCGATTTTACACAACTCCTTCCATGCCTCAAACACCTTATTAGGCGAGTGCGGCCTTCCCATCAAAGGCGGCCCAAGAAATGAAACACACAGACTAATATTTCTTAACTAGAGGCCCAGTGCACGAATTCGTGCGCGGGTGGGGTCCCTCGGCCTGGCCAGCGATCGGGGCCAATAGGGGCCGTCTCACCCAGTCTGGGGGCAGGGACCGTGGGAGGCCGGCTGGCCGCGGGAGCTTGGCCGCGGGAGCACACTAACCAGCAGGGGGGATCAGCTCCTGCGGTGAGTGTCTGCCCCCTGGTGGTCAGTGTGTGTCATAGCTACAGGCCGGTCGCCTGGTCTTAACGGTCACTTAGCCTTTTATATAGAGAGATTTTTTTCTTGTGATGAGAACTTTTAAGATCAATACTCTTAGCAAATATACAGCACAGTATTATTAACTACAAGAGGCCCAAAGCACGAAATTCATGCAAGGGGCTCGGCCCCTGCCCGCCGCAGCTTCGCCCAGAAGCCGGGACCTCCGGAAGGACGTCTGGTCTAATTAGCATATTATGCTTTTATTAGTGTAGACTAGAGGCCTGGTGCATGAAATTCGTACACAGGTAGGGTCCCCAGGCCTGGCCGGCAATCATGGCCAATCGGGGCCTTCCGGCTGCTGGCTGGGGCCTTCCTCCATCTCACGTCTCCCCCTGGTGGTCAGCACATGTCATAGCCGGCGGTCGAGCTCCCGGTTGGTCTAACTCCTGCGGGGACAATTTGCATATTAGCCTTTTATTACACAGGATGAACTAAAAGGTAAAATACAAAAGATCAGCAAACTGAATTCAACAATGTACCAGCGCTGTTATGCCTCACGAGCAAGTGGGGTTCATCCCAGGTTTGCGGCACCTGAACACCAACCCACGCAAGTTACCGTGTCCACAAGCAGAAGGAGAAAATGGAAACTGCTCACGACCCGCCCAGCCCCGGCCCCGGGAAGGGCCGCAGGGTCAGCTGTCCCCTCTGAAAGACACCGGGCTCCGTCCCTCCAGCTCCTGACCTGGCTGTGCTGAGGAGGGTGCCATGTGGGAGAGGAAGAAGGAGGGGGTCAGATGTGAGGCCAGAGGTGTCCTGCTTCCATCCGGACCCCCAGGCCGAGACCGCTGGTGGCAGCTCCTCGGACGTCGGGGGAACCACCCGCTCGGTTTGTGCCGTCCGTGCCTGGCTCTGCCTCCCCCCCACCCTGCGCTGAGGGGCTGGGTCAGGGACCAGCCAGCGTGTCCAGCACAGACATGTCGGCTCTGCCATCCTCCCACCCTCCGGGCCGGGGAGCCGGTGGGAGGGGCCCCTCTGGAGGGCACGCTGGGGGCCAGCGGCCTCTGAACCCCAGACGAGCGTGACCTGTGGCTGGTGACAGAGGCTCAGGTGAGGGGGTCGCAGTCCAGCCACCGCCTCACAGACGTTTCTAGAAGCCTTGCCGCCCGCGTCCTGGAAGACACCTCCTTGGCTCCCAGCAGGTTCGTCTTGCAACTCTCCACGCACCACCTCCTCTGGCCCACTCAGATCTTCCGTCTCCTCTTCTCATTTCAGACCCTGCCCTGAATGGACATCGCGGCCCTTGTGCATCTGTCCCCGGCCAGGCTGGGAGCCGCTGAGCCTCCAACCTGACCCTGCCCGGCCTCCCTGGCTCACACATGGCCTCCGCCCCAGCAATGGGCTCGCGCGCAAGAAGCGCCCAGAAACGGGGCGGCGGCGGCGAGGCACCTGGCAGCTGCGGAAAGTGAGCTGGTGCCTCATGTCCCACAGCGAACCCTCGCCACCGTCTTCAGGGGACACCGTGCGCCAGCCCCCGGGCCGTTCCCGCTCGCCCCCTCCCCCGTACCTGGAGCAGGTGGAGAGGACGCGTGAAACTGCCCGTTCCATTGAGCTGACTCATGGGCCGAGGCCGCGGCTGTTATGAAGACGGGGGCGCCCAGGGCTCAGTCCTGAGGAGCCGGCTTCTCAGAATCGGCCGCGCTCAGCCGCGGGCAGGCAGGAAGCCCAGCTTTCATTTCCCTCCGCGGGTCCATTTTCCGTGATTAGCCGAGAACAGGGCCAGTCGCGGGAGCACTTCCCGTCGCTCGGGGGACAGCGGAGGGGACGTTCGCGCCAGCGCGTGGGCTGCTCTCTCCTTAAGCATGAGAAACGGGGACAGGAGACGGGAAAGACGCAAAGGCCGCGTTTGCTGCCAGGTCAGCGGGAAGGGCAATTCTTTCCCTCATTCCCGAGAATCTGGGCGGGGGGGGCGGCCAGGGAGAGCCCAGGAAACCACACACCAGCCCCCCCTCCCTCCAGGGAGACCTGCTTCTCGGGGGCCCCAGGTGCCCATCCAGGGAGTGGAGGCTTTTGTTATTAGAAAAATAATTAAGACAACTGGGGGGGAAGCACTTTTTCCAATGTAATAACCAGAAACTATTAGGGACAAGTTTCAGCTGAGCTGCCGTGGAAGACGCTGTTCGCAGAGGGTGTGCGCTGACACGCTGGCTCGCTAAGTGTCGCGTACGCTCAGGAGAGTCCGCAGGGAGAAGCGGGAGGGGGGAGGGAGGTGCTTTCCTGGCGAGCCGGGCAAGAGCGGGTGGCTCAGGTGTTAAAATACTAAAAGGTGAAAGGCCACAATCTTAGAAGAAAGTGAGTGTTTGTCTAACCTGTGGCCTAACCAGATGTTTTTAAAGAATATGAGCAACGAAGAAGCCAGGACAGAAACAACGACCACATTCCAACCAACGGCAACGTAAGAGAGCGTTAGGACGTAAGAGAAAATTAGACCAAGTCCGTGAGGGGCACCGACCGGAAAGTTCCCCGACGGCCAAAGCCAGTGCGGGCAGGACGCACCTCGCAGGCGTGGGAAATGCCGGGGCGCTGTACGGGGAGACGCGTCCTCACCTCAGGCAGCACCCAAAGGCGGCATCGGGAGCAGATCGAACGGAACAGCGTCTGGGGGTTCCCGGGAGGCGTGAGCTGCGGCTGCTCCTGAGGAGCCATCGAAACGCACATTTAGATGAAAACACACAGAACCTTCTCCGGCCGTTCCGCCCCGAACGCTCACCCCCGAGGAGCAAGGCAGACTGTGAGCGTGGCCGGGACGAGTGAGGGGAACACAGGTGAGGCCCGGGCGTGCCGCACGCTGCACATCACACACCGCGGGCCGTGGTCACGCAGAAGGACGTGGAATTAAACACAAGACGGCCCAGAAGGGCTCCATGTCATGAAATGGAGCATGGGGGGGGGGGTGCACGCATGCACGCATGTGTGTGTGAGTGTGGTGTGTCTGAGTGTGTGCGTGTGTGTGAGTGTGTGTATTTGTATGAGTGTGGGGTGTGAGTGTGGCACATGTGTGCATGTGCGTGCATGTGTGTGAGTGTGGTGAGTGTGGTGAGTGTGGTGAGTGTGGTGGGTGTGGTGGGTGTGTGAGTGTGGTGAGTGTGGTGGGTGTGGTGAGTGTGTGAGTGTGTGAGTGTGGTGAGTGTGTGAGTGTGGTGAGTGTGGTGAGTGCGGTGGGTGTGGTGAGTGTGTGTGTGGTGAGTGTGGTGGGTGTGTGAGTGTGGTGAGTGTGGTGGGTGTGGTGAGTGTGTGAGTGTGTGAGTGTGGTGAGTGTGTGAGTGTGGTGAGTGTGGTGAGTGTGGTGAGTGTGGTGAGTGTGTGAGTGTGGTGAGTGTGGGGTGTGGGGTGAGTGTAGGGTGTGTGGTGAGTGTGGTGAGTGTGGGGTGTGGTGAGTGTGGTGAGTGTGTGAGTGTGGTGAGTGTGGTGAGTGTGGTGAGTGTGCGAGTGTGTGAGTGTGGTGAGTGTGGTGAGTGTGGTGAGTGTGGTGAGTGTGGGGTATGGGGTGTGGGGTGTGTGTGATGAGACATACCCAGCACACTCCCCAGGTGCCCAGGACGCCGTCTCGGGGTGCATTTCCTGGGGGGGTCTGCTCTCCCCTACAGCTGGGGGTCCCCAGACTGAGCCCCGGCCTGCGGGGAACCCTGAGGCCCCGTCCCCCCGGCTTTGCTCCCACTCTGTCTGTGAGTCCACGGGCCCTGGCCCCCTTTGCGCTGGGTCCCTGCTAGGCCGGGAAGGCAGAGCACACCTCAGAGATGCCCAGGAAGGAGCCACAGCCCGGGAGGGTCAGGGAGGAGGGACACAAGGACCGGAGCTCCCAGGGTGGTCACCCCCACTCACCCCCACAGCAGGGCCTGACCAAAGTGCAGGTCCATGTCCGCAGGGAGAAGCAGAGCGTGGTGTGAAAAGGGAGGTGGGCCAGGCTGTCCCTGACAACTTCAACCCCTTAGACAGCGGCCCTGACGTTACTTGTTCTGTTCCTGTTACTGATCTACAAGCAATTGTTAAAAAGGGAGCAGTGAGAGTTAGAGGAGGTGATGGGTGTGAAGCACAGCTTATTGGAAATGTTATTTTATCATCATCACCATCAGCACCATCATTATCACCATCACCATCATCACCATCAGCACCATCATTATCACCATCACCACCATCACCATCACCATCATCACCATCATCATCACCATCACCATCATCACCATCAGCACCACCATCACCACCATCACCATCACCACCATCACCACCATCACCACCATCACCACCATCACCACCATCACCATCACCACCATCACCACCATCACCACCATCACCACCACCATCACCACCATCACCACCATCACCACCATCATCACCATCACCATCACCATCACCATCACCATCACCACCATCACCACCATCACCACCATCACCATCACCATCACCACCATCACCACCATCACCACCATCACCACCATCACCACCATCACCATCACCACCATCACCACCATCACCACCATCACCACCACCATCACCATCACCACCATCACCACCATCACCACCATCATCACCATCACCATCACCATCACCATCACCACCATCACCACCATCACCACCATCACCACCACCATCACCACCATCACCACCATCACCACCATCACCACCACCATCACCACCATCACCACCATCATCACCATCACCACCATCACCACCATCACCACCATCACCACCATCACCACCATCACCACCACCATCACCACCATCACCACCATCACCACCATCACCACCACCATCACCACCATCACCACCATCACCACCATCATCACCATCACCACCATCACCACCATCACCACCATCACCACCATCACCATCTCACCATCGCTGTCCCACTGTTCCCCGATGATGCCCTGTGTGTGCCAGCCGAGGGTCAGGCTGTGGGCTGACTCCACAGCCGGGTGGTCACAGGGACTCCAGGACTGGCCCCGTTTCCATCCTCCCTTCCTCCTGGGGACAGGCTCCCTCGCTCTGTGCTCGCACCTCCCCTGTCCACTGGGCCTCTGCGGGCTTCACGGCCCAGACCCATCGGAGACCAGGTGCAGGGTGCGCCTCTCAGCACCCAAAGGCCCGCTCTCCCAACACACCAGGCCGCCCCGAGTCGGCACCACTGCCGGGAAAGCCCGCGAGAGGGGCCCGGAACAGACTCTCAGGGAAGCGCACGGTCCCAGACACTTGCTGGTGGACCTAGACATTTCTTTTTCAAATATTGAAAATACGTTAACTTGTTGACAAACTGAATTTTGTTTTCCGTTTGGAGGAGTAACGTGTGCTGGACGAATCAGACAGAGACCAGGGTCTCTTGTGAGCCTACGGCCACAGAAGACCACGCTGGCATGTGGGGTGCCCACCACCAGCCCTTCCCCATAAACCCTCATTCATCCACCTGTTCATTCGTTCACGCCACAGACGAGCCCTGGTCTTTGTGTGGCGTGTTCTGCACGTGAGGGCCACGGAGGAGCCTGAGCCTGTCTTCGGGGAGCCCCCAATCTGTGGAAAATCACAGCCCGCAGTGAACAGGTGTTAAGGAGGAGGGTACGAAGCCCTGGGGAGGGGCACCCGCAGGCCACGGGGGCCAGGGGGTGTGGGGACGGCACCGTTCATCCGCTTCCACGGCCGGGAGGCGCTCGCACCGCTCACACTGCCGGAACCTGCAGCTTTAATTATTTCCCGTCGCCGCCATCCATCAGACCGACAGCCCGGCTGTGAGGGAGGCCTCTGTCGAGACCCACGGCCCGTGCTGGGCCCGTCGCTCCTGGGCCGTGAATGGCGTCCGGCTGAGGCCGGGGACCAGGGGTGGGAGCCCCCCTCTCCGCACTGCGCCCCCTCCGGCAGCATCGCTGTGACCGCAGGCAGGTCCCCGGCTGCTCAGTCCGGGGGAGGACACCCTCAGAAGGACACCGCCAGGAGGACACCCCCAGGAGGACACCCCCAGGAGGCCCACGCAGCTGGGGGCAGGGGTGCGGGGGGGAGGGAATCCCCCGTCCTTGCCCCTCCTCCCCTGAGGTCACCAGGTGACCGCACGGAGCTAGGAGCCCCTCCCTCCGCCTGCCTGCGGGTGAGGCAGGAGCACACGTGGACGGCGGCCCGTCCACTGGGACCTGCAGGACACGGACCTGCTTTATGTTGGTGCTGCTCTCGCTTTTCACGTCAACGTTATTCCCCGAGATCCCTCCGTCCGCACAGGCTGCCCTTCCGTGTGGCGGCCCGAAGGCCCGGCGTAGACGCCCCGGCAGCCACGAACCCTGTCCTCTCCGCCCGCGAAGCCAGCGCCTCCCGTGACGTGGCCGCGCTCTGGCGGCCGCAGCGGCGTTGTCAGCTGTCCCGGCTCACGGCGCGAGGCTGCCCCAGACGCGGCACCTGGGGCAGAGGATGCGGGTTTTAAGTTGGATTATGTGCAGCCCAGCCCGGCCGGCGAGGCTCAGTGGCTGAGTGCTGACCTACGAACCAGGAGGTCAGGGTTCGATTCCCAGTCAGTCAGGGCACAGGCCCGGGTTGTGGGCTCCATCCCCAGTGGGGGGCGTGCAGGAGGCGGCCGTTCCATGATTCTCTCTCATCATGGATGTTTCCATCTCTCCCTCTCCCTTCCTCTGACATCAATAAACATATATATTTTTTAAAGACATAAATTGGGATGTTTGTGGTTGTCCCCCACCCTGGGGGCTGTCCCGGAGCCGGTCCCCCAGCGGCTGGCTGCCCGGGGGTCAGACACAGGCTCCCTCGCCCCGTCCATCCCTGCGGGGAGAGCTGGTCTCTTCGCCGGCTCCTGTCTCTCTGTGAAGCCCGCCTTTTCGTTCTCCTTCTGCGAAACCCGTACCAGCGTGGGCACTGGCTTCGCTTTCACACGGACAGCAAGCGCCTGCTCTGCTGCTTCCAGTGATGCCGTCGCTGTCGGGGATTTTCCTCTTCGTGTTGACAAATGTCTGCGCTCGCACCCGCGTCCTCCCTGTTACTCAGGCGTGCGTCTCGCTGTCCTTCGTCGCTGGTGGTGGTTTCTGTCTGCATTTCCCCCCGTAGGCTGCGAAGGCCTCGAAACTGCTATCCCGGCCGTGCCTCCCGGGCCCGTAGCAGGGAGGCTCTGTCCCCCGCCAGCCTCAGGGGCGCCGGGGCTGCTCTGCATCCCATCACCCCATCTCCATCACCCTTCCGCTTCACCCCGCCTCCATCATCCTTCCCTTTCACCCCGCCTCCATCATCCTTCCCTTTCACCCCGCCTCCATCATCCTTCCCTTTCACCCCGTCTCCATCATCCTTCCCTTTCACCCCGCCTCCATCATCCTTCCCTTTCACCCCGTCTCCATCATCCTTCCCTTTCACCCCGCCTCCATCATCCTTCCCTTTCACCCCGTCTCCATCATCCTTCCCTTTCACCCCGCCTCCATCATCCTTCCATTCACCCCGTCTCCATCATCCTTCCATTCACCCCGTCTCCATCATCCTTCCCTTTCACCCCGCCTCCATCATCCTTCCCTTTCACCCCGCCTCCATCATCCTTCCCTTTCACCCCGCCTCCATCATCCTTCCCTTTCACCCCGCCTCCATCACCCTTCCCTTTCACCCCGCCTCCATCATCCTTCCGTTTCACCCCGTCCCCTGAGGCCGCGTCACACAGGCTCCCTGGCCACCTGGGTGGGAGCCGTCTGCCCAGTTCTCCGGTTTCATGTCGGGTTTGCCAAGTTCCCCCTCCTGCTTCCAGGGGCGGCAAAGGAGGCCGACGGCTGTGGGTTTATTCCTGTATTATTATTCTTTGCTTGTTGTATTCTTTATTTTTAAAATGTGTTTTTTATTGATGTCAGAGAGGAAGGGAGAGGGAGAGAGAAACATCACTGATAAGAGACAATCATGGACCGGCTGCCTCCTGCACGCCCCTCACTGGGGATGGAGCCCACAACTCGGGCCTGTGCGCTGGACTGAAATCGAACCATGACCTCCTGGTTCCTAGGTCGATGCTCAGCCACGGAGCCACGCGGCCGAGCCACAGTGAAGTGGTTTAAAAGCTCTTCCTTCACAAGGCCCGAGCTCCTCGGCCGTGGGCGACTGCACTGGCCTTGCTGTGGCCTGAGTCCCGTTTCTGGCTCGTTCCTTCCTCCGTTTCCTCGGGAGCCTCTCTTTCCCGCCTCCGCACCCCGGTCCCGGAGGCGGAGGGGAGCCAGGTCCCCGTGCCTGGCGTCTGGGACGAAGGCGGAAGCGGGACCGCCTGCCCGGTGTGGGAATAAACGCTTGGAATTTACAGAGAAGCTGCGGACGGACGAGGCCGCGATCGAAAGTCCTGCTTCGGGCTGTGGAAACGCTACTGACTTTCAATACCAATTAGGGCGTCTGCACGGCTCCGGGCCGACCCGGTCCGAGGGCCACGCGGGCGCTTTCCATTACTAATCTCCTAGAACGGTGGGAACGAGGCGGGTGGTGAGCGTATGCATCGCACTCGGGGTTCGCCCAGAGCCGGCGGTTTCATTCCCTCCGTCACCGGCATGTGGGTCAGGTCCCGACACTGAGAAAATCCTGTTTCTGACGGAAACTCTGCGGGTTGTGACTGTTGTTTCTCCGGCGCCTGCGAATCGGCTTCCCGTCGCCCCTGGCAGCTCCGGCAGCTTCTGCGGGGGACGCCGAGGTCCAGCCGAGCCCCGCTCCCGCCCAGGCGCCGTGCCCGCGAGCGGCTGGCCGTGAGGCTCTGAATTTCTTGGCCGTCATGTCCCCCCTCACAGTCCCTTCCTGTCTTTTCAGATAATTTTTCTCATTTTCATTTTCCCGAGTGCACGCCTCCTTCGTGCAGCTTTTAAAACCGATCAATACATGTTCACACTATTTCCTTACAGTTATTCTAGTTCTCGCCCTGGCCGGTGAGCTCGGTGGGTAGAGCGTCAGCTTGTACACTGAAGGGTCCCGGGTTCGATTCCGGTCAAGGGCACATGCCTGGGTTGCAGGCTCCTCCCTGGTCCGGGCTCGGGCAGGAGGCAGCCAATCCATGTGTTTCTCTCACATCGATGTTTCTGTCTGTCTTTCCCTTTCTCTCCCACTCTCTCTAAAAATCAATGGAAAAGTATCCTCGGGCCCTGACCAGTTTGGCTCAGTGGATAGAGCGTCGGCCTGCGGACTGAAGGGTCCCAGGTTCGATTCCAGTCAAGGGCACATGCCTTGGTTGCGGGCTCGATCCCCAGTGGGGGGCGGGCAGGAGGCAGCTGATCAAATTTTCTCTCATCATTGATGTTTCTCTCTCTCTCCCTCTCCCTTCCTCTCTGAAATCAATAAAGAAATATATTTTTTTTAAAAAAGAAAGAAAAATATCCTCGGGTGAGGATTAAAAAATAATAATTGAAAAAATGACCACGATTCTAGTTCTCTTTTAGATTTTCCACTCGGTGTTAGGAGGGCTCCACGGAAGGAGCTGTGGGCTCCCCTGGCCCCGCCTACCCGTCACTCAATGTTATTTTCACAGCTTTCCTGGGGCACAGTTGACAGATAATAAAGACAGTTGTGTTTAAATTGTGTGCTTTGTAGGGTTTTGACAAACGCAGGGACCTATGAGAGCATCACATGACCAAGAAACTGCGTGTGCGGCCCCCCACCCCCCGCCCCCCGCACCCACCTGCTTCCCCTCGGGGACTCCACAGTCAACCTGGCCTTGTATTTCCACAGGGTGTTTCCAACAGTTTCCTTTCTTTCTGCCAGAGGGCACTGGACCCTGGACGTGCCCCAGAGCCTTTGCACAGCTCTGTACCTGGCGTTTGCATCAGGGTTTACTCCTTCACTCCCTCCGCCTCGGGCACATGACTCTCTGGGAAGCCCCTGGCATCCTGGTCCAGAATTCTGCCCCCTCCTCCCTTCTCCCCGCGCCCCCCCCCCCCCCCCCCGCCCCGCTTGGTCTCTGGGGCTGCACCACCGTCTCCAGGGCCCCTCCCCTTAAGTCTGCTCAGTCCCCGCCGCCCGTTCTCTCAGATGGAACCTCCAAGGGGAGGCCAAGCTTTGTCTCCCTGCTCACTGCTGGGTCCCAGAACCGGGGCCTCCAGCAGGGACTCCAGCACAGTAGGCTGCTGAGCAGGGAGAGGAAGGAGGAGGAGGGGGAGGGGAAGGGGGAGGGGAGGGTAAGGGGGAGGGGAGGGGGAAGGGGAGGGGCAGGGGAGGGAAAGGGGGAGGGAGGGGAGGGGAGCGCAGATGTGGGCCACACCCCACCCGCTCAGAGCCCTCCCCCCCACACTGGCTGTTTGCTGACAGTGCACACACTTGGGGCCAAAGCGCCCCCCAGACTTCAGCGTGGACCGTGGGGTGCCTCTGCCCCCCACAAGCCTGCCCAGGAGCCGAGGCACCCAGATCCTCTGCCAGCCGCCAGCCGCCAGCCGCAGCCGGGAGGGGGCCTGCCCCAGCCTCGACCGGCAGCTTCATGAAGCCCAATCTGATTACGGAGCAGGCGGCATTCAAAGCCAATTTGGAGCCGGTGGATGTTCGCACACACGGCACGCATTTCAGCGCCGACACGGACCTTCCAAATCCACTTACCGGCTCAGCGCGGCCGCGGCCTAATCACGTTCCCGCTCCCCGGCCGCCGGCGTTTCTCCTCCAGGCGCGCTGGGCGGGATGGACACAGACAACCGAGCCTGCGCCGGGCGCCGGGGCTTGGGGCGAGGGTGGAACATACGCGGCTCCTTTGAGGGCCTGGCTGCCCCCCGCCCCTCCCCACCCCCAGATCCACATGCCTTCCCTCCCTGCAGTCAGCGCCACTGCAGCTGCTCTCTGAGGGGCTGCGATGTAAAACAGCTTCTTTGGAGAGAAGAGGCTGGAAACGCTGCCGCTCTTTGGGGGGTTGGGGGGCCTGCCCTAGGCATTCCCCTGCTCCCGTTGGCGGCTGGGGGTCGTGACCCCGCCAGGAAGAGCCCATCTCGGAGGAAGGCGCCGTGCTCATCGCCTCCTCCGCGCCTGCAGGAAGGGTCAGGAGTCACTTTTTAAAAACAGACGCAGCCCGGCCGGCGTGGCTCCGTGGTTGAGCGTGGACCTGTGAACCGGGAGGTCAGGTTCGATCCTGGTCAGGGCACCTGCCCGGGTTGCAGGCTCGGTCCCCAGTAGGGGGCGCGCAGGAGGCAGCCGGTCAGCGAGTGAGAAACACGAAAGGAGACCGGCTTCCCGGTGGGCAGAGCTGTCTCTCCCGCATCCGAAGCCAGAACACAGCGCCCAGGGCCCTGCGGCTCCCATAGGCCCCTCACCGGGGCAGGTGGCGGGAGGTGCGCCGCTTGGAGAGCCGGGCTCCTGGGCCTGACGGGCAGGACCACCCTCACTGTGCCAACCCCCCCCCCAGACCCGGTCACAGGGTGACACCGTCTTCCCGGGGATGTGGGTGGGAGAGGGGAGCCCCTGAGCAGAGCCCTGCAGGTTCCCGGGAGGCGTCTGGCAGGTAATGCATCGCCGGCTGCTGGGTGAGCCCATGGGTGCTGGCCCGCAGCCGGGCTCAGGCTGAAGGCGGAGAATGCATCCGTCCCGGGACCAGCGTCATCCCACCTGCCCCTGGCATCTCCCCGCGGGCCCTGCTTCCCCACCTCCCTCTCCGGGAGCCGCCGCAGCTCCCAGGCCTCGGCGCGTCAGCCGCGAGCGGAGACCCTACGCTAAGGCAGCCTGGGAATCGGACTCTCCCGGGCGGTCGGGACAGGACCTCAGACAGTCTGCTCAGTGACTTGGTTCCTTTGATTTTACTCACAAATAATTAGCCCCCTAAGCCTGCGATTATTGCTAAGCCCTGTGCCCGGGTCGGCCCAGCCGGCGGGGAGGGGCGGGCACCGTAGGCTCTGGCTGGTTCTCGGGGTGCAGTCACATTTGAAGTAAGTCCTTTTCCCTTAACGAGGTGGCTGGGATCTGCTGGCCTCGGTGCCGCCGGCCCTCGGTGAGGCCTTGGTACAGTTCCGGGCGCCGTTTTCTTTGAAAGACAACAATCGAACGTGGACTCGGAAAACGGCGCCTCCCGCTCAAGGTCAGAGGCCTCCAATCCCAGTAAACAGGGCACAGCTTTTTTATCTGGCGACACGGAGATTAGGGCGGCCTCCCCCCTTCCATTCCTAACGTGCGGGATCCGCGTCTGAGGCAGATACCGCCGGGGAGGCTAATTGGAGAGACGGGCAGATAGGCGAGGGCTATCGCGCATCTCATCACGGCCGCTGCCCGGGCTTGCAGGGCGGGGTGCAGGCAGCTCCCTATCTCAGGGGCTCTGAGCTCGGGAAGGAAGCTCCGAGGGCCGGCTTCCTGGCTGGCGGCTTCGGAAAGTTCCGTCTGTGGCCGAGAGGAGGAGGCGTCTGCATCAGGCAGCCCGGGAGGCCCCGCTCCGGCTCCCCCGCGTCCTGGGCTGTGACCTTGGGCAGAGGACCTGGGCTCCGGGAGCCCTGTTTATCAAACGTGCTGTGGGGACTTTAGGGATCAAGGCTCCCCACATGCTTGCCTCCTGCCTGACCCCCAGCCCCCAGGCTGCCTGGGGAGGGACCGAGAATTCCCTGCGTCCCTGGAGACGCGCCGGACCCCTTGCCCTTGTGGGAAACGGGCGCTGGGGTCCAGCCGAACCCCAAGAAGATGGGGTCACCCGAGGGGTGGGGTGCGTTTGCCTAAAAGGTGAGGCCACCTTGCCCGGCTGGCGTGGCTCTGTGGTTGAGCATCAACCTAGGAATCAGGCGGTCAGGGTTCGATTCCCGGTCAGGGCACAGGCCCGGGGTGCAGGCTCCATCCCCAGTGGGGGGCGTGCAGGAGGCAGCCGATCCATGATCCTCTCTCATCATTGATGTTTCTACCTCTCTCTCATTCTCTCTTTCTGAAATCAATAAAAACATATTTTAAAAAATAAAATAAAAGGTGAGGCCACCGCACTCCCACGCTCAGCCCCGCAGGAAGACCAGGCCGCAGCCGGCCCCCAAGCTCCCTGCAAGGACCAGGGCGGCTCTGAGCCCGTGGACTTGGGCCCCGGTGCCCCTGGGTCCCGGAGGAGAAACCCTCACCCTCTCCCCGCGGGAGCCAGCGGGGGCGTCGGAATGGAGGCGCCTTTCCCTCCAGAAGGAAAATCGCTCGGCGAGGCCTATTTTTATCCCCTGTCAATTGTGTAAAACCCTTTCAATTTGGGGGGAAAGCCAGAGCGGCGGAGAAATCAATCGGGAGGTGAGCCGCTTGGAAAGAGGAATTACCGCCGCGCCCAGGTGTCAGCCGCTGCAGACAGCGCCTGTCGGGCTGGGGGTGGGCGGGAGGGTTGGGGGGGGGCGGGCACCCAGAGCATCTGCAGGCGGCCAGGCGGGTCTGCCGTGGGGGAGGGGCACGCTGACCACACACCCCGTCCACGTCCACGTCCTCAGGGCCCAGGGCAGGAGGCACTCCAGGGGGAGGGGTGGACGGGGCGGAAGCAGGAGGGGGCCTGGGTGTCAGGTGCCTCCCCATGGCCTGACAGGGCCATCGCTCACCGTCTGCTCAGCTGCTGGTCCCGCCAGGCGTCTCCATGAGCACGGAGCCTGGAGGTCATGGCAACGGAGCCCAGCGCTGCCCCACCCCCACCCAAGGCAGGAGCGAGGGGGCGGGAGAGGCACCTGGGAAGGGGGCACCGCAGCCACCGCCCGCTGAGGCCCAGGTGTTTCTGCAGGGCGGGCAGTCCCCCACGTGAGCGTGCGGAGCCGGCTGGGAGCGGGAGGGCCACCTGCTTCCAGGGGCAGGACGCCCAGGCCGGGGCCACCCGGGGCCGCGTGACCTGCTGGCCCTGGCCGTGCCCCCTAAGGTTCTGTCATTCCGGGGTGGCCCCGGGCAGCACCTATGGGGTGCGGAACGTGGTGGGTGAGTCGCAAAGCCAAGAAAGGACCCGCCTCCTTCTCCAGGACCAGCTCTGGGGGCCACGCTCCTGGATGCAGGCGGGGGGGTCCCCCTGGGGAGGCAGACTCCATCCTCCCTCCCCCCCCATCCCCATGCTGGTCTCGGCGTGTGCACCCCGCCCTCCTCTGGGCCTGCACAGGCCCGAAGCTGTTCTCACCGATATTTCTTTGTGTGTGTGTATGGGGGTCGGGGGGCTGGTCTGCGTGGTGGGGAAGACGGGCGACTCGGCCCCGAGGGGAGGGGAGTCTTAGGTAAAATCCTATCTAATAATAGACAAACATGGTAATTGACCATACCTTCGCTATGCCTCCCATTGGCTAATCAGGGTGATATGCAAATTAACCACCAACAAAGATGGAGGCTAATTTGCATACTGCAGGCAGGGCGGGACAGCACCATCCCGCCTGCCCTGCCCCCATCCGGGCCTGCTGTTTGCGGCACTGGGCGGCAGGCGTCCATGTGTGACCTGACCTGGGGTGGCCGGGCTGGGCAGCAGCGATCCGCCAGCCTGCCCTGGTGTCCGTGTACAACCCGACCCAGGGCGGCGCCCCAACCCCCGGATCGGCCCTGCCGTGTGGGTGACCCAGGGAGGCGGGGCAGGCACCGAGGGATCAGGCCTGCCATCTGCCACCCGGGAAGTGGGCCTAAGCCAGCAGGTGGTTATCTCCCGAGGGGTCCCAGACTGTGAGAGGATACAAGTGGGGCTGAGGTACATCCCCCCCCCCAGCCCACCTCCCCCCCAGTGCACAAATTTTTGTGCACCGGGCCTCTAGTGTTTCCATGAGAACCCATCCGTCACCCTCCCATGTGTTGGCATGGCCGCGCCCTGTGGGTGGGTCTGGGAGTGCGTCATCGCATCCTCATCGGCAGCACCGTGCACAGGTGATACCGCTCTTCTCTTCTCTCCGCGCACGTCAGGAACGCACGTTTCATTGGCTCTTTAGGGATCCCCATGCCCTCCGGCCGCCGTGCAGCCGCGTGGAGCTTCGTGTCAGGAAGCCCGTGGTGTCGGGGACATGGCTCCGCCCATGTGACTGGGCCCCCTGGGCTCCGGGTGCGGATGCCAGGCTGCCCGTCTGGCCCAGCGACGGAATCGGCTGTGGCCTGCGTGGTGGTTAGGAGCCTCCCAGGAGGGCGTGAAGGCACAGGGCAGGGGGGTATTCTGGGGAGCAGCCTGGGCACCCCCTCTCGGGCTAGGAAGGTCCTCACCTCCTGAGGCCGGAAGGTTTTCAGCAGCGGCTCTGTGCTGAGCCTCCTCAGCCTCACAGGGAGAAGCCGCTGGTCAGACCGGGGAGCCCTCTGCGGCCGTGTCGGGGCCGGGGCGGGGCGGGGCACACCTCTGTCTCGGGGTCACTGGGAGCCCGGGAGACGTGGGCTGTCACACGGCCTGCCTCAGCCCCAGCCTTGGCTCGGTTTTGGGGGTACAGGCTGCAGCCCCAGATGTGAGCCCTTGCTCTGAAGCGCAAGGTCCTGCGTCACGGGGAGGTCTCCCCACATCCGCGGGGTCTCGGGAGAGCCTGTCACCCGCCTCCTCTCGGGATTGTTGTAAGGCTGCCTGTCAGGGGGGCGCACGACAGCGAGGCAAACAGGTGTGAGTATTTCTCTCTTCTCCGCGTCCAGCGTGGCTAGGGAGCCGTCCGGTTCCTGAGTAGGGGCGGCTGGGGAGTGAGAAAGTGAAAGGAAGAGACAGACACAGAGACGGGAGGAAAAGCTGGGACCGGGTGGGAACGCTGTCCTCTGACAGGGACATGGACAGAGACAGGGACCCCGAGCTAATACAGTGTGTTTATTTTATACCCCAAATACCAGGCAGTTTTACTATAAATCAAGACAAAGGAGATTATGCGCATTCCTGGGTGGGCCTGAGTTGTATTCATCCCTGGTGCTTGGCTGGATCTAAATAACAAAACCCACCCCCTGGCACCTGGGCTGAAGGTCAAGCTGACAACACTCCTGCCTTTTGGCAAAGGACATGTTTCCAGGACGTGGCTTTTCCGACGCCACTGGCTTCAGCTGAAGATAATTAAAGAAACGCCCACGTGCCTCCCAGGCGCTCTCTACAAGGTACGGCTATTAATGCAGGAAAGCGAGTGCGAGGCCTTCACCTCTGTCTCTCAGATCACCTGTCTCCTTACACTTTATCACGTTCCGTCTGTTCCCTGGTGGGCACCCTGGTTTCCTGCGGAGATTAACGCCTCGTGGTCAGAAAGGTTCCAACCGATTTCTGAGCCCTGGTTTCTCCTTGGAGCGAATGTGTAGAGAACTGTTTGATCACCAGCCCTCCCAAGGTTTTGTGGAGTCGAATGTATCTGCATCTGAAGTCTTCAATAGATCTTGAATTTTTTGTTGTAAGAAATCTCCTCACACCAAAGTTATACAAATGTGACTCTAAATATCCATTCAAATGTTTTTTCTACTTTATTTTTGGTGGCAGATCTGTCCGGAAGTTACTCTGATATGGTGTGAGGTAGGGATGCTTTGCGTTCCAAATGGACAACACTTGTGTCGGTCCATTCGCCGAGGCTGGGAACAGAGTGGACGGTCTCTTCCATGTGGGCACTGGGTCTTCTCCATGGACTCCGTGTCTTCTCCGTGGACTCTGTGACTTCTCCATGGGCACTGTGTCTTCTCCGTGGACTCCGTGTCTTCTCCGTGGACTACATGTCTTGTCCGTGAACTCCGTGTCTTCTCTGTGGGCACTGTGTCTTCTCCGTGGACTCCATGTCTTCTTCATGGGCACTGTGTCTTCTCCATGGACTATGTGTCTTCTCTGTGGGTACCATGTCTTCTCCATGGACTCCGTGTCTTCTCCGTGGGCACCATGTCTTCTCTGTGAGCTTTGTCTTCTCCGTGGACTCTGTGTCTTCTCTGTGGATTCTGTCTTCCATGTGGATGCCGTGTCTTTTTGCAGATGCTGTGCCTTCCACATGTGTGTGCAGAGCCTAAGCCAACCGCGGTGCTTCGGCAGCACTGGGCTGAGCTGTGACATTGCCGAAGGAGCGAGTGCCCGCCTCTCAGAACATCCTCCGGGAAGAGGGTCCTCCGGGGGGAGTGAGGCTGACGGGTGTGTCAGGGAGAAGTCCCTCTCGGCCTGTTGGGGAGTTTCCACGCGCACTGTAATTAAACGGTCAGACACCAAGGGCACGAGGGCGGGAGGTTTGAGTTTCCCGAGAGCAGCAAAGTGTCATCTCGTTCTGGGTCTGGCGCCAGGCTCACGGGCGCACTCTCTCCTCTTCTTCTCACGGGGCCTGCGCTTTTCTCCGTCAGTTACCAGACCTCATGGCCTGTGTGCAAGGAGATGATCTCTCCTTTCCCCACCGGCTCCGAGCTGCCGCTGCCGGAAGCGCTGCCAGCTGTGTTTGTTCACTTTGTACCCAGCCGCGGAACATCACATTCTGCAGCGGTGACCTGCTGATTCCGCTCAGCTGCCACGGGGAGAGGAGAGCGCGTCCCGAAGCCACCGAAGGAGACCCTGTGGTGAGTGAGGAGCTGCGGTGCCGCCAGTGGTCTTGGCAGGTGGAGCTCCTTCCAGAGCCTGAGACGTGCCAGGTGCAGATGAAGGCGTGTAATCCAGTGTATATGTGTGTGCATGACTGCACACATGTGTGCGTGTGTGAAACGCATGCACACAAAGCCCTGAGGTGTGCCAGGTGCAGATGAAGGCGTGAGGTGCATGCGTGCATATGTGTCATGCGTGTGCATTTGTGGAAGGTATGCACACACACCCCTGAAATGTGCCAGGTGAAAATTAGTGTGCACTTCATGTGTGTGTGTGGGGGGGGGGGGTATACATGTGTACATGTGTGTGCCTGTGTGTGAAAGGCATGTGCATGCATGCACCTGGAATGTGCTCGTGTAAATTAAGGTGTGCAGCGCATGCATGTGTGCACAAAGTTCTGCCTGTGTGTGCATGTGTGTGCTCGCATGTGAAGGGCACACCCACCTGAAATGTGCAAGGTATAAATTACGACATCCAGTGTGTATGTCTGCACCTGAGTGCACATGTGAAAGGTATGCACACACACACACGCACACACACGTGTGCGCGCACACACACACTCACACACGCGCGCACACACAGACACACACGCGCGCACACTCACACACACACGCACACACACGCACACACGCACGCGCACACACACACACGCCAAGGAAAACGGATGCCACTGGCAGTAAACAGATATTGAGGCCCAAGCACCCCCGGTGGCCACAGCCGTCGGCGTGAAGGCGGGCCTGTGGCCAGGGAGGTGCGCCCGCTGCAGGGGGTTCAGGGCCGTGCTCCTCCAAACACGCACCCCCTACCCCCTGGAAGAACAGAGTCCATCGGGTGCGCGTGCACAGGGTGACCGAGGAAGGCAGGCGCTCGGCGCTCTCCGGCATGAACAGCTGCGTTCCTGGCGGCCTCGCTGTCATGAGCCTGCTTGACAGGCGGCTCTTAGAATCATCATCAGAGGAAGCCGGCGGCAGGCACTCGCGGCACCCGGGAGCATGAGAACGGCAGCCCCTCCTCCGGAGACCCCTGCGGAAGACACATCCTGTGACGGGGCCGCGTGGGGCTGCCCCCCAGGCCCGCCCAGCCATGGCTCCCGGGCCCCACGCTGCCGGCCTCCTGAGGCTGGAGACAGAGGAGCCCCTGCTGGGGACCCTCCGGGCAGCCGGTCATGCCCTCTCTGCCTGTCTTCTCTGTGAGCCCCAGGCGGGCGAGCTCAGCCCCTCCTCGGGGAGCCTGCCTGGGAGCGGAGGCACCGGGGTGCTGAGTGGAGAGGGCCGCACGTGGGGCACAGGCGGTGCAGTGCGTGTAGTATTGTTCCCACATCGCAGAGGGGAAAGCGAGGCTGTGGAGGAACGGGGCTGCCTGGGGTCGGCTGGGAGGGGGCAGGGGGCCGCCACTCAGGTGTGTCTGGCTCCCAGGCTGCACGGAGCCCCTGCCGTGGCCGCCAGCTGAGCAGAGGGGTGGGCAGGAGGGGCCTCGGCAGGCACCTGCCGCTCCACCGCGTGAGCTGGGCTCGGGATCCAGGCCGGCTCTGGGGCGGGGACAGACCCCTGGGGGGTCCCATGTCCTGCTGGCTCCCCGGGCTCAGGGGGGGCCGTCTCCCGCTGTGGGGGCGCCGTGGGGACGTGGCTCCTGGCCCCTGGCAGGCGGGAGTTGCTTGGATCATGGGATCCACTCGGGGCGGCAGGTGGCGGATGTCAGTGCTGACCTTGACAGAAACAGAACCAGAACAGAAAGCTCAGCCGCACTGTCCTGACTGACAGGTCAGAATTCAGTAAATCTTCCTCTGCCCGGACACCTGGTGGCACCCGGGGGACACCCCTCGGTTCCTGCCGACGGGGCTGCGGGCTGGGAGCCATCGGTCGCAGGGGCCCGAGCCCCTCCCCAGAGAGCGGCCCTTCGAAAGCCACCGGCGCCTCTGCACCCCGGGCTGTCGACAAAGCTGAGGAGGGGGCGGAGGGGGAGGGTCCTGCGTCCCTGTCCCCAGACGGCGGCCACGGGCAGTTCTCCTCGGGACGTGGACGGTGAGCAATGGCGGCGGGAGGGCCCCGTCCGCGCGCTCGGAGGTGTCAGCGCTGGGCGGGTCTTGGAAGGAGCAGATACATGTGACGAGTGTGGAAGGAGACACGCGTACAACAGGGACGCGAGAGACGGTGTCGAGGCGCAGAAATAAACAGCACCCAGGCCAACACTGCTCGTCGCCACGGCCGCGAGAAGTGACATTTCCCACGAGAAATAAAGAGCCAGAGCGGCTCTCGGGGTGAGACGGACACGGGCCGGCACAGGCCACGGGCCGAGGGACCGAGGGACCCACCCAGCCGCACGCCCCACAGGGCCCCGCGGCCACAGGCGCTCGTGCCCGGGACCCGGTGGGAGGCGGCGGGAAGTCCCGGACCAGGAGCCGCCCGCAGAGCAGAGGGTCCAGCCCGCCAGCATCGCCCCCTTCTCGATGCCGCGCAAACGTGGGCCGGCCCTCGGCCCTCGCCCCTGGGCTGGCGCCTTCCAGGCGGAGGGAGGGCCCACCAGCCTGTTTCCTCCGGGAGCTTCTCTCTGAGGGCCGAGGCACCTGCCACATCCCCGAGAGGCGGGCCGGGTGCCCACGCGGGGGGGGCCCCCTGGGGCCACGGGGAGCTTCCGCCCGTCCTTCCTTCTGCTCGTTGGTGGGTGAACTCTGGGAGACCTGGCGACAGGCTCCCCCACCGCTCGGGCACACGCCTCCGTCCCCCGGGGGGATGCTGACGGGGGGGGGGGGGGGGGGTGTCCATACGACCCCTCGCCTCGGCGGGTTCACCCCAGGCAGGCGTTTCGAGGCCGCCGGGCCTGTCCCCGCGGAGCCCTGGGCCCAGGGAACTGGGACTGAGATGTGGGAGTGGGAACCGGGCCATGTGCTCGGAACACCCCCTCCGCCAGGCCCGCCACGGCTCCGCGGCCCCAGCGCTGGGTCCTTGTTTTGAAATTATTTCTAGAGAAAGAGGCCGGGAACCTGGTAGCAAATGCAGTTGACAGCGAGTGCTCATCACCTGATTACGGAGCGCGCTGTGCACAGTTCTCCGCGGCCGCTCGGGCCGAGCACACGATTAGTGGGTGTGTGAGGAGATGTTACCTGCGGAGCCCTGTCTGCTGAGGTGGGGGCCACGCTTTCCTGGAAGGCGGTGACGTTTCAATGCAGAGGTGAGGAGGGTGTGGGAGAGCAGCCTGCTGGTGGGCGGGGCCCGTGAGGGCCTGGGGGTGAGGGCCTGGAGGGTGAGGGCCTGGGGGGTGAGGGCCTGGGGGGTGAGGGCCTGGAGGGTGAGGGCCTGGGGGGTGAGGGCCTGGGGGGTGAGGACCTGGGGGGGTGAGGGCCTGGGGGGTGAGGGACTGGGGGGTGAGGGCCTGGGGGGTGAGGGCCTGGGGGGGGTGAGGGCCTGGGGGGTGAGGACCTGGGGGGGTGAGGGCCTGGGGGGTGAGGGACTGGGGGGTGAGGGCCTGGGGGGTGAGGGCCTGGGGGGTGAGGACCTGGGGGGGTGAGGGCCTGGGGGGTGAGGGACTGGGGGGTGAGGGCCTGGGGGGTGAGGGCCTGGAGGGTGAGGGCCTGGGGGGTGAGGGCCTGGGGGGTGAGGACCTGGGGGGGTGAGGGCCTGGGGGGTGAGGGACTGGGGGGTGAGGGCCTGGGGGGTGAGGGCCTGGGGGGGTGAGGGCCTGGGGGGTGAGGGCCTGGGGGGGTGAGGGACTGGGGGGTGAGGGCCTGGGGGGTGAGGGCCTGGGGGGTGAGGACCTGGGGGGGTGAGGGCCTGGGGGGTGAGGGACTGGGGGGTGAGGGCCTGGGGGGTGAGGGCCTGGAGGGTGAGGGCCTGGGGGGTGAGGGCCTGGGGGGTGAGGACCTGGGGGGGTGAGGGCCTGGGGGGTGAGGGACTGGGGGGTGAGGGCCTGGGGGGTGAGGGCCTGGGGGGGTGAGGGCCTGGGGGGTGAGGGCCTGGGGGGTGAGGGCCTGGGGGGGTGAGGGCCTGGGGGGTGAGGACCTGGGGGGTGAGGACCTGGGGGTGAGGGCCTGGGGGGTGAGGACCTGGGGGTGAGGGCCTGGGGGGGTGAGGGCCTGGGGGTGAGGGCCTGGGGGTGAGGACCTGGGGGGGTGAGGGCCTGGGGGTGAGGGCCTGGGGGGGTGAGGGCCTGGGGGTGAGGGCCTGGGGGTGAGGACCTGGGGGGGTGAGGGCCTGGGGGTGAGGACCTGGGGGGGTGAGGGACTGGGGGGTGAGGGCCTGGGGGGTGAGGGCCTGGGGGGGTGAGGGCCTGGGGGTGAGGGCCTGGGGGTGAGGACCTGGGGGGGTGAGGGCCTGGGGGTGAGGACCTGGGGGGGTGAGGGACTGGGGGGTGAGGGCCTGGGGGTGAGGGCCTGGGGGGTGAGCACCTGGGGGTGAGGGCCTGGGGGGGTGAGGGCCTGGGGGTGAGGGCCTGGGGGTGAGGACCTGGGGGGGTGAGGGCCTGGGGGTGAGGGCCTGGGGGGGTGAGGGCCTGGGGGGTGAGGGCCTCGGGGGTGAGGGCCTCGGGGGTGAGGGCCTGGGGGGTGAGGGCCTGGGGGGTGAGGGCCTGAGGGGGTGAGGGCCTGAGGGGTGAGGGCCTGGGGGGTGAGGACTTGGGGGGGGTGAGGGCCTGGGAGTGAGGGCCTGGGGGGTGAGGGCCTGGGGGGTGAGGGCCTGGGGGGTGAGGGCCTGGCGGGGTGAGGGCCTGGGGGTGAGGGCCTGGGGGGTGAGGACTTGGGGGGGGTGAGGGCCTGGGAGTGAGGGCCTGGGGGGTGAGGGCCTGGGGGGTGAGGGCCTGGGGGGGTGAGGGCCTGGGGGTGAGGGCCTGGGGGGTGAGGGCCTGGGGGGGTGAGGGCCTGGGGGTGAGGGCCTGGGGGGTGAGGGCCTGGGGGGTGAGGGCCTGGGGGGGTGAGGGCCTCAGGGGAGAGGGCCTGGGGGGTGAGGACCTGGGGGGGTGAGGGCCTGGGGGTGAGGGCCTGGGGGGTGAGGGCCTGGGGGGTGAGGGCCTGGGGGGTGAGGGCCTGGGGGCTGAGGGCCTGGTGGACTGAAGCTGGTGCCCTGAAGGATTGTAAGGAGCAAACGCACCTCCCAACTCTGCACTCGAGGGGATAACGGGACAGGCTCCCCCGCACGGGGTGGGAGTGAGGATGTTGGGGGTGACAATGTTTTGGGGCAAAGTTGGGAGGGAGAGGACACCCCAAAGCTCAAACCCCAGTGCAGGGTGTTGGATGGCTGGTTCTTCAGAGGCCAGTGCGGCTGTGAGTGGGGAGACCAGAGCTGCTCAGATGGCACACGCTCTCACCATGTGCCCGCACACACGTGTACACGTACATGCACATACACGCACATGCATGCACACCACGTGTACACATGCACATACACGCACATACACGCACACATACTATTTCAGGATCTGATCAATGCATAGAGACCCAGGAAAGGCTCCTTCTTGCCTTCCGTGTCCTGGGAGCATCCTGTGTCCTCAGCGCCCACCCCAGATCCCAGGCAATTCAGCCAGGACTCCGGGTCTGGACACGGCTCCCCTCTCCCGGGACCCCAGCCCCTCGCCTCACGGCTCCGAAACCCCGACCTCTCTGTGCCTTCAATGCGCACAGGAGCTCTGCCTGGTTCAGAGGTGGCAGGTGAGCACCATGGTCCATGCCTCCCACCAGCACCCCTGGGGCACCTGGGCTGCTGCAGGGATGGGGGTGCAGGGATGGGGTGCAGGGATGGGGTGCAGGGATGGGGATGTAGGGATGGGGTGCAGGGATGGGGTGCAGGGATGGGGATGTAGGGATGGGGTGCAGGGATGGGGTGCAGGGATGGGGTGCAGGAATGGGGGTGCAGGGATGGGGTTCAGGGATGGGGGTGCAGGGATGGGGTGCAGGGATGGGGTGCAGGGATGGGGGTGCAGGGATGGGGTGCAGGGATGGGGGCTGCAGGGACACAGGTGGGGGGCCATCACAGTAATGACAGCTCAGAGCTCACAGCCTGCCATGCACCCCCAGGCCCTGCCAACCCAGACCAGGGCTCTGCCCAGGCTCGGGGGGTGTCCTGCGCTCTGTGTGTGCAGGGGAGGGCCCGGCATT
>NW_027223754.1:214292678-214350178 GCF_028538775.1 Myotis yumanensis
TTACCTTATTTTTGTTTCCCACTGGTCATGGGTTAAGTTCTTTTCCTTTTTCT
This sequence comes from Myotis yumanensis, assembly GCF_028538775.1. NCBI lineage: Eukaryota > Metazoa > Chordata > Mammalia > Chiroptera > Vespertilionidae > Myotis > Myotis yumanensis. Next base: position 214,292,732 of record NW_027223754.1, read on the forward strand.
TTTTTTCTTTTTTTAATTGACTTTAGAGAGAAAGGAAGGGAGAGAGAGAGAAACATCGATTTGCTGTTCCAGTCACTGGTGCGCCGTTGGTTGGTTGCTGCATGTGCCCTGACTGGGGCTCGAACCCACAACCTGGTGGCCCGAGGGTGGTGCTCTGACCAGCGGGCTCCCGGCCAGGGCTCCTTTCCCCACACAGGCACTCGTCCTTGTAAGCCTCCCCTGAGGACGGCTCCGACATCACACAGGTTTCCATCGCTCGTATTTTCATTTTCCTTTAGTCCAGAATGTTCCCTACATGTTCCTTTTGGCTTTTTTCTCTGACCTCCGGGCTACGCAGACGTGTGGTACTTATTTTCCAAATAGCGGGGATTTTTCAAAATTTCTCTTGTTGGTTTCTAATTTAATTCCACTGTGTGATGTAAATCCCTTTAAATACATTATGGCTTTCTATGGCCCAGAATACGGAACATCTTTACTCTCAGATGCAGTGTGTGACGTTAACATTGTCACCCTCACCCTGGGGATTCACAGAGACGCCCCAGCACCCTCGCCCCGGAGGGTTCACAGAGACGCCAATTAGCAAAAGGGCCCTGGGTTTGATTCCGGTCAAGGGCATGGACCTCAGTTGCCGGCTACTTCCCAGCTGGGCCTTGGTCGGGGGCGCGCACAGGAGGCAACCAATCGATGTGTCTCTCTCACATTGATGTTTCTCTCTGTCTTTCCCTCTCTCTTCCACTCTCTCTAAAAATCAATGGATTAACAACAACAAAAAGGATCGTCAGGTCAGTATAAACCCCCGCAAACAGGCAGGAGCCTGACACTTGTCATTATTTGGAAACAATGTATCACATCCAGAGAGAAACCGAAAACAATGTATCACATCCAGAGAGAAACCGAAACAATGTATCACATCCAGAGAGAAACCGAAACAATGTATCGAAGTCCAGAGAGAAACAGAAACAATGTATCGAAGTCCAGAGAGAAACGGAAACCCGCGGGGAGTGAGCTGTAACCAGGGCTGCAGGTGAGCAGTGAACGTTGTACAATGTAACACAGTCTTTCACGCCATCACAGTTAGGGAAATGGAGAGACACCCACAAGGAGACTGAGAATTAGCCGGAGCCCAGTAAAGAGGGGGCTAAGCCTGCAAACGTGGGGTCCCAGGACGGGAAGGGGGTGTGGTGGGCTGAAGAGTTGTCCCCCAAATTCCTGAGTTGCACATTTCTGACATAACTAATGGGGGTATATTAATAGCTGCGCCCGGCCCTCAGCCGCCCCGCCTCCCCTGCTGCCCCCGGGGGTACGGATCGCCCGTCTCTGTCTCTGGCACCTCCAGGAAAGACTTCATCTGATTCAATTTCATTATTTTCCAGAAATGATTCATTTTCTATGAAAATGTGCACGGGGTTTATTTCATTCCTGGAAATCATTACTTTGTCATGAAAAATTCCAAGGGTCCCAGCCCTCGGAGGATAAAATTAGCCCGGCGGCTCATCGCAGGCCACGGCCCGTGCCCTCGTCCATCCGCGGGGCGGGCGTGGGGCCTGCGTGGGCGGCTGGGCATGACGAGCCTCGGCTTCTCCCCGGGGGGGCCGCCCGTGTCGGGGTCCGCGGAGTCTGAGTCCAGCTGCCTCCGGGGGCCTGAGGTGGCAGAGAGCCCGGGACTCGGGCGGGAAGGCCTCCCGCAGCGAAGAGACACGCAGATCCACGTGGTAACGGCGCCGAGGCCCCATCCCTCGTCCCGTTTCTGGAATGTGATGCCGCCTATCTATGTGCAAGGTCCTTGCTCAGAGGTGCGGGCCGCTGGGCGCACCGGCCGCAGGTGCTGTGCTGGCCACGTGGATACAACGGAGACACGACCATCAGACACGACCGACCGTCTGTTCTCTCGCTCAGGCCAGCTTCCTATGACTATTCTAAACGTCACTAAAGCCCGGCCGGCGTGGCTCAGTGGTGAGCGTCGACCCAGGAACCAGGAGGTCCGGGTTCATTCCCGGTCAGGGCACATGCCCGGGTTGTGGGCTCCATCCCCAGTGGGGAGCGTGCAGGAGGCAGCTGGTCCGCGATTCTCTCTCATCATTGGTGTTTCTCTCTCCCTCTCCCTCCCTCTCTGGAATCAATAAAAATATATTAAAAAATAAATGTCACTGAACAGCCATAGAGACGCACCGGTGAGCCGTGTGTGTTCGAGGTCCCTCCGGGCCAGCGCCGCCCTGACCCGCTCGGCGTCCTGCGCTGAGGCCAGCGGCCGGCTCCTCCGCGAGGCGCCCCCTCCCGGGCCTCCGGGGCCAGAAGGAACCGTGAAAACCGTGCTTCGCCTCCACTAACAACTCACTCCATAGAGTGTCGGCCTCGGCAGGGCCGCGAGGATGTTAAATCAGCGGCGAGAAAAACCCCCGAATCCCAGGGCCGCTGGGAGACAGGCCCTGGGCCCGGGGGCGCCCGGCACCGAGTGACATTCACAGGAACTGATGGCGGGGCTGGACCACCGCTCACTTACCGCCGCCAGTTCCACGGCGGGCCCCCCCCCCCCCCCGCACCCCCCACCCCCCGCATCCCCCGCCCTCCACCCCCCACCCCCCGCACACCCCGCACCCCACACCCCCCCTGCACCCCCCGCACCCCCCCCCCCCCGAGCCCCAACTTCACTCGGCCGGGTCTCCGCAGGGAGCAGGACTGTTCAGATGCCGCCGCTCCTGCCTGTAGACATGGACCTGGAAGGTGCGGAGTGTGAACGCTGGAGCCATTCACTCCCTCACTCACTCATTCATTCATTCATTCATTCACTCACTCACTCATTCACTCGTCCACATGGGCATCTAGGCCCCGTCCCCTCTGTCCTCCCTCCAGTGGCAGCGACCCCACAGGGACGGCGGCCTCTCACTCCCTGTATCACCCGCCGATTCGTGAACGTGACACACCTGTGGCCGTAGCTTCGCGGGCCGTCAGGAGCCCCTCAGGGTCCCCTCCGAGTAACACTCCTGAGCGCAGGAAGGAGAGCGGGGATGGCCGAGCGGCTGAGGCTCTCATCCCGGCTCCAGCTCCTCGCGGCCGTGTGAGTCGGCGCCCTGCACTGGGGGGTTGGGGGGGATGCACACGTGAACGGGCCTTTCCTCAGTCCCCCGACCTCTGGCCTCCACACAGCGGCCTCGGGTCCCCAAGCCTGCATGGCCCGCCCCCCCACCTCTCCCCGCCGTGGGTCCGAGCCCCGAGCTGCCCCGTGACCCAGTCCGTGACCCCGCCTCGGCCTCCGCCTCCCTCCGTCCATCGGCTCAGCCGTGAGGCCGCTGGGCCAGCGTGGGCAGCCCCCCCTCTCCTTCTCAGCACCCAGCACGGCCACGTGGCTGTTAGGTTTGTCTGTTTATGTCCATGTCTGACCCGCTCCCCACCCCCCACGAATCCACACTCCAGAGAGGCACCCATCAGTGCGTGAGGGCAGCACCAGGCACAGCAGGGCAGGGCTCACAGGGGTGGGCCTGTCGGGCAAATGAAAGAGTGAGCGAGTGAATGAGTGAGGGAGGGAGAGAGTGAATGAATGAGTGAGGGAGGGAGGGAGAGAGTGAATGAATGAGTGAGGGAGGGAGGGAGGGAAGGAGAGGAATGGAGGCCCCTCGCGTGTTCTATTGGAGCAGGAGCTCTCTCCTTCCTGTGGCTCCGAGAGCCACACTCTCAGCAGCGGCCGGCCGGGCTGTGGGCAGAGCCGCCTCTCGCTCGCTCTTCGCTGCCCAGGCCGTTGGATTTACTGTAGATTTCGGTGCCAGCCTGGAGCTTCGCCGGGACAGTGGCTGTTTCTGCCTCGACTTCGTTCGTGGCCACCGGGCGTTTGTGGCCACCGGCCTGTCTTCTTCTGGTTCTTCGTTTACAGAGAAACGTTAATCCTTCAGGGGACTCAGATCACAGCCAGCACGGCCTGGCCTTTCCTGGTCTGTGTCCACATCACTTCACCGGGTTGTCTTTCTTACACCTGCTGGCGCGAGGCCCACAGTGAGCGAGGGCCCTGTGCCCCAGCACCTCCCCACCCCCCAGCGCCTCCCCCACCCCCCAGAGCCTCCCCCACCCCCCAGCGCCTCCCCACCCCCCCAGCGCCTCCCCACCCCCCCACTGCCTCCCCCACCCCCCCAGCGCCTCCACCAACCCCCAGCGCCTCTCCACCCCCCAGAGCCTCCCCCAACCCCCAGCACCTCCCCCACCCCCCAGAGCCTCCCCCACCCCCCAGCGCCTCCCCCACCCCCCACCGCCTCCCCCACCCCCAGTGCCTCTCCACCCCCCAGCGCCTCCCCCACCCCCCACCGCCTCCCCCACCCCCAGTGCCTCTCCACCCCCCAGCGCCTCCCCCACCCCCCCACCGCCTCCCCCACCCCCAGCACCTCCCCCACCCCCCAGAGCCTCCCCACCCCCCACCGCCTCCCCCACCCCCCCAGCGCCTCCCCACCCCCACCGCCTCCCCACCCCCCCATCGCCTCCCCCACCCTCCCAACACCTCCCCCACCCCCCAGCACCTCCCCCCTCCGCCAGCGCCTCCCCCACACCCCCACCGCCTCCCCCACCCCCCAGCGCCTCCCCACCCCCCCCCGCGCCTCCCCCACCCCCAGCGCCTCCCCACCCGTGGGGCCCTGGGCGTCCCCCCTTCCCCTGCACACATCTGGGCTGCTGGCCGGCCAGTCTCTGTCAGGCGGCGGCTTTGTCCCCCTGGGGCTCTGCGGTGCCTCCGTGGGGACCGTGCCCTGAGCGGAGAAAGGCAGCACATGTCTCCTCTGACGCCCACGGTTGAGAAGATGCAGCCACAGCTCCCTGGTGGCCTGTGTGGCACAACCGGACCACAATGGCCACTGAGGCAAAGCCACAACCTTCGAGAAGACCTCGCCACCCTCAGAGAGAAGCTGCCAGAGCACCTGGGTCCCTGAGTACCTGTGGTTCCCTGAGCACCTGGGTCCCTGAGCACCTGGGGTTCCCTGAGCACCTGGGGCCCTGAGCACCTGGGTCCCTGAGCACCTGGGGTTCCCTGAGCACCTGGGGCCCTGAGCACCTGTGGTCCCTCAGCACCTGGGTCCCTGAGCACCTGGGGTTCCCTGAGCACCTGGGGCCCTGAGCACCTGTGGTCCCTCAGCACCTGGGTCCCTGAGCACCTGGGGTTCCCTGAGCACCTGGGGCCCTGAGCACCTGTGGTCCCTCAGCACCTGGGTCCCTGAGCACCTGGGTCCCTGAGCACCTGGGGTCCCTGAGCACCTGGGTCCCTCAGCACCTGGGTCCCTGAGCACCTGGGGTTCCCTGAGCACCTGGGTCCCTGAGTACCTGGGGTCCCTGGGCACCTGGGTCCCTGAGCACCTGGGTCCCTGAGCACCTGTGGTTCCCTGAGCACCTGGGGCCCTGAGCACCTGGGGCCCTGAGCACCTGTGGTCCCTCAGCACCTGGGTCCCTGAGCACCTGGGTCCCTGAGTACCTGGGGTCCCTCAGCACCTGGGTCCCTGAGCACCTGGGTCCCTGAGCACCTGTGGTTCCCTGAGCACCTGGGTCCCTGAGCACCTGGGGTCCCTGAGCACCTGGGTCCCTGAGCACCTGGGTCCCTGAGCACCTGGGGTCCCTGAGCACCTGGGTCCCTCAGCACCTGGGTCCCTGAGCGCCTGGGGTTCCCTGAGCACCTGGGTCCCTGAGCGCCTGGGGTTCCCTGAGCACCTGGGTCCCTGAGCACCTGGGGTTCCCTGAGCACCTGGGTCCCTGAGCACCTGGGTCCCTGAGCGCCTGGGGTTCCCTGAGCACCTGGGGGTCCCTGAGCACCTGGGGTCCCGAGTGTGGAGCGGGGGGACCCTCCTGGGCCCCCTGTGCATCGGGCCCACTCCCTGGTGACCTGCTTGGGCCCCTGCTTTCCGGACCCCGGCTGGTTCCGTGTTCGTGGGAGCCTCCCTCTCAGAGGCGGGCTGAGTGCTCGGCTGAAACGTTTACAACGAGCTGCAGGGCGGGAAGTCTGCCTCCCCGGGAGTCTCGGGAGGGTCACACGGTACCAGGCAGGCCAGAGCCCCCCCCCCCCATATGTTCAGTGAGGGGCGAGCCTGGCAGCCCTGGGGCCGGCGAGTGGACAGGGCGTGGATGCCAGACCAAACCCGCAGGACCCAGAGGGAAAGAACGCGGGACGTGGACGCGGCCCCACCGGGTGCTTGTCCAGCTGGCTCTTGGCAGGGCCTCTCGCCCACCCTCCCTCGGAGCCTGGGGCCTGGGAGCCTGGGGCCTGGGGCCTGGGGCCTGGGGCCTGGGGCCTGGGGCCTCGGAGCCTGGGGCCTGGGGCCTGGGGCCTCAGAGCCTGGGGCCTGGGAGCCTGGGGCCTGGGGCCTGGGGCCTGGGGCCTGGGGCCTCGGAGCCTGGGGCCTGGGAGCCTGGGGCCTGGGGCCTGGGGCCTGGGGCCTGGGGCCTCGGAGCCTGGGGCCTGGGAGCCTGGGGCCTGGGAGCCTGGGGGGGGGGGGGCCGAGACTGTGGCCTCCTTCCCCGCCCGCCCCCCCCCCCCCCCGCAGGGCCCTTTCCCAGGAAACACCCCCGGGGCCAGGCCCAGGCTTCTGAACAGGTGAATGTGGGGACAGTGTGGCCGTGTCCCTGGTGGACGCAGTGTGTGCCTCACAGTCAGTTACGAGAACACAGCGAGTCAGAGATCTCAGCCCGGCCCGGCCGCGGGCTCCGTGGCTGAGTCACAACCTGTGAACCAGGAGGTCAGGGTTCGACTTCCGCTCAGGGCACAGGCACGGGTTGTGGGCGCCATCCCCAGTGTGGGGCATGCAGGAGGCAGCCGATCCATGGTTCTCTCTCACCATTGACGTTTCTATTTCTCCCTCCCTCTCTCTTCCTTTCTCTGAAATCAATAAAAATATATTTAAAAAAACAGAGGGCAGGGCTCCGGCTTCAGCCCGGTCCCCAGGCCCCGAGGTCGGCCCCGCGCGCAGAGGCGGCGGGCGCGGGGATTACGCCCAGGGCTGCGTGTGCCGGCTGACAGCTGGGTCTCCTTGTCACTAACGAGGGCCGACCGGGCAATCAGCCGCCTGCACCCTAATTGCTGTCAGAAATGCCGGGCTGAGCTCAATTATCCTAAAACAAAAACAGGCATTTGGGTGTGAAGCCTTCAGTATCTAATTAGACTCTCGGACAGCCCCACGCAGAAGGTCGGCTCAATTAGCTGCCGGGGACACCTGTCCCAGCGGCCGCAGAGCCGCGCACATCGGCGCCCACACACACATGCACTCAGCACCCACACACGTGCACACGCACACATACGCGCACACACGCACTCGGCACACACACGCACACACATACACACGCGCACACACGCACTTAGCGCCCACAGGCACATGCATACACACACGCACACGCATGCACACACACATACACACACGCACACACATGCACACACACTCAGTGTCCACACGCACACACACACACTCTCGGTGCCGCACCCATGCACTTTCTTCTCCTTTCTGCCCACTCGCTCTTCCCCGGAAGCTTTTATGCTAAAGGAACCTCATATCTCTGTGCAGCTGCAGATTTGATGACCTGGTTATATTCCTTACACTCATTTAAAAAATAAAATCATTAAACGATGAAGATAAAAAGTGACCCAAGCCGGTGTGGCTCAGTGGACAGAGCATCAGCCTGCAGAATGAAGCGTCCCGGGTTCGATTTCCGTCAGGGCACGGGCCCAGGGTGCGGGCTCGATCCCCGGTGTGGGGTGTGCAGGAGGCAGCCGATGGGTGATTCTCTCTCGTCATTGATGTTTCTCTCTCTCTCCCTCTTCCTTCTTCTCTGAAATCAATACAAATGTATTTTAAAAAATAAAAGTAAAAATGAGCGCTGGCCAGTTTGGCTCAGTGGTTAGAGTGCCGGCCTGTGCACCCACGGGTTGGGGTTCAGTTCCCGGTGAAGGGCAGGTACCCGGGTTCCGGGAGAGGGCGGGGCTGCTTGACCTTCTCTTAATCGTCGGCGGGGGGGGGGGAGACCAGTTGCTAAAATGTAAGCGGAGTTAAGTCCCGTTTCCCCCGCTGCTCCCCGCCCGCGGGTCTGAGCTTCCTTCCCTCCCTCCTTCCTTTTTTAACCGCGTTTCGTTTACTCAGAGCCGGGGGGGCGGGGGGGGGGGACACCCAGCTGCGCAGGCCAGTGGCAGCCGAGCCTCCTCAGCCGCGGGTTAAACGGCTCCTAATGGCTTCGCGTCTGAACCAAGTGCCACGAGAAGGGAATAAGATCATCCCTGTTGGTGGAAGAGCTTTTTTTTTTTTTTTTTTTACTACAAACTTGGCAGGAAACCAGCCTTGGTCCTTGTGCCTCAGAGCAGTCCCAGGGGAGCAGGGGTGTCCCTTCCGGCCGTAACCGAGGTGGCCTCCAGCTCACCCTTTGAGGAACCCCAGCCGAGGAGGCCGAATGGTCCTTAACAAGCCGGTCTCGGGGCGCAGCCTGTGCGGGAACCGGGGCGGAGGTGCCCACGGCTGCCTCCCTCCCGCGGGCCCTGAGCCCCCACAGGGGCAAACTTCAAACAGCAGCGACCCATCGCTGCTCAGGAGGCCGGCTGGGCAGGGGCTGTGGGTGCCTCCGGCCGCCCGGGGGCCATCCCTGAGGACGTGGGTCGTCCATTCCGCACACGGCGCCCGGGCCACGCGTCCTTCGGGGCCACGTGCAGGTGGAGGGCCCGCGCCCGGCTGCAGCTGCCCAGCCTGCGCCGGGCTGATGGCAGGTGTTTGGAGCCTCCGTGAGGCGTGTGGGAGATGCCGCTGGAACAGAAGAGGAAGGGGACCTGCTGGCCTCCGCCTCCTCCGGGCCCGGCTCCCTGAGCTCGGAGCTCCACGCACGAGAGGCCTGGGCGCCCGTTTGGTTCAAATAGTGGGTCTCGGCCCAGTGGCTGACACAGCGCTCCCGGCCCTGGGACCTCCTGGCGGCAGGAGGGGCTTTGTCCTAACGAGGCCCCGAGTGGAGACTCCGCACAAGAAAGACCAGGTGTGGTTAGAAGCCCGGAACTCTTGTTTCTTTGTTTTTCTTTTTAATATATTTCTATTGATTTCAGAGAGGAAGGAAGAGGGAAAGAGAGAGAAACATCAATGATGAGAGAGACTAATGCATCGGCCGCCGCCTGCACGCCCCCACTGGGGATGGAGCCCACAACCCGGGCACGTGCCCTGACTGGAATCCAACCCTGACCTTCTGGTTCCTAGGTCGATGCTCAGCCACTGAGCCACGCCAGCCGGGCGAGGGCCTGGAACTCTTTGTGCCGCTCAGCACGGCCAGGTTCGGAGCCCGAGAGGGGGCGGTGGAGGAGGGAGAAGACGACAAGAGAAGGAAGCTGGGCCTGGGAGGGACAGCGACAGCCCCACGGCCACGACCTGCCAGCCGAGTCTTTATGTTACAGCAGATCCCACGAGGCTGAGTAAGGGCGCGGTCACAACGTCCTCGGGGTTTCGAATCCCCTCAATCACACGCCCCTGGTCGAGCTTTGCTTACTTGCTGCCCCTCCCGCAGCCCACACCACTCAGCCACGTGGGCCACAGCTTCGGACCATGAGGCCAAGCTCACACCGTGGCCTTCGGCTGTCATGTGCGGGGACTTACACGTGGCTTTGCCAGGAGAGGATCCTGCCCCCTCGTCAGTCCCAGGCTGAACCCATCCAGACGCAGTAGCCGCTCTCCACAGCTCTTGACAAGGGAGAATGACTGGGTGTGTTTTTAAATATATTTTTATTGATGTCAGAGAGGACGGGAGAGGGAGAGGGAAACATCAATGATGAGAGAGAATCATGGATCAGCCGCCTCCTGCACGCCCCCTACTAGGGATCGAGCCCACAACCCGGGCCTGTGCCCTGACCGGGAATCGCACCGTGACCTCCTGGTTCACAGGTTGGCGCTCCACCACGGAGCCACGCCGGCCGGGGCCGAGTTTTTCTAACACACGTGTTTTCCATCAGCCACCAAGCAGCCAAGATGTTTGTAACCAGGTTCCTGCCCTTCATTTCAAAACCAGACGTGAGCACTCAGCCCCGCTGGCACCGTCCAGGGGACAAGCGCCTCCTGGGGTCGGGGCGGCCTCCCCGGGGAGCCCGAGCGTCTGGAAACCAAGACCCTTGTTGCCCAGAAATGCTGGAAGGCAAACTGTCAGGATGCTGCCCTCCACACCGCGGGCCTGGCAGCGCCCCGAGGTGCACGTGTCAAAAATGTCAACTCGCTTGAGCTGTTTTTTTCCTGAGACATAATTCACAGGCCATTAAAATTCACCCTTTTTTTAAAAAATGTGCGATTCGGTGGATTTCGGTCCTGATGACTGTCATTGTGAGTTTAGGGACTCGGAGGCTGAGGCCTCCAACTTCGTGCTTCTCCGTCAAGACTGACGGGCTGTTCTGGACCCGGCGAACTTTCGTTCGAATTTTAGAATCGGCTCAGCTGTTTCTTCAAAGGAGCAAGCTGAGGTTTGGTAGAAATTGAGTCGAGTCGATGGGAGGAGGTTCGGTTTCATTAATTTTCTTTTTTTAAATTCCCTGGTTCATGTGTTTCCTCCCTAATGTTCTTATTGCCTCCCTTGGGCTTGTTTGGGCTAACGGTAAAGTGGAAGATTAGGGTATCGGTTTGAGATCTTTCTTCTCCTTCATGAAGGCACGTACAGCTATCACTTTCCCTCTAAATACGGCCGTGCCTGCACCTGTCCAATCTCAGCGGGCTTCCTCAAAGACAATCTGCATCCCAGCCGTTTCAGTACGTTGAGCTTTTGTTTTCATTTTACCTTAAAATATTTTCTGATTTCATTTATGATTTCTTCTTTGAGCCATTGGCCATTTGGGGCTGTGGTGTTTAATTTCCACACATTTATAATTTTCCAAATTTTCTTATGTTATCAGTTTCTCATTTTATCCCATTGTGGCTGGAACACATATTTTGTCTGACTCTGGACCGTGCACTCAGGCTTGTTTTATGGCCTGTCCTGTGGTCGATGCTGGAGAAGGTCCCACATGCACCTGAAAAGAGGCATGTGTGTACGTTCTGCTGTGATCGAGCAGCATGTTCCACAGATGTCCGCTAGATTCCGTTGAGTATGTGGTGTTCACGTCTTCTGTTTTCTGTTGATCTTCGTCTAGTTGTTCCACCCACTTGTCAACGTGAGATAGTAACATCTCCAACTGTCCTTGTTGAATTGTCTGTGTCTCCGTTCCATTTTCAATTTGTGCTTCAAGTATCTTGGGGCTCTCTTTTTAGATGTATATATATATTTATAGCTGTTACCTTTTCTGGATGGATTCACTCTTTATCTCAAAATGTACTTCTTTGCATCTAAAAACAAATTTCCCCTTAAAGTCTATTTTATTTGCCAGTTCTCTCCAGGCTGCAGCTGCAAAGGAAGCATATTCCCGCCTTCGATCGGTCTGCAGCTCTGCGAATGATGGGTGCCTCCCGCAAACAGCACATACCTGACCTTGGCCGTTTGCTTTCTCAATGCCTGATGTCATTCTTGCCCTATTCCTTTATTCCTGCCTTCTTCTGTGTCCAATATTCCTAGCCTCCCAGTTTAAGTTCCCTGTCGTTTCTCTCACTACCTTGTTCTGAGTTATTCTGTTAGCTGTTGCCCTGGGTTTACAATTAGCAGGTGACTTATATGAATGTGGCTCAGGGTGCCCAGGTTCATTTCAGAGGTAGGAAACCTCTCCGCTCCTGCAAGCCACCTTCTGTCCCCATCCTGGTGCTTCTACAGTCGTGGGGCCCATCTTCTCACAACGAAGTATAGTGATTTATCATTATTTATAAGCAAAGATGAACAGTTATTGCTCTAGGCAATTTTCTCCTAAATCAGATAGGAGAAAAAAAGTGTTACAAACAAAAATTGCACAGATACAGCCTTTATATCTACCTGTTTGTTTGCCTCAACTGGTTCCCTTATTTCTTCATGGACCCGAGTTACTGCCCAACATCCTTCTATTCGGCCTGAAAAACTCGCTTTAGGATATCTTCCAGGAATGCTCCCACAGTGGTCAACTCCCTCCATTTTTGTTTTGTATTTTTTAAATCTTGGAATATCTTAACTTCTCCTTTGTGTTTACAGAATGAATGTTTGTTATGTAGAATCCTTGATGCACGCTTTCGATCTTTCAGCACTCTGCGAGTTCCACCCCATCGCCTCCTGGCCTCCACGTTTCCTGGTGAGAAATCAGCAGTCGACCTACTGAGGATCTCGGGCTCGCTGAGTCAGCCTCTCCTCCTGTTGAGTCACCCTCTCCTCCCGCTGAGTCAGCCTCTCCTGCTGAGTCAGCCTCTCCTGCTGAGTCATCCTCTCCTCCCGCTGAGTCATCCTCTCCTCCCGCTGAGTCATCCTCTCCTCCCGCTGAGTCAGCCTCTCCCGCTGAGTCAGCCTCTCCCGCTGCTTCCAGGGTCCTCACTTTCTCTTTGACTCTTGACGGTTTGATGCTGATGTGCTCGATGTGGATCGCTGAGTTTCTCTGAGCTTTTTGTAGATTAATCTTTTAATCAGCTTTGAGGATTTCATTTTAGCCGTTACACCTTCCAACATTCTCTCTGACCCCTCGCCTCTCTCCGGTGCCTCTGGGACTTGCCTTGTGCATTGGCTGGTGTGGTTAGATGTGCCCTCCGTTCCTTTTTGAACATTTTATAAACACTAGTAGCCGATTTAAGTCTTTGTCTATGAAGTCCAGTGCCCGGGCTTCCTCGGGGATCATTCCTATCGATCGCCTTTCTCCTGTGGATGGTCCACACGGCTTGTTGCTCCCTGTGTCTCGTGATTTTTGTTGAAAACTGGACATTTTAACTACTGTCGTGTGGCAACTCTGAAAAGCAAATTCTTTCTCCTGCCGGGGTGTTGCTGTGGCTTGTCTCTGCTGTTGCTTCACCTTTGTTCGCTTCGCGGCTTCCTCTAAGCCAGCGGTCGGCAAACTCATTAGTCAACAGAGCCAAATATCAACAGTACTTCTTCAAAATAGACTCACCCAGGAGGAAAACCAACTTCTGCGCATGGGCCACGAAGTTTCAGTCACACTGTACCTGTGCCCACACGTGGTATTTTGTGGAAGAGCCACACTCAAGGGGCCAAAGAGCCACATGTGGCTCCCGAGCCGCGGTTTGCCAACCACTGCTCTAAGCAATTCCCCGACGTCTGTGTGGTTTGCTGTGCTTGGCCACTGAAGGCTCTGCTTGGTCAGCTCAGGGACCAGCTAGCGGGTGGAGACGCCTTCAGTGCCTGGAAACGGTGCGTCTCCGTCTTGGCCAAGGTGTCCTGCATGTACTCGGGGTGTGTGCCTTCAGCGCAGACAGACACCCTACAACCGGCCTCTTCCTTTCTTCCTGCAGGTAAAGAGCAGGGGTGCAGGCGAGGGCCTCCCCAGGTCTCCCGCGCGCACGCCTCCCTGTGCAGCACCGGCCCCACTCGTGCAGGTTCCTATAATCCCCGGGAATGTGGGCGGAGCTTCAAACCCCGGAGGACATGTCATTCTCAGCATCTTCCGCGGAGCTCTCTCCTGAGCCTAAAACTTGCTGCGACGGCTACCCACCTCCTCAGGCTCCTGCGAAGGTAAGCAGTTCCCTGTCATTGTTTGTGACAGACTCTCAGGGAAAGGGCTTGTACCACGCTGTGCGAGCTCCGAGTCAGATTCAATAAACACAACCTCGCGAGTCCGGGTCCTCCGGGGCCACCAGAGAGGCCGGGTCCTGGCCCTGCCCCGCAGACACGGCCCCGAGGCCTCAGCCCGCCGCCCCCTCCCGAGAGCGGGCCTGGCGGCTGTGCCAGGGGAGGCTGCTGGCCTCCCAGCGACAGGGAGCTGCAGACGGGAGTGTGAACACATGAGGTTGGAACTCGAGCTCACCGTCTCCCCGGTTCTCAGCTGCTCCGTTGCCTGAATGTTCTCCGATCGCTGCCAACGCGCGGGGAATCTCAAGGCTCCGGGAAACTCCAACTGGAAAGTGTTTGCCAGCTCCCTCGTTGCCTTATGGAGGGGAGGCTGGTCAGACGCGGGGTGACTTCCGTGGCCCCCGACCGGCGAGGGGGGCCGGGGTGAGGGTCCCTCTCAAGGGAGGCCCCCAGCAGGCGCACGGGGGGCAGCGTGCCCCCCACTTCTGTCTTTCTGTGTCTGTGGAGACATCGACACAAACCGGGGCTCGTGCTGATGTTTGTCACCTGAGTTCAGCACAAGCTTCACGGAGACTTTCCTTCCCGAGGCTGGCGGCCTCCTTCTCCGCAGCGAGCTGTCGGCCGCTATCTGCTGCCGGATTGATTGTCTGTTGTTTGTTTGTGTTTTCAGACCAGGACGCTGCGGGCTCAGAGCTGTTCGCCTTCGCCCGTTAGAAGCAAACTCTCCAACGCGCGTCTGTCCGTGGGGCCTGGGGTGCACCTCACGGCCCGTGGAGAGGGTGTTCCCCCCCAGCGGTGGCTCCCGGGGACCGAGCTCTCCTCGCCCTGCGTCCCGCCAGGTGACCGCGCCAGAGCCTCGGGAACCAAGGCCTCCACCCTCGAGAACTGGGACAAAAACGGTCCTCGTTCACCTCCCAGCCTGGGGGCGCTGCTCCAGCCACAAAGGCAGCCGCTGGACAGACCCTGGCCCCACCTCCTGCCACCCCTTGAGCCAGGGCCTCTCAGGAAATCTCTCCTGCACGTCCCCCCCCCCCGCCCCCCCCCCCCGTCCCCATCTGCTGCCAGAGCGGAGAGCCCGCGCCCCGACAGGCGACCATCCCGCCCTCTCACCGCCCTCCCAGGACGGAGGTTGCACGCAGTGAGTAAGGGAGGCGGGATCCTTGCAAATCGCAGGAAGGAGCCAGAGTGAGGGCTGAGTTTCCGCAACAGCTGGACCCTCCCGTCCTGGCTCCTCCATCGTGCGCGGCCTTGACTGGTGTCATTTCAGGAGGGGCCCGCGGCTCCGAGCCCACGGCTGTGGCCCCGCCTAGAAAACTGTGTGGGAGCCGTGCATATGTGCACATGTGTGTGCGTGCATGTGTGTGTGCACATGTGTGCGCGTATGTGTGTGTGTGCGTGTGTGTGCCTGCGTGCATGTGTGCACGTGTGTGCACGTGTGTGTGCCTGCGTGCGAGTGTGTGTCTGTGCTCACGCATGTGTGTGCGAGCGTGTGTGTGCACATGTGTGTGCGCCTGTGTGCCTGTGTGTGTGTGTGTACATGTGTGCGTGGGGCACCCCAGGGCTGAAATACCGAAACCTGTGGCTACACAAACTGAATCAGCAGTGACTCCTGCTCTGTTAGCTTTTCACTCATCGGCGTGTCCTGGGACGCCCCTTCCTGTCCCTCATCGTGGCTGCAGGGCCGCCTGCCCTCACCCAGGGCCTTGCAGGGCATTCACGCGTTCTGCATCTTCTCTTCGCAGCAAAGGGTGCTGAGCCCCTGGTGGGCGCAGGGCCGCTGCTGGGCTCCCTCCTCCCGTCTGGGCGGCGGGAGGCGCTGTCAGGCCCCCCCCCCCCCCCCCCCCCCCCCCCGGCGGGGCAGCGACTCCCTGACCCTCGGTGCCGCTGTCATTCCCGAGGACGCCGCCGGGAAGGCCCAGGTGCGGTCGCCGCGCTGGGATCGGCTGTTAATCACCTCATTCCGGTTTGGACCTCTGCCCTCTTCTCCGCAGCCCCGGGGGCTGGCAGGACCGTCTCCACCTGCAGCCCCGGCCCCCCCGGCACGGGCCCTCCGCCCCAGCAGGTGCCCCCCAAATCCGACGGGGCACGGGGGACCAGACGCCGGGAACTGCGCCTGCAGAAGCAGCAATTCAATCAGGGACGAAAACACGCATTTTCTCTCCGTCTCAGCCAATTTGGAAAGTGGAGGAAGTTGATTTCAAGGGGCCTCGGGGAAATAAGAGGAAACGGGCTCTGGAATGACTGTGGGGAGGGAGCAGCTCTGCTCCGAGCCCGGCATCCTCAGAGGAAAGAGCCGCGGCCGGGGGGGGGGGGGGGGGGGGGGCCCGGAAAGAAGGAGACGGGGCCCGGGGGGGCAGGGGGGCCGGGAGGAGGGAGGGGGCAGGGGCCGGGAGGTGTTTCTGAGCTTCTAATGAGAGCACGTGTCCCTCCCTCCACGGAGCAGCGGGGAGGCCCAGATTGAGGGGAGACACGGCCCGGCAGCTTGGGCCTGTGGGGCTCCTGCTCCGGCTGTTCTGTGACTTGAGGTGAGTGGGGGGAGGGTCTGCGTCACCCCTGAACCCGTCTGCAGAGTTTCTGACCCAGCAGGTCCGTGGGAACCCCGGTGAGGTGCCCGAGACCGAGGGGCTGGCTGAGTGGCCTGCAGAGGACACCCCTCCAACAGCAGTGGGTACCGGCTGACGCTCTGTCCTCACTGCTCCCGCGGGTTCCGGGGCCGCCCCCCTCTATGGCGCCCCCTCTCCGTGGCAACCCCCCCCCCCCACTGCGTCTCTGGGTCCCGAGCACCCAGCCCAGGGCTGCGACCATCGCTCTCCCCCGGTCTCGCCACATCCCCGGGGCAGAGCCGGGAGCGGGAAGCTGACCCCACGGCTCTGGAGACTCTGCCCCCCACACCTGCCTCGGTTTCGTTCCCTTGAGGCTCTGTCCTTCCTACCTGCACGGACAGACAGACAGGCAGGCAGGCAGGACGGCACCGCTCCCGCTGGCTCTGCTCCGAGCAGGTGCAGAAGCCGCCCATGCCCCCCTCCCCGGGCAGAGGGAGGCCGAGGGCTGGGCAGGCCTTGCCCCGGGTGAGGGGGGCGGGGGGGGCCGGGAACTGAGCCTCCTCCCGGGCGGTGTGAGCCTGGACGCCGGGTCAGAAATTCTTCCCCAAGAGCTTCTCCCTCGCTCCCTCCTTGGCCGCCCGGGATCTGATTTAAGGGGTTGGGTGGGGCCGGGCCCAGTCGCTTTTCATCTCCCACGGGTTCCGTCCGTGGGACCCTCAGAGCCCACGGAAGTGCCTGCCTGGGCTGCACAGGCCCCTGCGGCCACAGCCTCCGGCCCGCGGAGCTCGCCTGTCAGCAGGACATTGAGGCGAGCGGCGAACGGACGGTCGGACCTGCCGAGGCGCCCCGGCTGCAGGTCCTGGGGGCGCCCGCTGATGGCAGAGCAGCGACGGGGCCGCGGTGGCCACCGCCCGCCTGTGCGCCCCCACGAGTGAGGCTGCAGGCGGAGGTCTGGCCCGAAGGGACCAGCTTTTCTGAGTCAGACTCACAGGGGTCTCCCTCAAAGGCCTGCAGGGGCGGCGGGAACCCTGGAGCCCCGTCTGCTGAGCCTCTGAGCGGTTTCCGTGAATCCTGCAGGCAGTTAGCTTATTCGTCATAAAACACACAGCCCTGGCCGGTGAGCTCAGTGGGTAGCGCGTCGGCCTGCAGACTGCAGGGCCCGGGTTTGATTCCGGTCAAGGGCACGTACCGCGGTTGCAGGCTCCTCCCCCGCCCTGGTCTGTGCAGGAGGCACCAACCTATGTGTCGCTCTCCCATCGATGTTTCTCTCTCTGTGTCTCTCCTCCCTCCCACTCTCTCTAAATATCCATGGAAACATATCCTTGGGTGAGGATAAACAGAAAGAAAGAAAGAAAAAGAAAGAAAGAAAGAAAGAAAGAAAGAAAGAAAGAAAGAAAGAAGAAAGAAGAAGAAAGAAAGAAGAAAGAAAGAAAGAAAGAAAGAAAGAAAGAAGAAAGAAAGAAAGAAAGAAAGAAGAAGAAAGAAAGAAAAGAAAGAAAGAAGAAAGAAAGAAAGAAAGAAAGAAAGAAAGAAAGAAAGAAAGAAAGAAAGAAAGAAAGAAAGAAAGGGAAAGAAAGGAGGGAGGGAGGCACTTCCATGCTGTGTCCCTGGCAGCCGAGGACATGGCCGGGGGCGGGGGGGGTGGGGGGGGGGGGGCGCAGACACCACAGATGCCCAGACGGCTGGCGAGCAGGGTGAGTGCAGACGCGCGGGGAGGCGGACACGCCCTCCTCCCTGTCCCTCTGCTCCCTCCACGCGGCCTCTGCACCCCCCTGGGGGCCCACCCCGTCCCATCCCGCAGACACAGCGTGAGAGGTGAGCGCTGGGCTGAGCAGGGGGAGAGACGGGAGGGAAGATGAGGGCCTCCTGTCTACTGGGCCCTCGGAGAGCAGGGTCCCGGCACCCAGGTCCCGTCGTGTCGGCTGCTGACGCCCGGGAGGTGCCCCGGGAGGTGCCCCGGGAGGTGCCCCTCGGGTCAGGGACCGTGAGTGCCCTCTCCTGGCTCAGAGGGCACAGGGCACAGCTGGGGACCCTCTAAGCCTCCGGACGGCCGGTTGCAGCCCAGAGGGGCCTGGCTGTGTTTCTGGGAGATGCCAGTTCCCTGGGCCCCTCCCCCCGACAGAGCCCCTCAGTCGGGGTCTCCAGCAGCCCCAGCAAATGGGCCAGACAGAACCCCGCATCTGCCAGCAGCAGCCAGGCCCGAGCTCGGGGAGACCTGGCCAACAGTGCCCCCTGGTGGCCGTGTCACTGCTGCTGCAAACACAGGCCCAGGTCCCGCCTCCGTGTGGACAGGGAGCTCTGGATACCCTCTGTCCGTGGGCAGAGCTGCGTGAGCTCCGGAGGCTGTCCGTGTGTCCGAGTGTCCGTGTGTCCGTGTGTCCATCCGGCGTGTCACGGACCCTGCATCCCGCCGTTCCCAGGCAGCCTCTGTCTGTGGCTCAGCCTCGGGGGCCTGGCCCTGGTGTCCTGGGTGCACCCTGGCCCAGATGGATGGGTTCAGGGAGGGCTGCCTGGAGGAGGAGACGCCCGCCCTGCAGAGCTTGCAGGGTGGTGATGGCATCGGCTGAGCAGAGAGGTGAGCTGGTGGACGGCGGCTGCCTTCGTGTGGGGGGGACCGGGCGAGGCCAGGTGAGCAGCAGCAGAGAGCGTGGAAGGCACCGTCCCTGAGGGCCGTGGGGGTGACCAGACCACCGAGACAGCGCTTGGCGCCAGGAGGTCACGGTCCAGACGGGAGCAAGGCCTGGGGGCCAGGTCCGCGTCCTCCCTGGGGCTGTGTGGGGACCAGCGTCCCCCAAGGCCACGGGCTGCGAGCAGGGGGAGCCCTGGCCCCCTGGGCCGGGCCTGGGACGGGAAGGAGGCCTCCACACGCCCCGGCCCAGAGGCCACCCAGGGCCCTGAGCCCCACAGTGACCGGGTCCGCACGTCTGAGGCAGCCAGGCCGAGGCGCCCCGGGAAACGGCACCCACAGGGCAGAGAGCCCTGATCTGTGACCCGTTTCCCCACCGAAACCCAACAGGACTCCAGGGGACAGCGGGGCGGGGGGGGGGGGGGGGCGCAGACACCCAACAGGCCCTTCTAGCGCAGCGGTTCTCAACCTTCCTACTGCCCGCGACCCTTTACTACAGCTCCTCATGTGGTGGTGACCCCCAATTTCATTGTTACAAATTGAACATAATTAAAGCACAGTGATTAATCACAAAAACAATATGTAATTATATATGTGTTTTCCGATGGTCTTAGGTGACCCCTGTGAAAGGGTCATTCAACCCCCAAAGGGGTCGTGACCCACAGGTTGAGAATCTAGCGGGAAAATGACTTTCAAATAAAAACAGAACAAAATAAAATCTGCGTTTAAAGGCGAAGGCCCTGGCTGCCAGAGAGGCCCCGGGACGCCCCCCTGAGGCTGGAGCCAATGGCTGCCCTGAACCCCCCTCCTCACGCCTGTGTGGGTCCCCGACGTGGGGCTCCGGGAGGGCACGGGCGGCTGCAGGAAGCAGTGGCACACGATCCATGTGCTCCCTCCAGAGGAGCTGCAGGCGCTGAGGCGACGCGGAGAGACCCTGCCCCTGCCTCAGGAGGGCAGACCTGGCCCCGAGGAAGAGGAGAGAGACGCCGGGTTCGATTCCCGCTCAGGGCACAGGCCCCGGCTGCGGGCTCGATCCCCAGTGTGGGGCGTGCAGGAGGCAGCGGTCCATGATTCTCTCTCATTGATGTTTCCCTCTCTCTCTCCCTTTCCCTTCCTTTCTGACATCAATAAAAATATTTTTTAAAAAAAAAGAAGGAGAGAGAGAGAAGAGCGACGTAGAGAAATCGCAGAGAACAGCCACTAAACAGCAGCCACAGATTTGGGATCCACGCACGGCCCCCTCGCCTTCCAGCCGCCCGGCACAAACGCTTTACAAGAACGTGCGACCTGCTTGGCCTCAATAACATCTTCCCAAACAATTACAGTGAAAGTTAAACTGTTGCTGGCCATAAACTCTGGTCATAAAACAATAACATTTAGAATCACAACAGAAGGATGACCGGCAACATCTCAAGGGCTTGGGGAATAAGAAATGCGCTTGCAGGTGATCCTTGGGCCGGAGAGGGTGTAAGAGGCCACGTGCAGGGGCGTGTGGAAAGGAGACCATTTCTCCGGACGCAGCACCCGCGCCAGTCGGAGAAAACGCCTTCCGCAAAAGCAGCTTCATTATTTTCTAAGAAAAACAAAGATAAAGAATGTGGTTCTTTGCTAAACACATTAGGAACGTAACATCGTGAACTCAAAGAAATTCAGAGGGATCGGTTAGAAAAACATGAAAGCTGAAAATACAGGCATAATAAACACAGTGAGGAACGCCTGGCTTATCCAAACTGGGCTCTTTGAAGTTAAACCTCGATAAGCTAATTAGGGGGAGACAGAAAGAGACAGAGAGAAAGGGGGGGGGGCTGGGGAGAGAGGAGGGAGCAAGGAACAGAAATAAGGAGTGATCACACAGAAAGGAAAAATTAGGATAATTACAGGGTAAAAATGTATCTAACGCTATGGAAACATAAATTTAGAAAAAGAGATATTGTTTTGAAATGCAAAAAAATTAACAAAATGTATCCAAAAAGAGGCGGAAAAACTTGAACAGGCCCAGCACCAGAAAGTGTCGGAAGCTAATTAAAGATTCACCACTGGAAAAAGTCAGCGGGTCCGTGCCTGCGACGGGATTTCCTCAAATCTACGGAAGCGAAACCAGGCTGATTCACATCACGTAGAATATTCTGGAATATAGAAAGCGTTTTTTTAAGACTCTCCTTTGAATGTTATGCAATTGCATAGTTCCAAAAGCAAAATCAAATAAAGACAAAGCAGAATGATCAAAACTACCAATATCGTTTACAGACACAGATGCTGAACTCGTTAAAAATGAGCATCAATAAAGGCATCCAGCCCTGGCCGGCGTGGCTCCGTGGATAGAGCGTCAGCCTGCGGACTGACGGGTCCCGGGCTCGATTCCCGTCAAGGACACATAACCCGGTTGCAGGCTCCTCCCCGCCAGGGGCCCTGGTCAGTGCACATGCAGGAGGCAACCAATCGATGCGTTTCTCTCACATCGATGTTTCTCTCTGTCTCTCCCTCTCTCTCCCACTCTCCCTAAAAACAAAAATCAAGGGAAAAATATCCTCGGGTGGAGATTTAAAAACAATATAACAATGATAATGACAAAGAAAAGCGGTTAAATTTTGGGGAAACAATGAAAACCGAGGCATTTTCATGTCACCCCACCCTCCCCTCCTGGGGGGTATGGAAGTCCAGCAGCCCCGCAGCCGTGGCAGCCGTGGCAGCCAGCAGCCTGGTGGCCACAGGGACAGCGTGGGCTTCAGCTTCCGTCCCCTCCCCGGAGAACTGTCCCATCTGGTCCATCTGCCAGGTCCCTGCAAAGCTGCGCTCCGGAGGCTGGTCCACGCTGGACCTGGCTCAGCTCCATCTGCGCAGACAAGCCCACGGCCGCACGTTTGTTGGACACAATCATCAACAATTGTCTTAACGCGGCAGCCGCCTGCGGCAGTGACACCAGTTGGGGCGAAGGAGACCGGCCAAGCAACTGAAAATGAAAAGCTGAGCTCAACCAAGAGACTTGTATGCGTGCCGTACGCACAACCAATGGACGCAGACCACAGAGGGGGAGGGGGAGGGCAGGACTGGGCGGGGGGGGGGGGGGCAATGGGGGATAGCCACACATTTGTAATACCTTAATCAATCAATCAATAAAGAATTAAAAATGGACAGCTGTGATGAGAGCCGGCGGGGGAATTCGAAAAGCCCCAACATACTCCGGGAATCTGGAGGACTGCAGGCGTGTGCGGGGCTGTTGGATGCCCAAGAGAACTGAGAAAGCTCATCACTCACCCCTGGCTGACCCTGAGGCTCCGGCACCAGAAGAGACGGTGAACACAGTCGTCAACCACCTGCCTGACCATTGGAGGTGTGCCCAGCTGACACGCGGGCCCCTCAGAGACTGGGAGACATCGGCTCAGGGGCATTAGGAAGTCTCTCTCTGATTATTGGCCGATCTCCAAGCTAACCAAGCAAAGAATACACACTCCATCATGTCAGCCCCAAAAAGCACTAGACAAGCACACGGCAGCCATAACACACTCGGGGTGGAGGGGCAGGGGAAGGAGGAATCTCATTTCCAGACTTGCTACATTACGTTATTTAAAATTTCCGGTTTTCAACAACAACAAAACATGAGACGTGCAAAGAAACAGGAAATAGTGGTCCCAACATCGGGTGGGTCGTTAATAGAAACTACACCTGAAGCAGCCCGGATGTTGGACTTACTGGACGAAGACTTTAAACCACTATTATAAATATGTTCAAAGCACTAATGGAAACCTTTCTTTAGAAAATGAAATAAAAGCATGAGAATGACACCAAATACGGAATATTAATAAGGATAAATGAACTAATAAAAATAATCTAATAAAAATTCTGGAGTAGAAATATAATAACTGAAATTAAAAAAAAAAACCTCTCTGAATCCAACATAAAAACCATAATATGTTACTCGGTGGTTCTCCAAAGATTGTGTCTACTCTAGTGGCTGATTATACACCAGGGTTATCATAAACTTCTCCCTCCCTTAGAGGACTAAGATCTACTTCATACCTCATGGTATTGGGAGATTAAGTAGTAGAAAACATTGCCCAAAATCATAAAAACACAGATTTTTAAAGGTGATATTTTGAGAACATATGATGCGTAACATGGTTTGTCATCCGCTATTTTGAGGAACCTGATATTTAAAATGGTCATATAGCCACCACGGAAACTGTGATCTACGGGTGGTAAACATGGTTGCCCAGGCGCACACACACACACACACACGCACACCCAGGGCGGAAGGCAATCTGTTCACTCCTTGCGCAGCCTGAAATCTCCCTGACAATTAGCTACGTTTCACTGCAAACATTCAAGGGAAGGGACGTTCTGTGCTTATGACCTACCTGCTCTGCATCCACGAGCAACACTCAGGCTTTCCTAAAGGAGAGAGATGCCCGGCTGACACGGCTCAGTGGTGAGCGTCAACCTGTGAGCCAGGAGGTCAGGGTTTGATTCCCGGTCAGGGCACAGGCCCAGGTTGCGGGCTCCATCCCCAGTGGGGAGCGTGCAGGAGGCAGCCGATCCGTGATTCTCACTCATCATTGGTGTTTTTCTCTCTCTCCTTCTGCCTTCCTCTCTGAAATCAACAACAACAACAAAATGTATTTTTAAAAAGCAGAAAAGAAAGCCAGGTCTCTGGAGTGGAGCCGTGAAGACGCAGCAGGAGCGGCCGGCGTCACCGCTTCTCTCCGGGACCTGCCGCCTCCTCGTGGAGGCTAATGGGGGGGAGGGGGGTCAGGGGGCACTTTCTCAGGACGTGAGGGGCGGCTGGAGCAGCTGGACCTTCCCAGGTTCGGGGAGAAGGACCATGGGGATGGGGGTGGGAGGCCCTGGGAACACACAGATGGCAGGGACGCTGTCAGCGCGTGAGCCGGGGGCCAGCCGAGAAGCACACTTGCCGCCGGGAGCCCCCTGGAGCCCCGTGTCTGCCGGCTCTGCTGGCCCGTAGCCCCCCGGAGCCCCGAGTCTGCCGGCTCTGCTGGCCTGTAGCCCCCCGGAGCCCCGTGTCTGCAGGCTCTGCTGGCCCGTAGCCCCCCGGAGCCCCGAGTCTGCCGGCTCTGCCGCCCGAGGCGCCGCGGCCCCACTCCCCCTGCAGCCACCCAGATTCGCGGGGGTTCCCTCCTCTCACACGAAGCCAAGGCCTTGGGACAGCTGAGCCAGGAGGACGTGGGTGCCTCTCCAAGCCCGGGTGACGGTGGAGGGTCAGGCCCAGGGACAGCCTCCGGGAAGGGGATTCCCAGGCTGCGGGGGGGCGGGGGGGGCGAGCAGGGGACCCAGGAGCAGCGGCAGCCCGATGTGCGGGGGGCGAGGGGGGTCCTACCCTCTCCCCACAGCCACACCCAAGCTACTCCCAGCTTCCACCCGCCTGGGAAGCTGCCCCACCCCCATGCCCCCCCACCCCCATGCCCCCCACCCCCATGCCCCCCACCCCCATGCCCCCCACCCCAATGCCCCCCACATTTGCATCTCACCTGCAGGCGGAGCCCACACCTGGGAGGCTGCTCCCTGCTGAGCTGTGGGGACACCAGCTCAGAGGGGCCTTTGGGCTGTGGGTCCTCCCCCTGCTGCTCAGCAGGACACCCCAGAGATGACGGGAGAGTCCTGGGGGGACACGGGGTGAGGGGAGTCCTGGGGGGACAGGGGGTGAGGGGAGTCCCGGGGGGCGGGAAGGCAGTGCCTGTGTGGGAGCCCAGCCCCCTGCCGGGTGGACCGGCCGCATTCACCACTCGGGTCTCTGGCTCCCACCACGTGGCCGTCCCTGGGGCGAGAGCTGTGCCCGGTGCCGGGAGCGCTGTCCCTCCTGTGAGAGTCCGACCCCGTCAGCAGTTCCGCCTCCAGGGCCCGAGCTATGGGCACAGCCTGTTCCCGGGACCCCCCGCGGGTGGAGCACAGCCGGGGCCACTCTGAGGCCGAGGGCGGGGGTCCCCCAGCAGAAGGGCTTGATTCGGGGGGAAGGCACCGCACCCTGGAAACTCCCAGAAGCCCTCCCGGGGGTGGCGGGAGCAGGACACCCCCTCCCCGGGGAGAGGAGCTTGACGGTCCCCCGCCCCTGCCCTCGGCCCTGACACCACACAGGCCCACGGGCGCTGCGGCCCGTTCACTCGGGACCAGGCCCTCCCCGCGGGCTGCGCGGCCCGAGGCCGAGACCTGGGTTAACGGGTGGCGGCCCCCCCCCCCCCCCCCCCCCCCCGCCAGCGCTGATGAGATTTAATATTTGATGCCGGTCGGTCGTTAGGATGGAATGAATCTGCCGCTTTAATATTGATGGACACTCACTCCGACGACGGCGGCGGGACGAGGATTCGGTGCAAAAGGGATAATTAATTGCCGGACGGTCCAGGCGCCCGCGGACGGCCTTGGGCTTGGCCTCGAGCTGGACGCCCAGGAGCGCCCGCTCCCTGTGTCTCCTCGGGCCCAGCGCGCTCTCTTCCCGGGACCAGGAGGGCGGGGTGATCACTGCGGGACCCAGAGGGGACTCAGCACAGGCCATTGTAGGACTGAATCCTGTGCCCCCGCCCCCCAAAAGGCAAATGTCGGAGCCCTGACCCCCAGGGGACGAGGCCGCCTGGGAGGAATCAGGTGAAGCGAGGCGGAGTGGGGGCCCTGAGCCTACAGGCCTGGCCCTGAGGGAAGACGGGGAGACGGGGAGACGGGGAGACGGGGAGACGCAGAGCTGCTCCGGGTGGGAAACAGCCAGTGAAAGCAGGAGACCCCACGACCTCCCCTCAACCTCCCCACGTGACAAAGGAGACAGTGCACCCGTCCACCCAGAGCACCCGTCCACCCTGGGAGTGAGGGCTTGCTGCCCTGTGTGACCCCGTCCCCGTGTGACCCCGTCCCTGTGTGACCCCGTCCCTGTGTGACGCCGAGCCTGTGTGACCCCGTCCCCGTGTGACGCCGAGCCTGTGTGACCCCGTCCCCGTGTGACCCCATCCTGTGTGACCCCGTCCCCGTGTGACCCCGTCCCCGTGTGACCCCGTCCCTGTGTGACCCCATCCCTGTGTGACCCCGTCCCCGTGTGACCCCGTCCCTGTGTGACCCCATCCCTGTGTGACCCCGTCCCTGTGTGACCCTGTCCCTGTGTGACCCTGAGCCTGTGTGACCCCGTCCCCGTGTGACCCCGTCCTGTGTGACCCCGTCCCCGTGTGACCCCGAGCCTGTGTGACCCCGTCCCTGTGTGACGCCGTCCCTGTGTGACCCCGTCCCTGTGTGACCCTGAGTCTGTGTGACCCCGTCCCCGTGTGACCCCGTCCCCGTGTGACCCTGAGTCTATGTGACCCCGTCCCTGTGTGACCCCGTCCCCATGTGACCCCGTCCCCGTGTGACCCCGTCCCCGTGTGACCCCGTCCCTGTGTGACCCCGTCCCCGTGTGACCCTGTCCCCGTGTAACCCCGTCCCCGTGTGACCCCGTCCCTGTGTGACCCCGTCCCCGTGTGACCCAGGACTCAGGACCCAGGACCCAGGACATTGTTGATGGCGCCTCCTGGGGCTCCTCTCGGCCGCACGGTCTTGGGTTCGAAGGGTGCTGGGCGGGGTCCTGTAGGGTGTCCTCTCCTGGGATCTGTCTCGTGTTTTCCGCCGGATTAGACGGAAGTCACTGGCCTTGGAGGCGGCCGCAGGGTGAAGTCCCTTCCAGGACAGCCAGGGTGGGGCCTCGCCTCGTGTACACCTGGTCCTGGCCAAGGTGTGTATGGGGGGGCGGGGGGGTGCAGGGAGGGGGTGCAGGGAGGCGAAGGCTGTATTTATTTTTTTCGGAGAGGAAGGGAGAGGGAGAGAGAAACATCAAGGATGAGAGAGGCCCTAGCCAGTGTTGCCCAGTGGATAGCGCGCCGGCCTGCAGACTGAAGGCTCCGCGTTCGAATCCAGGCAAGGGCACGCCCCTCAGTGGCAGGCTCCTTCCCAGCCCGGGCCCTGCATGTGCAGGAGGCAACCAGTCGACGTGTTTCCCTCCCACCAATGTTTCTCTCTGTCTTGCCCTCTCTTTTCCATTCTCTCTAAAATCAGTGGGAAAATACCCTTGGTGAGGATTTAAAAAGAGAATGGAGAGAACCATGGATCGCTGCCTCCTGCACGCCCTACACGGGACCAAACCTGCACCCCGGGCCTGTGCCCTGAGCGGGAATCGAACCCTGACCTCCTGGCTCTTAGGTCAACGCTCAGCCACGGAGCCACGCTGGGCACGGCCTCCTTTATAAACACGTGTGTGGGCCCGTGTCCGCCCCGAAGCCCGCACAGGGCTTGGCGGGGGCCGTGGCCCCAGGGGCAGGGCTCGGCGTGGCCTCGCGGATATGAAGTCTCGCCACAGCCCAGACACAGAGCAGCGACTTCCACCCTCCGTGGCCGGCCATCAGCTCCCATCTGGGCGGCGCTCGGTCGGCGCCCTTCACGTCTCACTGGGCACCGAGCAGCCGGCGGCTCCCACAGGCTCCGTCCTGATGCTGCGCTCGCTCCGCCGCGAACAGCCTGGGGTGGAGCGGGCGCCGGGAGCTGCAGACGCCGATCGGTGGGCGGGTTAGTCAGCCCGGCGGGAGCCCGAGCCCTGATTTCCCGGGGCTGCGGGAGGGGGAGCCCCACCGCCCCCCGAGTCCCACCCGCTTGGGCTCCCCGTTGCTTAGTAAGTAGGTTTTAGAGAAATGGGCCTGAGCAGGGTCCTCTGCCAGAGACCGTAGCACCCGGTGAAACGGACCAGCACCTTCAGGGCCCCCAGCGCCGCTCAGAGAAGGTCTCTGAGAGACACACACGGCGGGAGGGGCCCGGGCAGGCACAGGGATGTGCTGCTTCAGGGGGGATCGTGGTGGGGACCCCGCTATGTCTCATTCAGGCCAGCAGGCGACCAGCACTTTCTGTGGCATCCACATGCCCTACTGTGAACATGGGGGCAGACACGTGTGGACATGGGGGCAGACACGTGTGGACATGGGGACAGACACGCATGGACATGGGGGCAGACATGTGTGGACATGGGGGCAGACACGTGTGGACATGGGGGCAGACATGTGTGGACATGGGGACAGACATGTGTGGGCATGGGGGCAGACATGTGTGGACATGGGGGCAGACACGTGTGGACATGGGGGCAGACATGTGTGGACATGGGGGCAGACACGTGTGGACATGGGGGCAGACACGTGTGGACATGGCTGCAGACGGGGACATGAAGGTGGGGGCAGGGCTCCTGCGTCGTAGATGCCCACGCAGCTGACAGGCAGACAACCCCGCAGACACTCAGCTTTGTGGTCACAGAGGTCACCGTTGACTCACCTGCTCATCCACAAAATTGGCTGAAGCCCCAGAGGTGCCAGCACCCCACAGGCCGGGCGGGGGGGGCACAGCCCATGAGGGTCCAGGTGGCCAGGAGCCCAGGAGGCTGGGAGGCTGGGAGGGTCCGAGAAGATGTGTGGGCATCAGGACGCAGGCCCTGAGGGACCCCTGTGACGTCCTGTGGGCCCCATGGGGGCGGGGACTTGGGCGGTGACAGGGCGGCCGTGTCCTGGCTGCCGGGACTCCGGGTGACGCCGGCCTCTCGCTCCCAGAGCGTCCAGTCTGGCGTGAGGCCTGCGGTGGCCTTGGTCATGGCGTGACCCGTCCCGGGGCTGAATCCTCGGGCAGTTCGCTCCCCAACGACGACCGTCTGTGCATGACAACAGGACTGAGCGATTTAAAGCCCGTGATCTGAACCTTAATAGTGGCAGAGCCAGAGGGCAAAGGCAGAGTCCACAGTGAAACCCACATTTCTGCTACATCTTCAGACCAGCTCTGTCCAGCTTAGGGCTGGGCCTAGGCCCTAGGGTTAGGGTTAGGGTTAGGGTTATGGTTAGGGTTGGGGTTAGGGTTAGGGTTAGGGTTGGGGTTAGGGTTAGGGTTAGGGTTAGGGTTAGGGTTAGGGTTATGGTTGGGGTTAGGGTTAGGGTTATGGTTAGGATTGGGGTTAGGGTTAGGGTTAGGGTTATGGTTGGGGTTAGGGTTAGGGTTATGGTTAGGATTGGGGTTAGGGTTAGGGTTAGGGTTAGGGTTGGGGTTAGGGTTAGGGTTAGGGTTAGGGTTGGGGTTAGGGTTAGGGTTATGGTTAGGATTGGGGTTAGGGTTAGGGTTAGGGTTAGTGTTAAGGTTAGGATTGGGGTTAGGGTTGGGGTTAGGGTTAGGGTTAGGGTTAGGGTTAAAGCTAGGACTAGGTTTAGGGTCAGGGTTAGGGTTAGGGTTAGGGTTAGGGTTAGGGTTAGGGTTGGGGTTAGGGTCAGCGCCAGCATCTGCTCTGAGCTCCTCCGGTTCCCCTCCAACATGGTTCTGGGGTTTCATGTGGCGCTGCTGCCTCCAAATGCGTTTCTGCGGGGAATTCTCAGGGGCCATCGTCGGGGGCGCCCGGAGGCGGGCTCAGCGCCACGGGTTCCTCACAGGCCTGATCCACGCCCCTCACCTCTGGGCTCCAGGGACGGACGGGGAGAGGAGCCTGGCTGGGCGGGAGGAAGGCGATGGGAGAGGCCACCCCACCTGGCGGGCAGCGGTCGGCAGGTCCCAGGCCCGCCCTCTGAAGGGCCCGAAGCCCAGTGAGAAACGGGCCATGAAGGACCAGCCAGCGCCTACCTTGGGCCTGGAACCTGGGTTGGGGCGAGGCAGGAGGAGGGAGGAAGCCACAGATTTGCCAGCTTGAAGGCCTTTGCCGTGTGTCTGTGGCATTTCATCAGTGGTCTCGGCACAGCCTCAGACACACACACACGTGACATGCACACGCACACGCACACACCTGTACAAAAGCACAGATGCACATTCACACACGCACACGCATATGTGCGCATGTGCACGCACACACTGATCCGTGCACACACCATGTCACTGAACTTCCCAGCGTTACAACATGTAACTATGTACATACGTCATGTTTAAAAATTGGTGTGCATAGCGGCAGTTTACAAAACGGTGGAAATTGTGTGGATTTATTGTATTTCCTTTTTGCATGTTTCCTGATTGCAATATGCACTCTCGTCACAAAGAACTTGGGAAACCAGGAGAGTCCACAAGTAGAGATGAGGTTGTAAACGTTCTGAACTACATAGCTCAGAAGCAATTAATCCATTTTAATTTCACTGGGACGACCGGGAGAAATAAATAACTTACTCCGCCCCATATGCAAATTAAACAGCCCAATAACTTGCAAAATCAGAAATTACACGGAGACTGCTCCCTGGCGACGTCAAAATAATAACGGGGGACGCGACAGGCGAAACTTAAACTGGAAGCGACACAGACCTGGCGAGGAGAGAGAACGCCCGTCCGGGGCACCCAGCCAGACGGCCCAGCGCCGCAGGGCTTGCTAAGAAAATAATCCACTTACGAAATTTCAGGGGCAAAAACTCCATTCAGGTCAAATTTCGGTGCTTTCATAACCATTTGTGTAAAAATAAGCAACCAAGAAATCTGAGTTAGATGGAGACCAGCAAAGCCCGAAGGGAACCAGGAAGACTCACCGCGAAAGCAGGAAGTCACGGGTGGGGCAGGGGACGGTGAGGCGGCCGGAGAGGGGAGTCCGAGAACGGCTTCTGTCGGGAGACGAGCGGAGAGCCCTGCACCTCCCCTTCAGACCCCGCGTCCTAAGGAGCCCTCGGTGCGATGCACCCACAGGCCCGGGGGGAGGCAGGCCTTCGTCATCCGCCACCTTCTACCATCTCGTCCAAACGGGCCATCTGGGGGGAAGTGCCGATCGCCGGACTGGCCAAAGGAATAGCAGAACCGGCCACCGGGCAATGGCCCCGAGGGGTGTCCTTACGAGCTGTGCCGAGGAGTGTGGTGAACAGCAGTTCCCACGTGGCGGGGGGACCCCACCCCCACGCCCCGAGACCAGAGCCCGCCTGTAAGGTCAGCGGACGAGCAAACCAATTCCATCTGCAGCCTTCAGCCCCCTTCCCTGGGAGGTGGCATCGTCACAGGTTTGGGAATTGTGGTGCGGATGTCTCTGGGGAGGCAGCATTCTGCCTACATTGTAAGTTACCTCAGGCTGCGTTGTGGTGTATTTAAATGAATACAACTGACATAGATAGATGATAGAAAGATAGATTGATAGATAGATAGATAGATAGATAGATAGAAAATAGATGATAGATAGATAGATAGATAGATAGATGATAGATAGATAGATAGATAGATAAATATAGATAGATAGGATGGATGATGGATGGATAATGGGTGGGTGGATGGATGGATGGATAGATGATGGATGGGTGGATGGATGGATGGTGGATGGGTGGATGGATGGATGGATGGATGGTGGATAAATGATGGATGATGGTGGGTGGGTGGGTGGATGGATGGTGGATGGATGATGAATGATGGTTGGATGATGGATGATGGATGGATGGATGGTGGGTGGATGGTGGATGGATGGATGGATGGATGGTGGATTGGTGGATGGATGGTGGATGATGGATGATGGGTGGATGGGTGGATGGTTGATGGGTGGGTGGATGGGTGGATGGTGGATGGGTGGGTGGATGGATGGATGGATGGTGGATGGGTGGATGGATGATGGATGATGGCTGGATGGATGATGGGTGGATGGGTGGATGGGTGGATGGTGGATGGGTGGTTGGATGATGGATGGATGATGGATGGTGGATGGATAGTATCTTGAAGAGTGCACATACCATAGGAGGATTGTGATCTTAACTTTTTAACCTTTTTCATGCGTCCTTCTCTACCATTGGGAGTATTCACAGTGAGGATGAGTTGTTCCCATAGTGCATGGCTGAGTCTCCTGACAGGAAGCTTAAATGAAACTTTAGAATGAGAAACCGCGCTCGGCCGGTGTTCGTTAAAGGTGTCCCTGCCCCTGACGCGCTGGCCTCAGTGGGACCAGTGGCTGTTGTCCTAACGCCTCGGTCGCACGCACAGGACACGTCTCTCTCTGGGCACGCGGGGCCGACCAGCGTCCTGCGGAGTTTGCGTTGTTCTGCTTTGCCCTCTGGCTCATGGAGGAGACGCGCAGCTGAGCGGCCCGTTAGGCGCCGTCCGAGTTCATTTATCTTCAGTTGTCAGGCCGAGAGAACGGAAGGCGGCCTCGCGGGAAGGCGCTGTGGCGCTGACCCGCGTGCTGTCCCCACAGCAGATGAGACGCCCGCGCCTCCCGGGCACGATGCGCGGAGCCGCCAACCAAACTGCCCGCAAAGGGCCACGCCAGCCGGGCCGAGCTGAATGGCCTGGGCGTCCGCCGCTCAGGGGCCTGTGGGCGGTTTCCCTGGAGCGGGCGTCCCGGTGCCCGCCGCAGAGGGCAGCGCCCCTGACCTCAGGGACAATGTCGGCCTGTGTGTTCCGCCTCTGGGGTCCAGCCAGAAGCAATTCCTGAAATCTCCTTCCCCCCCCCCCCCCCCCCCCCGGCAGGCGGTGTCCCCTCCCAGGAGAGGCGGGCGGACGGCCAGGCGTGGCCACTCACCCCGGACACACCCTGGAGTGTGGAGGCGCGAGGGCTGCGCTGCCCTCTGGCCCCGCCTCCATTGAATGAACCACGTGTTCACACAAGGACACGCTCGCTGTGAATTCTGCGGCAGCCACAGGTCCCACGTCCTCTCCCACCGGGAGCCCGCGTGTCCTGTCCCCCGTCCCACCGGAACAGGAAGTGGCCCCTTACGGAAGGAGACCGCAGGGCCCCACGCGAGCTCCTCGAGGGCCGAGGGGCCAGGTGGGCGCCTCTGTGGTGTCGTGTGCCGAGCGGCGGCTTAGGTTCCTGGGCTGGAGGGCCCTGCTTTTGTTTTTGTTTTTTAATATATTTTCATTGATTCCAGAGAAGAAGGGAGAGGAAGGGAGAGGGAGGGAGAGAAATCAATGATGAGAGAGACTCATGGATCGGCTGCCTCCTGCACGCCCCCTACTGGGGATCGAGCCTGCAACCTGAGCACATGCCCTGACCAAAATCGAACCCGGGACCTTTCAGTCCGCAGGCCGAGGCTCTATCCACTGAGCCACACCGGCAGGGCCGCTTTGGATGGCCTGGGGGTGTTTACGGTGGATTTATCTGAACAGCGTCACGCCGTGCTGGGCGAGTGTCCACGTGCTGGGGGGGGGGGGGGGGGGCCATCTGTGCCCCGATCCCCTCACACACAGCGGCCTGGACGCCGGCCTGCGGGCGCCGAGAGCGGCCGTGCCCACCTGTCCATGCCGCAGAGGCCTGCTCGCCTGGCACCTGGGGATATCGCGTGAGCCACGGCCGACATCACGGAGCTCTGCCCAGTCCCGGGGGAGGCGGGTGGGGGGTGTCCCGCCCTCTGGGGTCCAGCCAGAAGCAAGTCCTAAAAGTCGCAAATTCAGAGGAACGCAGGCCCGACGCCCGGGCACGGCGGGGCCCGCCTGCACCTCGCCTTCCGCAGCACCAGTTCCCGTGTGGGAAGCGCTCACAGCCCAGACCCCTGGCGGGACCGACTCCGCGCCCCAGGCCGGCGCCCAGGCAGCCGCGCCAGCACCTGCAGCTCGATGCTTGATGAATTCAGCTGTGAAATATTCACAACCTGGAGATCTATAATGTGACTCATATTTTTACCATTTTTTCCCTGTTTGGCCCTATAAACGCGGCAGCAAGAATCTGTCATGAGCGCCACGCGGAGGTCAAGATGGACGCGTAGAAACGGTTCCTCCGGCGCAGATGGCATCGCCCGGCGCGGCCCAGGCCTCCCCGGAGGTGCTGGCTGATCCTGAAGGCGGCGGAGATACATAGAGGTGCTGCGAGGGGAAGCAGCCTCGGCCCCGCCTTTGCCCGGCGGCGTGGAGGCTCCGGACGGACTCGCCGCGGAACGTGGAGGGAACGGCTGTAGCGCATCTTGTCGAGCAGAGGAGAGACGCCGCTGTTAACGGGAAGAAGCAGAAACGGGCGATGGCTTTGCAGTGGACGGTGCAGCCCAGACGCAGGGTGAAGGCAGAGAGAGCAAGGCCCCCCGCAGGCTCCGGGGCCCTCACTGGGGTGGCGTGTGGCGTGGGCACCGCCGACCAGCACCCCTACCCCTCTGGCAACGTGGCCTCCAAGCCTCGCCTCGGAGCCTGGGCCTCCTGCGTGACCACCCGAGGGCCGTTCGGGGTCACCAACACCAGCACGGCCTCTTCCCGGGGAAACTGAGGCCCGTGGGGTCAGCGCTGCCTGAGGCTGTGCGGTAGGAAACACGGGATCCAAACCCAGGTCTCCTTGGGGCCTAGAGCAGTGATGGCGAGTGATGGTCACCTCTGACACGCGAACTCATTTTTTTGGTTGATTTTTCTTTGTTAAATGGCATCTATATATATAAAAGCCTAAGGGACCATTACGACTGAACGGAACGACTGGTCGACCAGTTGTTATGACACACACTGACCACCAGGGGGCAGATGCTCAATGCAGGAGCTGCCCCCTGGTGGTCAGTGTGCTCCCACAGCCAACCTCCCCCGGTCCCTCCCCCCGGCCGGCAAACTTTGTGTGGTCCCTCCCCACATAGGCAGGCCCTGTCCAGTCTGGCCCCGATCGGGACTGGGCGAGATGGCCCTGGTAGGCCCTGATCCCTGGCCAGGCCTAGGGACCCCCCCCGTGCACAAATTTTGTGCACCAGGCCTCTAGTTTAAATATATAAAATAAATATCAAAAATATAAGTCTTTGTTTTACTGTGGTTGCAAATATCAAAAAATTTCTACGTGTGACACGGCACCAGAGTGAAGTTAGGGTTTTTCAAAGTGCTGACACGCCGAGCTCAAAAGGTTCGCCATCGCTGGCTAGAGCCTCGTCCACGTCACCACGGAGTGCCATTGTCCGGGAGGTTATTGGAAATCACAGTGGGTTTGTAGCCCGGCCGGCGTGGCTCAGGGGTTGAGCATCGACCTGTGAACCAGGAGGTCACGGTTCGATTCCAGTCAGGGCACATGCCCGGGTTGCAGGCTCGATTTCCAGTGGGGGGCATGCAGGAGGCAGCCGGTCCATGATTCTCTCTCATCATGGATGTTTCCATCTCTCTCTCCCTCTCCCTTCCTCTCTGACATCAATAAAAAATGTATAAAAATAAATAAAAATAAAGTGAATGTGTTCTCACAGGAGAGCACGCAGTGTTTCCGGGTCCGTTTTGGAGGAAGCGCAGGTTAATGCTCACGGGGCTCCCGCCCTCGGAGATGAAAATCTGTGAATGAACGATGACGGACATACTTTCATCAGCAGCAGGGAGTGTCCCGGGACCGGCCGTGGGCGGTGGGATCTGCATCTGACTATTTGTGTGTATTTCCCAAATGTTCGCGGCGAGAACGCACCCACCGCGGGCTCCACAGGACGGCCGAGGGAAACGCCGGGCCTTCACTCCCGGGGTCTGTCGATGGTACACACCCTCAGTGACACGGTCAGAACACGTCCCCGGGCGGGGCCGCCCCACTGCCACTGCCACCTGGGCCTCGGAGCCGGGCCTTTGGGGGAGGCTCGCTCCCAGCCCCGGGGTCACCGCGTCCCCATCCCAGCTGCGTGCTGGGTCCAGGTGGGACGCCGTCACCCATCAGGCGTTAAACGAGAAGAAAGAGGAGGCACCACGTGACAAAAGTAACCGCCGATGCCACGTGAGCTCACAGTCCCGGAGGCCCGGCCCCGTCCGAAGCGGCTTCGTCCGACAGCGAGGAAGTCCCAGGCCGGCTGATGCTGGGCCGGGGCTCCCACCTGCCAGGTGCCGGCCGTCGGGCATGGACACGTGTTAGCTCGTTGCCTGGGCACGGCCCTTTG
The DNA here is from genome assembly GCF_028538775.1 of Myotis yumanensis. Classification (NCBI taxonomy): domain Eukaryota; kingdom Metazoa; phylum Chordata; class Mammalia; order Chiroptera; family Vespertilionidae; genus Myotis; species Myotis yumanensis. The sequence goes on from NW_027223754.1 coordinate 214,328,188, forward strand.
AGGCAGGTGTCCCGTGGCTGAAGCGCAGAGGGTGGCGGCGAGTCCCCAGGACCCACAGTCAGTGAGCCTCGAGCCCCCTCCCCCCGTCTGTCCGCTGCACACGCGCTTTGCCCTGGGGTCGCCCACACGCCTGCCTCCTGTGGTCCCTGGAGGCGGCTCGGCAGGTGCCCTCGTCGAATCGGGTGGGGGCCCTGGAGAACCCTGACCGGCGTGTAAGGCACACAGCCTGGTGGACACCTAACGTGTGTGTGAGCGAGTGCATGTGTGTGAGCATGTGCGTGTGTGTGTGTGTGTGTGTGTGCCCTGCACTGTCACCTGTCACTCAGGGCCCCCCCGCACTGTCACCTGTCACTCAGGGCCCCCCCGCACTGTCACCTGTCACTCAGGGCCAGCCTACACTGTCAGCTGTCACTCAGGGCCCCCCCGCACTGTCACCTGTCACTCAGGGCCAGCCTGCACTGTCAGCTGTCACTCAGGGCCCGCCCGGGTTGTCACCTGTGCCAGTTCCACCGCTTCTCCCCTTGCCTCCCAGACCCGATTCACAACTGGCAGACAGATCTCAGCTGCCCTGCTGCCCATGGGGCTTGGCTGGGCTCCATGCCAGGTTCCCTCTCTGCACCAGGTCCCCAAACTCCGCATCAGGCCACATATACACCCCGGGACTCTGCACTGGGCCCCCTCAGCTCCCCAAACCCTGTGCCAGGCCGGACCCGCCAGCACAGTAGGTCCCTCCTCTGGGAGCCTCGTCCGCCCTCCCGCCTCCCCCAGCTCCACGGGGCCCCTCCCCTCTGAGCGGCATCACCAGTTTCCCACCATCATGACTCATCATAACCCCAACACTTGCTCACAGGTTCTCCAAGCCTCGGCTCAGCGCACGGTCCTGGCTCAGCAACTATTCGCCCGTTTTGCAGGAATACACGTAAAACGAATATTACATGTTATTTATAGATTTATATGTGTACATGACATATTACATTGTATATGCATAGTAGAGGCCCTGTGCACGAATTCACAGCTGGCCTGCGGGGATCAGGCCAAAACCGGCTCTCCAACATCCCCCGAGGGGTCTCAAATTGCAAGAGGGTGCAGGCCAGGCCGAGGGACCCCACCGGTGCATAACCGGGGCCAGGGAGGGACCGGGGGAGGGCTCCAGGGTGTGTCTGGCCCGTCTCACCCAGACCTGATTGGCTGGACCCCAGCAGCAAGCTAACCTACTGGTCAGAGCATCTGCCCCCTGGTGGTCGGTGCCCGTCATAGCGACCGGTTGAACACTTAGCATGTTAGGCTTTTATTATATAGGATACCTATTATTCATATATTATATATAATGTATACATTTAGTATTGTTATATATAAAAGTTATATATAATTTTATATTATATAAAAGTCTATACTATATATAAAATGTATAATCTACACTAATAAAAGAGAAACATGGTAATTAGCATACGACCGCTACCCTTCCCATTGGCTAATCAGCATATCCTTATGCAAATTAACTGTCAGCCAAGATGGCGGCCGGCAGCCAGGCAGCTGGAAGCGAACGGGAGGCTTGCTTGCTCCAGTGACTGCAGACTCCAACGTTCCCCGCCTGACTTGCCGGCCTCTGAGCTGCAACTCTAAGAAACTTTGTAACAAATATAGAAGCTAAACAAAACCCCAGAAACCAGCTTTCAGCCAGCCGGGATCTCAGAGCTGGAGTTATACATTGTTTCGATTATAGAACGCAATCAGCAGTGGAAGCCTCAGAGCTAGAGCCAGAGCTAAAGCTGGCCCAGAATTTAAAAAAAAGAAAAAAGAAAAAAAGGAGCGGTTGGGAGCTTCAGTCAATAACCGCCAGCCTGAAAGCAGCCCTCAGACCCTCACCCAGACTGGCCAGGCACCCCAGTGGGGACCCCCACCCTGATCCAGGACACCCTTCAGGGCAAACCAGCCGGCCCCCAGGCCTCTATTCTATATAGTAAAAGGGTAATATGCCTCCCAGCACCGGGATCAGCGGAGCCGCGAGGCCTCCTGGCACTGGATCAGCGTGACAGGGGGCAGCGCCCAAACCCCCTGATCGCCCTGCAGCTCTGTGTGTGACAGGGTGTGGCGCCCCAACCCCCACCTCCCCACAGGCCCTGCTCTGTGTGTGACAGGGTAGAGCCATAACCTCCCCATGGGCCCTGCCCTGAGTGTGACAGTGGCGGCGCCCCAACCCCCTGATCGGCCCTGCTCTGTGGGTGATAGAGGGCGGTGCCCCAACCCCCTGATCCGCCCTGCTCTGTGTGTGACAGGGGGCAGTGCCCTAACTCCCCTATCAGCCCTACTCTGTGCGTGGAGCTCCCCAACCCCCTGATGGGCCCTGCTCTGTGCGTGACAGGGGGCAGCACCCCAACCCCCTGATGGGCCCTGTTCTGTGCGTGACAGGGGGTGGCGCCCCAACTCCCCAATCGGCCCTGCTCTGAGCCCGACCAGGGGCTGCACCTAGGGATTGGGCCTGCCCTCTACCACCCAGGAGCAGGCCTAAGCCAGCAGGTCGTTATCTCCCGAGGGGTCCCAGACTGCGAGAGGGCACAGGCCGGACTGAGGGACCCCCCCTCCCCCCCCCCCCCCAGTGCACAAATTTTGTGCACCGGGCCTCTAGTCCTGTATAATAACACCCTAATATGCAAATCGACCGAGTGGCGGAACGACCAGCGGAATGACTGGCTGCTATGACGCGCGCTGTGTGGAGCGTCTGCCCCCTGAGAGGGAGGCGATCTGTGGCAGCGGTGATCAGGGGGCAGGGCTGGCCAGTGGGCGGCGCCAGGCCGCCAGCCAAGGTGGGTGCCAGTGGGGGCCCCCTGATCACCCCGCCCGCCGGTCGCCCCACAGATCGGCCCTGATCGCCGGCCAGGCCTAGGGACCTTACACTATCTATTGGGAACAGTCTCTTAGATTTAAAAATTAAAACCTGGCAAGGCTGCTCTAACACTGAAAAAACAGCATGATGTAACAATGACATGCATGGACTCTGGCTTGCACATGTTGTGGTCAGCCCTGATCCTGACACTTATAACTGTGTGGCAACGCCAATTACTTCTCTCTGCTTCAGTTTTCCCACCCATAAGATGGGGAAAATGGGGCTACTGCCTCAGAAGGATCCTATTATGTACTACTTTTTATAATCAGGGCAAAACAATGTAGCTGCCCATATAGCAGCAAGATGCCTCTCACCTGTGTGAAAAGTGTGGTCACTGGTGCATGCAGCGTCCCGGATTGTGAGGATGTCTGACTGCCGGTTTAGGCCCAACATCCCCTCAGGGGTCCCAGATTGCGAGAGGACCCAGGCCGGGCTGAGGGGACCAACCCTCCCCCCAACCCCCATGCACGAATTTTGTGCACTGCGCCTCTAGTAATTGCATAATTAGGAATAAGATTTGGTGTGATCTGCACTTTCTATATGTTAGACATATTGATATAAATATAGACCAGAAGGGACTCATGAGGGGCGTGGCCGGTCAGCCTCGGGACTCCGGGCCGCCTGAGCCAGTCCGCTGCCCCATGTCCTCAGATGACCTGACCGCTTCCCCGGCAGGTGTGAGGCCGGGAGCGCAGTGCCAGGTCCGCCTCCCACCTGTGGCCCCAGCATGCACTGTGCTGTGGGCACAGAGTAGGGCCCCGCGGGTGTCTGTGCCTCACTGACCGAGGGCCGCTGTGTTTTGTCTTGTAAAAGGAATGATTGGCTTCCAGAGTTTTGCTTTGTCACAAGACACAGGGCAGGATTTTAAATCAAGGGCTTCCTAATGGATTATTCATTAAGTCGTGCTGGCCGACTAGCTCAGCATTTGGGGGAAATTCTCCTTAATGTAAATTAAATTCCAGAAGGTCAGCGACTTAACTATAAAACGGCACCAAATAAAATAGAGAATTTTTAATAGTTTTGTAGGGAAGATCTTTTTGAATTTTTAAAGCACTTAACCCAGGTTATTAAAAAGGAAAGAATTGGCTAAATAAAAATGGTAACGCAAGACAAATACATGAATCACAGAGCAGACAAATACGTAAATTGCCAGCTGTAATTTAATCCATTGCAAGTGTAACTTAATGCGACGCAGCGTTCATTCATCTTATTGCCAAAGAATTAAGGTCTCCCAAATATGACGTTTCCCCAAAGTCTACGCTGACACCCCGACTGAGAAAAAAATGGGCCAATTCTATAGAAAAGAGGAGAAGTAGAAGACACCGAGGAAACGGAATAAACAAGAAAATAAATCCAACTTCAGCAGACTTGCATGGAGACGACGTAAAATAATACAAATTATTCTTTGTGAAGCAAATTGGCAAAAATTGGGATGTCCGACTGCCGGTTTAGGCCCGATCCCTCTCACAATCCAGCACTGCTGGCTCTTAAACACTCGCCTGCCTGCCTGCCTGATCGCCCCTAACTGCTCACCTGCCTGCCTGATCGCCCCTAACTGCTCACCTGCCTGCCTGATCGCCCCTAACTGCTCACCTGCCTGACTGCCTGATCGTCCCTAACCACTTGCCTGCCTGCCTGATCGCCCGCCCCTAACTGCTCACCTGCCTGCCTGATCACCCCTAACCACTTGCCTGCCTGCCTGATCACCCCTAACCACTTGCCTGCCTGCCTGATCGCCCCTAACTGCTCACCTGCCTGCCTGATCGCCCCTAACTGCTCACCTGCCTGCCTGATCGCCCCTAACTGCTCACCTGACTGCCTGATCATCCCTAACCACTTGCCTGCCTGCCTGATCGCCCCTAACTGCTCACCTGACTGCCTGATCACCCCTAACCACTTGCCTGCCTGCCTGATCACCCCTAACCACTTGCCTGCCTGCCTGATCACCCCTAACCACTTGCCTGCCTGCCTGATCGCCCCTAACTGCTCACCTGACTGCCTGATCACCCCTAACCACTTGCCTGCCTGCCTGATCACCCCTAACCACTTGCCTGCCTGCCTGATCGCCCCTAACTGCTCACCTGCCTGCCTGATCGCCCCTAACTGCTCACCTGCCTGACTGCCTGATCGTCCCTAACCACTTGCCTGCCTGCCTGATCGCCCGCCCCTAACTGCTCACCTGCCTGCCTGATCACCCCTAACCACTTGCCTGCCTGCCTGATCACCCCTAACCACTTGCCTGCCTGCCTGATCGCCCCTAACTGCTCACCTGCCTGCCTGATCGCCCCTAACTGCTCACCTGCCTGCCTGATCGCCCCTAACTGCTCACCTGCCTGCCTGATCGCCCCTAACTGCTCACCTGACTGCCTGATCACCCCTAACCACTTGCCTGCCTGCCTGATCACCCCTAACCACTTGCCTGCCTGCCTGATCGCCCCTAACTGCTCACCTGCCTGCCTGATCGCCCCTAACTGCTCACCTGACTGCCTGATCACCCCTAACCACTTGCCTGCCTACCTGATCGACCCTAACTGCTCACCTGCCTGCCTGATCGCCCCTAACTGCTCACCTGCCTGCCTGATCACCCCTAACCACTTGCCTGCCTGCCTGATCGCCCCTAACTGCTCACCTGCCTGCCTGATCACCCCTAACTGCTCACCTGCCTGCCTGATCGCCCCTAACTGCTCACCTGCCTGCCTGATCACCCCTAACCACTTGCCTGCCTGCCTGATCGCCCCTAACTGCTCACCTGCCTGCCTGATCGCCCCTAACTGCTCACCTGCCTGCCTGATCACCCCTAACCACTTGCCTGCCTACCTGATCGACCCTAACTGCTCACCTGCCTGCCTGATCGCCCCTAACTGCTCACCTGCCTGCCTGATCACCCCTAACCACTTGCCTGCCTGCCTGATCGACCCTAACTGCTCACCTGCCTGCCTGATCGCCCCTAACTGCTCACCTGCCTGCCTGATCACCCCTAACCACTTGCCTGCCTGCCTGATCGCCCCTAACTGCTCACCTGCCTGCCTGATCGCCCCTAACTGCTCACCTGCCTGCCTGATCGCCCCTAACTGCTCACCTGACTGCCTGATCACCCCTAACCACTTGCCTGCCTGCCTGATCACCCCTAACCACTTGCCTGCCTGCCTGATCGCCCCTAACTGCTCACCTGCCTGACTGCCCCTAATCACTCTGCCTCGCCCCTAGCTGCAGCGGCTTTGTCCAGAAGGACATCCAGAAGGTCGTTCAGCTGTCTGGTCTAATCAGCATATTACACTTTTATTATAGATATATTTTTAATTGATTTCAGAGACCGAGAGAGAGATAGAAACATCCATGATGAGAGAGAATCATGGACCAGCTGCCTCCTGCACACCCCCCACTGGGGACCAAGCCCACAACCCGGGCCTGTGCCCTGACTGGTAATGGAACCGTGACCTCCTGGTTCATAGGCCGACGCTCAACCACGGAGCCACGCCGGCCGGGCTGCAACTGTGGTTTTCACAACCTGGGGAACGAGGTCACAGGAGAAGGGGCAGTGGTCGCACCTGCACCGCTGTGACCCCGCTCGGGGCTGCGGACGCAGGATCCCAGCTCACTGTCCCCTGCGTGTCCGTGTGTCCCCACCGGTGACGTGTGGGTTCCTCGGCCACTGACACCGCACCACAGACGGCGGCTTCGACAGGACCCCCAGGTGCCGGTCTCCCCACGGCCTCTCCCTCTCCCTGTCGCCCCGTCCTGCCTCGGGGCCTGCCCGTCCCTGCTGCCCCCCTCTCCCACCTGCCTCGGGGTCTGCCCCTCCCTGCTGCCCCCCCTCTCCCACCTGCCTCGGGGCCTGCCCGTCCCTGCTGCCCCCCTCTCCCACCTGCCTCGGGGCCTGCCCATCCCTGCTGCCCCCCCTCTCCCACCTGCCTCGGGGCCTGCCCATCCCTGCTGCCCCCCCTTTCCCACCTGCCTCGGGGCCTGCCCGTCCCTGCTGCCCCCCCTTTCCCACCTGCCTCGGGGCCTGCCCATCCCTGCTGCCCCCCTCTCTCACCTGCCTCGGGGCCTGCCCTTCCCTGCTGCCCCCCCTTTCCCACCTGCCTCGGGGCCTGCCCTTCCCTGCTGCCCCCCTTTCCCACCTGCCTCGGGGCCTGCCCTTCCCTGCTGCCCCCCCTTTCCCACCTGCCTCGGGGCCTGCCCTTCCCTGCTGCCCCCCCTTTCCCACCTGCCTCGGGGCCTGCCCTTCCCTGCTGCCCCCCCTTTCCCACCTGCCTCGGGGCCTGCCCTTCCCTGCTGCCCCCCCTTTCCCACCTGCCTCGGGGCCTGCCCATCCCTGCTGCCCCCCCTTTCCCACCTGCCTCGGGGCCTGCCCGTCCCTGCTGCCCCCCCTCTCCCACCTGCCTCGGTCCTGGGCCTCATCTGGCCTTCGTCACCTCTTTAGAGGCCTGTCTCCAAACACAGCCCCATCCTGAGGTCCTGGGGCCCGGGGCTCGCTGTGTGGGTTTTGGGGGAGCAGTTGGATAGCAAGGCGCTGGGGGACCGGGTGAGTGAGGTCTGCAGTCGACACAAACGCTTTGCGGGCTCCTGGGCCTCACCAGGGCTCGGGGCTCAGCCTCCCGTCCTGACCCCGGGTCCTCCGGCAGGTGTACGGCCCGGGAGTGTGGTGCCAGGGGTCACAGGGCAGCCATCACCGGTGTTTGCTGCTGCTGTGAATTCTCACCGGAAGGTGTTTCTCCAGAGAGAGTGGACGGGAGAGGGAGAGACAGAGAGACATGGGTGTGAGGGAGACACACAGATCCGCTGCATCCCGCCCGGTGGCCAGGGATCGAACCTGCGACCTAGGTACCTGCCCTTGACAGGAATGGACCCCGTGACCTTGGGGGGGGGGGGGGGCAGATGCTCTAACCACTGAACCACCAGCCAGGCGTCGTTACCTTTAATAATAATAATAATAATTAATAATAATAATAGTTAATAATAACGGGATCTGCTAAAACATGTCAGCGGGGCGGGGAGACCAGCCCCCAGCGCCCCCTGAACTGCCTTCCAGACGGAAACGCACAGAGTCGCTGCCCCAGCCCGAGTCCCCCCTGAACATGGACAGGGACCTGCTGGTGCTTGAGGCTGGGGGGCGGGGGGGGGGCTCCCCAAGGTCTGTCTCAGCGGGACCACGTGGCAGCGCCCAAGTCCCAGGCGGGGGCTGGGGAGAGGCCCTGGAGGCCCCGGCGCCCCCCCTCCCCCCCCTCCCCCCTCCCCCCCCCTCCCCTGCGCCCCAAGTCTGGCTCCGCCCCCCCCCCCCCCCCCCCCGGAGCAGCGGGCGGTCCGAGCGCCCTGGACGCTGCTCGCTGGTTCTTGTGCGTCAGGAAGCGAAGTCCCCGGAACAGCTCCGGCCCTTTGCGGGGACCCACCCGCGTTCCAGTCCGTGACTGTGGGCGCGCAGAGCCTGGGCGGTGGCACGGCAGCCGGGGGCCTGCAGGGGGCGCCCTTTGCTGCTCAGACAACGGCGACCCCGATGCGCGCGGGACTCAGGACCGGCCACCCGGCTGCTCCCCGCCCGCCCGCCCGCCCCACGGAGGCGGCAGAGCGGGTCCCCAAACCCGGGCGGGGAGGAGGGTGCGGGCGTGGGGCGGGGGCAGAGGGTGGTCCCGCCCAGGGGGCCCGGCGCCCGCCCCTCCCAGCCTCCCCGCCGCGCCAAGGCGCCCACGCCCCTCGCTCGCCCTCAAAGGGGAGCCCCCACGGGCTCATGTATTTGTGCATATGTGTGAGCAGGTGCATTGTGAGCCAGTGTGTGTGTGTGCATGTGCTAGTGTATCTGTGTGCATGCGTGAGAGAATGAGTGTATGTGTGTACGCATGCATGAGCGAGCGTGTATGAGAGTATGTGTGCATGTGTTCGTGTGTGTGTGACTTGCGTGCGTGCATGAACCCGTGTACCTGTGTGCGTGCATGAACCCGTGTACCTGTGTGCGTGCATACGCATGTGCGCGCGCAGGCGTGTGGAGGGCAGGGAGGAAACGGGTTCCGGGATGTGCTCTCCCCCCATTTGGTGGGTCCGGTTCCTGGGGACCTGGAACCGAGGCCACAGGAGCTCAGGGCTGGGAAAGGACCCCTCCCGGGGGAGACGGCCCCCCGATCCTCTGCCGGGGAAGGTGCGAGGCTCACGCAGGAGGGCCCGTGGGCTCTCTGAGCAGCGGCAGGTCCCGGAGCACAAACAGGAACGGGGTGTCCTCGCTGCTGGCTTCCCAGGGACACAGGGGCCTGAGCAGCCTGGTCATAGCGCCCCTTCCCGGGGGCACAGCGAGCAGCAGGCATCGGGGTCGGAACGGGCCGGGTTCCGGGCCTCGAGGAGCAGAAATGTGTCCTGTCCCCGCCCCGGGCCCAGCTCCTCGGAAGCTGGGGGGCTGGGGGGGGACCAGCTGCCCCTCTCTCACCCCCGGGTGCCCGGTCCTTGGGGACCTGGGCTGCAGACCAGCACCCCCTCCGCCTCCGCCTCCCACGGCCTCTCCGCGTGTCCCTGCGCCCATCCTTCCAGAGGACACGGCCTGGACCAGGACCCGCTCCCCGTGGGCTCATCCGCACGGGACCCCCTGCAAGGCCCTGTGGCCGCGGGAGGTCGGTTCCAGGCACCGGGTGGGACTCCACGGTCGCTCGGAGGAGAAAAGGCGGCCCTGGCTCCACGGGGCACTCGGGGCACGCGAGGGGGAGGGGGTGATGCTGACACGCGTCTCACCTCACAGGCCGTCCATTCATTCAATGCACATCATCCACTTCCATCAAAGGCCTCCCCCCGAGGGCGGCGGGTTAGTCTCCCGATCGATATCCCGAGGGACGTGTAATTCGGATAAAAGCTTCATTCTCCGGTTTGGGCTCCAGTTAATTTAGACAATGGCTGGGCCAGACGACTCGATGAGGAAGACGATGGCACTTGGGATGTGAAATCGATGCCGGAGCCGCCGGCGGCCAAGTCAGGAGGTCATCTCTCTGATGGCCGCCGGGCCACGTCCCGTCGCTGCTCCTTCGTGTCAGGTCTGGGGCGCCCCCGGCCGGCGCCCAGCAGGCCCCAGCGCTGTGTCCATTCACCCACCCACTGTCCAGCCTCCTGGTCACTCAGGGGATGGGAACTCGTGGGGCCTGGCCCCCAGCAGGAAGGAGGCGAGGCCACAGCCAGCGCGGAGGTGCCGGCAGGGGGCACAGTCAGCAGACCCCACCAGGCAGGGCTCTGTGGTTGCAAGAAATAGTAACACAGCCCGGCCGGTGTGGCTCAGTGGCTGAGCGTCGACACAGGAACCAGGAGGTCAGGGTTCGATTCCCAGTCGGGGCACAGGCCCGGGTTGCGGGCTCCATCCCCAGTGGGAGGCGTGCAGGAGGCAGCTGGTCCATGATTCTCTCTCAGCATTGATGTTTCTCTCTCTCTTTCTCTCTCTCCTTCTCCCTTCCTCTCTGAATTCAATAAAAGTATATTTTTTTAAAATGAAATATGAACACAATTAAGACGATTTTATGACGGGAAGGCTTAAGGCAGTAGATCCCACGGGGAACATCATTTTATTTTTCGTTTGAAGGACTGGGGAGCAGCAGGGCTGCTGAGGAGGGTGTCGGAGAGCCGGGCCGGAGCCCGAGGCCGCAGTGACCCCAGGCGGGGGGCCGCCCGTCGGCAGAGGGTCAGCAGCCAGAGGAGAACGGGCAGGGGGGTCAGCAGAGGGTCAGCAGCCAGAGGGGGACGGGCTGAGGGGACCGCACAGCCGGGGCCGGAGGTGGTGGAGGTGGCCGGGCACGTCGGCCCCACCTAACACAGCCCAGTCCTCTGCGGAAAGGCCTCCACGGGACCTTCCTGAGCCCGGAGACCACGATCCCACAGGCGGAGGCCACACCCCAACATCCCCAAACACAGCAGAGACGCTAACGGCAGCTCTACGCCCACGCGGACTCCTGTTGGAGCATAAACTGCAGGACGTAAGTTAACCAAGTGTCAGATGGTTAAACAAAAACCAACATCCCCCGAAATGAGCAAGAAACAAGAGGCTGCAGGCAACGAACTGGCACAAATAGGAAAAATCACCCCCTAGAAACGAACATTATAATTGTTGAAATAAGAGCTCAGCGGACGGGTAAACAGCGGGACAGAGCAAATAATAAGCTGGAGATGCATCCGAGCGAATTACCAGACGCACCACGAAGAGACGAGCGGGGAGCCCGAGCCCGGAGCTCACACAGACGGGAGGCGCCGGCCGAGGGGTGGGGAGCGGGGCAGCCTGAGCTGAGCGCGGGCAGAGAACCAGGGGGACCCGCAGTTCAACCGGACGCATTACAAACAGGTGAATTTTGCAGACTCGCAATTTGGAAATTGATAAACACTTTTCTTTTTTACTAATTTCAGAGAGGAAGGGAGAAGGAGAGGGAGATAGAAACATCAGTGATGAGAGAGAAGCACTGATTGGCTGCCTCCTGCTCGCCCCACACTGCAGATCGAGCCCACAACCCAGGCAGGTGCCCTGACGGGGAATCGAACCCTGACCTCCTGGTTCGTAGGTCAACACTCAACCACTGAGCCACGCCTGTAAGTATAAAAACTCGCAGAGACCAGAAAAAGCGCAAATATCCTCCCAACCCTCCGTGAGCATCTCTGCGAACAAAACAGAACACAGATGCCAAAACTCTGAGCAGAGACGCCAGCAGAACTACCCAGGGATCGACAAAAATAACCTCCATGCCTGTTTTATTCAAGGAACGCAAGGGTGGGTTCACAGAAAAATATATCATTATCGCCCATCAAATTAACTTGTTAAAGGAGAATGACCTTATAATTATCCTGTCATAGGCAGCACGGCATTCCATACAACCCAGTATTTACTGATGATTTTGAAAAGCTCTTAGTTAAACAGCGACAGGTGAGCCGTGTAACCCCGAGGGGGGACCGGCCGGGCACACACAGCGGAGAGGACGCGTGGCGGTGAGGTGCGGGGCTCGCGGCCGACGCGGATCCACGTTCACCCCAGGGGAGCCACCGGGAGAGGCAGGACCTTCGCACCCCGAGACTCCCAGGCCAGACACCGCCTCACGGTGAGAACAATTGGTTAACGCGGATAAACAAACGAATATCAAACGCCAACCATAAAATCAGCCGCTGATTAATTTAATTACAGTAACGAGTGAACATCTGCTCGTCAAACCACCCGTGCGCGCCGTGGAGAGCCGTGAGCTGAGGGCTGCGGGTGGCACGTGGCCGCAGGAGAAAGGCGGGATGCGCAGGCCGCCCCTGAGGCAGCCGGGACGCGGCCACGCCAACAAGGCGCTGCCGTCGGGGGGATCCGGCCTCCAGGTCTCCGTTTGTTTATTTCTCAGGTTCCTGTTATCTCCGTGCTTTGTGGCTGTGAGTATGCGGCCTGCGTTCCTTTATTGTTTTTTAAATATATTTTTATTGATGTCAGAGAGGAAGGGAGAGGGAGAGAGAGATGGAAACGCCAAAGATGAGAGAGAACCATGGATCGGCTGCCTCCTGCACACCCCACGCTGGGGGTCGAGCCCGCAACCCGGGCCTGTGCCCTGACGGGAATCGAACCCTGACCTGGGTCATAGGTCGACGCTCCACCACTGAGCCCGCGGCCGGGCCACCTACAGCTTTTGACTCTCTCAGAACTTAACTCCGGAAGCCGCTGTTGACCAGCAGCCGGGATGTGACATGAGCAGCCGGTGAACACATGCATGTCCTGTGGGTTGTCCTGTGGGTTGTCCCGTGGGTTGTCCCGTGGGTTGTCCCGTGGGTTGTCCCGTGGGTTGTCCTGTGGGTTGTCCCGTGGGTTGTCCCGTGGGTTGTCCCGTGGGTTGTCCCGTGGGTTGTCCTGTGGGTTGTCCCGTGGGTTGTCCCGTGGGTTGTCCCGTGGGTTGTCCTGTGGGTTGTCCCGTGGGTTGTCCCGTGGGTTGTCCCGTGGGTTGTCCCGTGGGTTGTCCCGTGGGTTGCACTGCATTCTCACCGTAAAGTGAGCCGGAGAAAGGAAACGTCTCTAAGAGGATCGTGCGGAAGAGGAAACGCGTGTCCAGCCTGCGCCGTGTTTACTGAGGCCGCCGGTCACCCTGGCTGCTCGCAGGATGGAACAGTGCGTGTGAGTGGAATCGCGCAGTGCCAGCCCACGGGGCTCAGGGCTAGGGTTAGGGTTAGGGTTAGGGTTAGGGTTGGGGTTAGGGTTAGGGTTAGGGTTGGGGTTAGGGTTAGGGTTAGGGTTAGGGTTGGGGTTAGGGTTAGGGTTAGGGTTAGGGTTAGGGTTAGGGTTGGGGTTAGGGTTAGGGTTAGGGTTGGGGTTGGGGTTTGGGCTAGGGTTAGGGTTAGGGTTAGGGTTAGGGTTGGGGTTATGATTTAGGGTTAGGGTTAGGGTTAGGGTTAGGTCTAAGATTAGGGTTTGTCCTAGGTTTAGAATATTCCATTTTCTCAGGAAACCTCAATTTTTCTCTTTCTCTTCTTCTTTGAGACGTAACTGACCTGTAAGGCTGTAAGTTAATCATGTACCACGTTTTGATTTGACACTTGTTTGGAGAATCACACCCCTGCTATTATAAGCCCTGCCCACCACACCACCGTCTCCTCTCCTCAGCACTTCAAGGCTGTAAATGCTGTTTTCCCTGTAACTTCCACAGGCCCTCAGACCCTCTGATCCTGCGGAACATGGAACTGCAAGTTGAGGCCTCACAGGACTGGAAGGAGTCGCTCACATATGGTTAATCTCCCCAGTGTCCCGGGGAGATGCCAGGCGTGTCTGCAAGACGCCTTCCCAGCTGCTCCTGAGCCAGATCCCCACCCAGGAGACACAGGCAGTCGGTAATCACACGTGTGTGTGCACGTGTGTGTGCACGTGTGTGCATTCTGTCTAATGGTGGCTCTGTGCACGCTGCGTGGTGGGGACATTGAATCCTGGTCCCTGAGGAGGCAGGAAGCTCAGGGGCCCTCAGCCCTGGGGTCTGTGTCCTCGGTCACAGCGGCGGCCGGGATGTCCAGGGTGTCCCCAGCCTTCGCTCCGGACAGTGTCCCCTGGAGCTGGTTCCTGCAGGCAGACTCTGCAAGGGCTGGGCTGTGGTCCTGCCAGGGGCGCCGTACTGACATCCTAACGTGCCTGTCTGTTGTGAAGGCAGGCGCATGTCTTCCCGCTGGGCAGGGCTCCCAGGGCACCAGCCATGCACTGGGGGTGCAGCCAGGCCCTCGGGGTGCAGCCAGGCTCTCGGGGTGCAGCCAGGCCCTCGGGGTGCAGCCAGGCCCTTGTCACCCACAGTCAGTCCCAGCAGCAGCAGGGACAGCCCGCACCTAGATTTGGGCCGCAGCCGGCGCCCAGGCTGGTTAGCGGAGGGGCCACGGAGCCCAGAGCTGCATCCAGGGTCCATCCCCAGGCCCCTCCCCCGCCGGGCCCCTCACAGCGGCTGCTGCCCGCCCCGAGTCTGCAGAGTCTGATGCCTGGGCCGCGGCTTGGAACCCCTGGTGATGAACCCTCCCGGCCCTACCTTTATGAGAGGCGGGTCCCTGGGCCCAGGCCCTGTCCCACCTGATGCACCAGCTCAGGGCTGCGTCCCTTTGAAATGCAAATTCTCTGGTTAATTACACTCTGCACTTCTCAGGGGTTTCGCATCCTCTAACTTCAAGGGGCTTGACTCTGATAGAAAGATGGCGGCACCAACCCCCAGCCCAGGCGGGAATGACCCGGAGGCAGAGGAAGCCACTGCTGGGCGAGCCACAGACGCCCACGCACAGGTCAGGGACATGGGGCCCACCCACGAGGCCACGAATGGGGCTCTGGCATGTGTGGGCACCGGGGCTGTGTCCTGGGCGGGCAGTGGGCTGTGTCCTGGGCGGGCACCGGGGCTGTGGCAGGGCGGGCAGTGGGACTGTGTCCTGGATGGGCAGTGGGGCTGTGTCCTGGGCGGGCAGTGGGCTGTGGCAGGGGCGGGCAGTGGGCTGTGTCCTGGGCGGGCAGTGGGCTGTGGCAGGGGCGGGCACCGGGGCTGTGTCGTGGGCGGGCAGTGGGCTGTGTCCTGGGCGGGCACCGGGGCTGTGTCGTGGGCGGGCAGTGGGGCTGTGTCCTGGGCGGGCAGTGGGCTGTGTCCTGGGCGGGCAGTGGGCTGTGGCAGGGGCGGGCACCGGGGCTGTGTCGTGGGCGGGCAGTGGGGCTGTGTCCTGGGCGGGCAGTGGGCTGTGTCCTGGGCGGGCAGTGGGCTGTGGCAGGGGCGGGCACCGGGGCTGTGTCGTGGGCGGGCAGTGGGCTGTGTCCTGGGCGGGCAGTGGGCTGTGGCAGGGGCGGGCAGTGGGCTGTGTCCTGGGCGGGCAGTGGGCTGTGGCAGGGGCGGGCACCGGGGCTGTGTCCTGGGCGGGCAGTGGGCTGAGGCAGGGGCGGGCACCGGGGCTGTGTCCTGGGCGGGCAGTGGGCTGAGGCAGGGGCGGGCACCGGGGCTCGGTGGAGGATGAGCAGCTGGGGTGGGGAGCAGAGCAGAGCGTGGAGACGATCGCAGCGGGGCCTCCCGTGCTGCAGGGAAAGGGCTCTCACACCACTGAGGCGAGCGCCGTCCCCGCAGCATGTCCTGAAGTCACTGCAAACGCGACTCCCACGGGGGTGGACCTGGACGTGCCCCCGAGGGACAGCTGGGCCCACGTCCCCCCCACTCCCTCCTCCTGGGGTCTCTGTCCCGTGGCTCCGCCCAGCTGCCCTCGCTGAGCGTGGGCTTGGGGACGGACCGGCAGGAGGGTCAGCCTCCTGGGGAGCCACAGGGGTCAGCACTGCTCATCCCACCCCACAGGCCGCTCACGTCCCCACATTAGGTGCCTCTGGCAGTGTGAGTGTGTGAGTGTGTGTGTGTGTGAGTGTGAGTGTGAGTGTGTGAGTGTGAGTGTGTGTGTGAGTGTGAGTGTGTGTGAGTGTGAGTGTGTGAGTGTGAGTGTGTGTGTGAGTGTGCAGTGTGGTGTGTGTGTTTGTGTGTGTGTGTGCAGTGTATAGTGTGTCTGAGTGTGCGCAGTGTATAGTGTGTGTGTGTGTGTGCAATGTGCATGTATAGACCTGAATTTAAGAGTCTGCTTTCCAGAAAAACCTCCCTTATGTGCACCATAAAAATGCAAATGCAGCCCTGGATGGTGTGGCTCAGTGGATAGAGCATCAGCCTGCAGACTGAAGGGTCCCGGGTTCGATTCCTGGTCAGGGCACATGCCCGGGTTGGTTGTGAGCCCGATCCCCAGTGTGGGGCGCGCAGGAGGCAGCCGATGGGTGATTCTCTCTCATCACGGATGTCTCTATCTCTCGCCCCCTCTCCCTTCCTCTCTGAAATCGCTCGGCACCGGGTGGCGTTTCCCGGGAGCGCCTCCCAAGGCCTCCCCCTGCACATCCCGTCCGATCCCTGCAGGTCCCGGACGAGGACGAGGACGGCCCTCCTTCTCCATTAAGCAAGTCCCGCGACTGCGCGGTCAGCAAAGACGCCGTGCCCTCTGGCTGCCATCAGGACCGGCCCCGGGAGTGACCGGCAGATTACTCCGAGCCTCGGAGACCGGCGAAGATTAGCATTTTGTTGATTGATTTGTTGCAAAGAAATGACCCTGATTATGTTCTTAGTAATCAGTTTACCGCTAATTGGCTTTCTTCCATGGAAACATAAAGCCGCTTCCAGACAAAGCCGCCGAGGTGTGCGGGCGCTCCGGTCCGTGCTGTCACCGCCGGGCCCTCTGATTCTCATGGAAATCTAATTATTCAGTGAATTAAGAGCTGTGCCCTCCGCGGAGCCGGGGGTGACTTCCAGGCATCGATCGGGACGGCGGGCCGGCAGCGCCCGCACGGCTGACTCTTGTTGACAAAAACAGAGCGTCAGCAGACAGTGGCCAAGGCCGGGCCGCGGAGAGCAGGCCGACGGGAGCTGCACTTCAACCCTCGGCAGTGACGGCGCCTAAGGAGGTGCCCGCCTCCTTCTGGAGACAGAACACCGTTCGCAGGGGGCAGACCGAGGGGAGACCGCGGTATTAGAGGCGAGGCCGGGTCCCCCTCAGACATCACCAGGGTTCGTCCCCCCAGCTTCACCTCTCGGCCACGGCAAGACAGGGGGGAGGGTGTCTGTGACCAAGTGAGGGTATTTCTTGGGGGCGCCCCTCCCCTGGGCCCAGGCCACACCCCGACTGGATCCGCCCGCCCCCCAAGTGAGCTCGCCCCGAGGCACAGAAGAGGGGCCTCGCTGAGCGCGGGGAGCTGGGTCCCCACCTCTTCCGTGCGTTTTATGATTTCATTTTTGTTCCTCCTCACCCAGGGGTATTTTCCCGTTGAATTTTAGGGAGAGTGGGAGAGAGAGGGAGAGACAGAGAGAAACATCGATGTGAGAGACACATCGATTGGTTGCCTCCTGCACGCACCCCTACCAGGGCCCGGGCCGGGGAGAAGCCTGCAACCGAGGTCCGTGCTCTGCCCTTGAGCAGAATCGAACCCGGGACCCTTCAGTCCGCAGGCCGACGCTCTGCCCACTGAGCCCCCCGGCCTGGCGCCCGCCGTCTCTAAGTGCGGTCATTGGGTTCTGCAGTCACAGCCGGCGCGTGGACTTGCGGAAGCACTTTTGACATGGACTCTGCTCGCGCCTCGTCTCATACCCTCCAGGCCGCCCGGCGCCCGCCTCTCCCTCTTGTTTTGCGATGAGACGCCTCAGGGCGCGTTTGCTGGGGCGCGGGGGGCACCACGCGCTGCCTGTGGCTGCGGCCGCCTTTCCCGGCTGCAGAGGGTGTTTAACACCATCGCCCGACCACGCTCGCGCTCACTTCCTTACGAGGGTTCCAGAGCCGCCGCTCCCACCCGCTAAACGCGGACACGGACACGCGGACACGTGGGAGCCGGCCAGCGCCACGGGGTCCACGTGCACTCGGCCACCTTTCCGGCTACGAATCCGGGGGTGGCTCTGCATCCACGCGACTTGCAAGAGGCTCCCAAACCCCGGCCCCTGTCAGTCACGCGTGTCTCCTGCTCCGTGAGGCCATCGGTGACCTTGGCACGACCCCCATTCCGCTTGCTGTGACCCGCACGCCCGGCCCACCCACCCGCAGGGCAGCCCCGGGCAGGGCCCCCGAGAGGGGAGGCACGGACACTGTTTCCCCGGGGCCTGGCTCTCGGTGTGGGAGCCGCGGCTGCACCGGGCTCGCTGGAGTCCCGGCCCCTCGCGCCCCCCCCCCTACCCCCCCCCCTCCCCCGTGGCCGGCTCGGTCCTTCCTTCCCAGGCCCCGTCCCAGCCCATCCAGGATCCAGGACCGCGTGAGCTGCCACAGGCCAGAGACAGGGACCAGGTGCTGGGGTGGCGGAGGGGGCGGGGCCGTCCGCGCCTCCTGCAGGGGCTCCCTGTCCCCCTCTCACTGCCGCCTCTGCGCCCCCGCCTCCCTCCTCACCCGCCCCTCCACGCCTCCCGGTGAAATCAATCACCGCCTGCCACCGCCAGTTAAAGTGGAATTAAGTGGTTCTGCACGTTAATAACAGGCTGATGGACCGACTGCCCGTAATGATGCTCAGACCCCAATGGAATGAACTCCTGGTGGGGGGGGGAGTCGGGCGGGAGCCCCCGGAGGGACTCTATCTGCCGGATTAAAATGAATATTGATTGCGCAGCTCATAATTAATGATAGCAATTTTTGATTAAAAATGAGTTCATTTAGCAAGCAAGCGGAGTGTGGTGCAGGCTGCATCCAAAAATAGAGCCGGCAAGAGAGGCCCTTGTTGGGGGGGGGGGGGATCACAGGGGCGTCTGGTCCCCACGTGGACGCCTCTGGACTGGAAATGAGCAGCGGCAGCCTGGCGGGGGACGCGGGCTCCTGCGCTTCCTGCAGCGACGGATCGCGGCCTCGAGGAGGACAGGCTGCGACCCCCGGGCAAGACCCGGCACCCGGAGGGAGCGATAAGGGACCCCCGAGTTTCTCTCTGGAAATCCTGTACCTCAGGGGCTTTCGGCAAAAACGGGAAGAACAGGATTGTTTTTGGGGAGCATTGAACTAAGGAAGGCTCCCCACCACCACGGAGCAATCTTGCTCATCGCACACATGAACGAGACAAGACGAGCCCTGGCCGGTGTGGCTCAGCGGATAGAGAGTCGGCCTGCAGACCGAAGAGTCCCGGGTTCGATTCCAGTCGAGGGCACGTGCCTGGGTTGCAGGCTCCTCCCCGGCCCGGGCCCTGGTCGGGGCGCGTGCAGGAGGCAACCAGTGGATGTGTCTCTCTCACATCGATGTTTCTCTCTGTCTCTCCCTCTCTCTTCCACTCTCTTTAAAACCAATGGAAACATATCCTCGGATGAGGGTTAACAAAACAAAGGCAGCGTTAACCCGACCAAGTTCAGAAAAAAGTGAGAAGCCTTCTGGTCAGAGGAGCTAAAATCCTGGATCACCTGCTCGCACATTGGTAAGTCCGGCTGCACTGGCGATAAAGCCAGTGGACCATGCGGTGCCGGGCGCGAGGAGGCGGGAGCTGGGACCGGCCACCGCGCAGCGGGAGGCGTGGTTGATCCCCGTGCCCAGGGGGTTCCCGCGGGCTGTGTGCGGGGAGGGCACGGGATCCGGGCCCTGAACGTGTCCGAGTTCACGTGGGGATGTCCCTTAAAGCCAGGACCCCCGACGGGCAACAAAACGAAGTACGCGACCAGAGGAAGTCTGGTTTCCAAGGAAGTAATTGCTTTTGTCAGCCACGGCCCTGAGTGGAGCAGAGAAATAAAAGAAAAAGTTCCCACCCATAGCCCGGCGGCGTGGCTCAGTGGCTGAGCGTCAACCTATGAACCAGGAGGCCACGGTCTGATTCCCGGTCAAGGGCACAGGCCCGGGTTGCGGGCTCCCTCCCCAGTGTGGGGCGTGCAGGAGGCAGCGATCCATGATTCTCTCTCATCATTGATGTTTCTCTCTCTCTCTCCCTCTCCCTTCCTCTCTGACATCAATAAGAATATCCCATCCGCAGAACAAACACCACGTGTGAAGCAGGGACCACCTGTAGTGTGAATTCTATGGAAACTCTGGACTCTGGAGGATGACAGCTTGTCACTGTAGGTTCATTGTACTTTTTTGTGGTTTTTGTAAAATATATTTTATTAATTTCAGAAATGTTCATCTGGGGGGGACGTGGAGTGGGGGACGGGGCCGTGTGGGGGGCAGTGGGGGCGGGAAGGGGGTTGGGAAATCCCTGCACTCTCCCCTCAGTTGTGCTGCAGCCTGGATCTGCCCTCAAACATTATCTTTAAAAAATTAAAATCACGTTTAAAAAGACCCCCCTCGCCTCTCGCCCCAGCACACCCTCGCCTCTCAACGCTCTTCACCCAAAAACACACGCACGCCAGTTTGCCTTCGGAATTCACTTCCACGCGTTGCCTCTCCCTCCACTCCCCCCTCCAACCCCCCCCCCCCCCGAAAAAAGCAGGAGAGGAGAACCACATGTTTAGCTGAAAGAGGGCTGCTGGCAGTGCCACCAAGCAATTAGCAGAGGCAAGCGGGGCTTCCCCTAAGGGTCACACGTTACAAGTTCTGCAAGGGAGCGTGAAATTATAATTAAAAACCACCGCACTCGGGAAGGGGAGAGCCACCGACGTGCGAGCCAGGGGACGCGAAGAAACGCGATCCGGCCAGCGGAGCCCGGGGCTATTGACAGTGTCCGATTCCGAATTTAAATAAGGGTATTTAATACGTGCAGAGGAAAAGGGGGGTGCGGGTATGATGGGGGAACAAGGGACTACGCAACTGAAAGGAGCGTTTGTAAAAAAAAAAAACGAAATAGACTCTAAAGCCTAATTATCGACATTTAAACGGGCTGCCAATTTACTACAACTAAGCGGATGGCAGGAGATGTCACTCAAAAGTTTCCCAAAGAAGCAGGAAGTAAAGAAGCTGAAATGTGGGCGAGGTTCAGAGACGCGAAGGGCAGTTGAGAAGGTCCGACGCCCCCACAAGAGCCACCGCTGGGCGACTAGGACAACAGACAGCAGGCGATTAGATGGAGGCAATGGAAAGAGGAAAGGAGACAAGGACAGGCCTCCGCGCTGCATCCAAAAGCCCTACGGTGCCGAGGAGGATAAACCCAGGGAAGCCCACACCTTCATCGTGGTGACAGCGCGCAGTCTGATACGCAGCCACGGAGAAAGGGCGGGGCCACGCACAGGCAGGAGGAGTCCCCAACAGGCACCCCCTCCTCGGCCCTGGAGGCCAGAAGACAGTGGCAGAAGATCTTATCAGAAAGAAAACACCCGGCCGCCTGGAATGACGAACCTATGACAGTGCTTCTGCGAAGAGAGTGGAAGAGAACCCGGGACCCTTTGGTCGGCAGGCCGACCCTCTATCCACTGAGCCACACCGGCCAGGGCAGAACCTCTTCTTTCTTTCTGAAATTCAACACTTTAAAATTCAGTTGGGATTGAAGGCTCCCCTTTCTGTCCACCTGAGAATACCTTCCTATCTCCTTCACAGAAGCACTGTCATAGGTTCGTCATTCCAGGCGGCCGGGTGTTTTCTTTCTGATAAGATCTTCTGCCACTGTCTTCTGGCCTCCAGGGCCGAGGAGGGGGTGCCTGTTGGGGACTCCTCCTGCCTGTGCATGTCCCCGCCCTTTCTCCGTGGCTGCGTATCAGACTGCGCGCTGTCACCACGATGAAGTGGGAACATCTCAGCCCAATTCCAGTCAAGGACATGTACCTCTGTTGCAGGATCCTCCCTGGCTTGGGCCCTGGTCAGAGCGTGTGCGGGAGGCAACCAATTGATGTGTCTCTCTCACATCGATGTTTCTCTCTGCCCTTCCCTCTCTCTTCCACTCTCTCTAAAAATCAAAGGAAAAATATCCTCGGGTGAGGCTTAACCAAAAAAGTCTATATATATAAAAGGCTAATATGCAAAGTGTCCCCTTGGGAGTTCGACCGGGAGACTGGGAGTTTGATCTCTTGCTATGACGTGCGCTGACCACAAGGGGGCGGCACAGAATGAAGGAATGCCAGAAGGCCCTGATCGGCCCTGGTCACCGGCCAGGCCTAGGGACCTACCCGTGCATGAATTTCGTGCACTGGGCCTCTAGTAAATAAATAAAATAAATAAATAATTAAAATTGGGATATGATTTCCTTTAAAAAAAAACAAGAAAAAGAAAGAAAGAAGAGGTTCTGGCAGGGGAGTGTGTTAGCCAGCA